>NC_135174.1:28371377-28686377 GCF_041146795.1 Maylandia zebra | reverse complement strand
AAACTTTCCCTTTGTGATGCCCATCAGCAAATCCCTGATGCTACATCCTACGCGCTGGTGTACATAGAGGCGATCATACTGGGAATGCTGGCAGCTGGAATGCCGGCATATTTTGCAATGGACCACACTCGAGACCGAGAGGTAACCAGTTAGTCACAGAGATAAAAACAGATTCATCTTTTCAACAAAAGATTTAGAGGGAAAAAGAAACGTTGTCTGGTACAGTGAGAACATCGGGCCACACAGTCACATTTCTCGTCACTTCTGTGTTTTATTTTGGGGGTTTTGTCCCCTTTGCAGATAAAGTGTCGCTCAACTCTGCGCAT
Source organism: Maylandia zebra (assembly GCF_041146795.1). Taxonomy (NCBI): domain Eukaryota; kingdom Metazoa; phylum Chordata; class Actinopteri; order Cichliformes; family Cichlidae; genus Maylandia; species Maylandia zebra. Next base: position 28,686,051 of record NC_135174.1, on the reverse strand, counting down.
CTCTGGTCTCGTACCGTCAGCGTACTGGTGCGGTCAGGCAGCGGTGGACATCCCGTTCTATTACCTCATCCTGTCCTTCATGTCCATCATCCTTTTCTCCTTCCACACCGGAAACCTGCTCAACTCCAGCAACCTCTCTGCGGTGGTGCGTCCAGCTGCTTAAAGACTTTATTCCTCTGTAATACAACACATACGTGACTTCATCTCATGGCTTCTGCCCCGCCTTAGGTTCTCTGCACCGTTGGCTTCAGCCCAGCCATGATTCTCTTCACTTATGTGTCGTCTTTCGGCTTCGCCCGAGTCCAAAGCAACAGGGATTTTTTCTCTGTCATCTCCATGATGGTGAGACTCAAACATGTGATCCTGAACAAGCCTGCTGCTGCTGTTTTTTCTTCTTCTTCTTTCTTCTTCTTTTCTTTGTTCTTCACATGACAACAAAAATGCTTTAGATTGAAACCTTTATTAAAAATAAATTGCTTGTACCTCAGGTGTGCGTCGTGTCAGCCTCGGTGGTTCAGTTGTCCTTCGTAAACAACAATCCAGCTTTGACAAGAACCCTGCACAACGTCTTGTGTTTGTTCAACCCGCTGTACCCTCTCATGGGCTGTCTCAACTGCATCACCAAGGTAGGAGCTCAGGGCAACAGCTGCTTTCTCTGTCAAGCATACAGCTGTGTTTTTCAAATAAATACACGATCATATATCATTGGGGCTGAGGCCGTTATTGGAGTCATGTTTGAGGGCATTTCTCCATTTCTCAGGCCACCTTCCTCCCGACTGTCTACGAGGAGAACTTCCTGTGGAAGAACCTGCTCATTTCAGTTTTAGCTGTATGTATCATATTTCATAACGTGGGGGAAAAATGTGATAAACAAATGTCAGAACTGTATTTAACTGTAACTGTGTGTCTGTGCTCAGCCTTATCTCCAGTGCATCGTTCTGCTTTTCCTGCTTCGCTGGCTGGAGATCCATTCTGGAGGAAGGACGATGAAAAATGATCAGCTCTGCAGGTGATGATCGCTTTCATAACTCTGATTACAGGAACCTCTGGTTTATTTATACTGAGGTTTATTGTTTTGATAAAGGTAGAAAAGTTTGTGAGGCTTTTGGAGTTACCCAGATCCCTGAACAAAATGTGGTCGCAACCGTTTTACTGCAGTAAAAACATATAGGTTTTGATGCCTACATTAAATGCAGCAGACCTAATTTTCTTTTAAAATGTTCACAGGATCTCATCCCAGTCCAAGGCCAAGGTGGAGAGGAACCTAGAAGAAGGCCAGAATGAAGACGAAGATGTCCAGATGGAAAGGGCCAGAGTCAAAGAGGCCCTCAGCTGTCAGTCCTGTGAAGAGGTAAATGTTTACAATACATAAATTAAGAATGCTGTTGAAGTCCCTGGTCCCTGTTGAAGAGTCAAGGTGTAATAAAGATTAATTTAGCCAGGCATCTTTAGTGTTTTGTTTCTCGTCGGTGATCTGAAGGCATTTTGCTCCTTTTTCTGTCTTTTCTGTGTCTGTTTAGAAACCGGTCGTGGTTGTGAGTAACCTGAAGAAGCAGTACAAGGGCAGGAGAGAAGGATTTTCTCTAAGCAAGAAGATGAAGCTGGCCACAAAGAACGTCTCTTTCTGTGTCCGTAAAGGTACGCTTAGTCTTGCTGCTTTTTCTTATGCTGCGTGGTTCCCAACCGGCCGACTTCACCCACAGTCTGAATCCTACCCTGCTGTTTCCTCAGGTGAAGTTCTTGGACTGTTGGGCCCCAACGGAGCAGGAAAGAGCACCATCATGCACATGTTGGCAGGTGACACTGACCCCACTGCAGGCCAGGTACAGTAGGATGATACTGAAGCATTCCTCGGTCTGTTTATTTAATCATTTCAGTCATGTTACTCATGTGTTTAAACCAAGAAAACACTCTGAATCTTTGCTCGTCTTGGTCCAGGTGCTGCTGGGAGACTACAGCACTGAGTTTCGCTCAGTGGACAATCCTCTGGAGCACGTGGGCTACTGTCCACAGGTGAACCCTCTGTGGCCTCGGGTCACTCTGCAGGAGCATCTGGAGATCTACGCTGCCATTAAAGGCCTGAAAGGAGAGGACGTGCCGGGGATCATCAAACGGTAAAGTCTCGGTCTCATCCTCAGTACCGGTTTCCCCCTGACGTTTGACCACAGTGATTTCTATTTTTAACAGTCAGACAGTCAAAGATGATGTAGATCTTTAAATCTTTTCGAGAGAGAGAGTGTAAAGCTAATAACGGTTGTTGTGTGTCTGCCGTTGCTGTCAGTGTGGTGAATGCTCTGGAGCTGAAGGACCACTTACACAAACAAGCCAAGACTCTGTCTGCAGGACTCAAGCGGAAGGTGAGGAGACCCTCGGCTTGCCTATTAGTCTGCTCGATTATAATGTTAATGCTGTGTTTATCCTGCCTGATAATAAAGTATTTATCAGAAACCTGTTGGCGTTAACAGCAAAATCGACGTTTTACTCCTAACGAGTCAGAATATTTTAGCTTTTTAAGTTTCATTTTATTTTTCGCGGCAGTGACGTTTAAACGTCTCACTTCAAATGTAAAAGCCTTAAATGTATGTTCTGTCATGAAACACATGAGGTACTTCGAATCTTTTCTGTTATAGTTTTACAGTATTTGTATGATATTATTGTGTTGTATGTCTGCAGTTGTGCTTTGCCTTGAGCATGATCGGGAATCCTCAGATCGTCTTACTGGATGAGCCTTCCTCAGGGATGGATCCAAAGTCCAAACAGCGCATGTGGTGAGACGATGTTTTCCTTACAGAAGCATTTTTCTGCCTTTTTCTTGTTTCAAATGTGAAGCGCTGAAGTTCTCTCAAATAAATGTTTCTTTTCTTTCACTGCCAAATAATGTGTTTAATTTCATAAGCAATGCTACCGTTAAAAGAAGCGTTTCCTTCGTGTAGGAGGGCCATGCGAGCCGCTTTTAAGAACCGTCAGCGCGGAGCCATCCTGACCACTCACTACATGGAGGAAGCCGAGGCTGTGTGCGACCGCGTCGCCATCATGGTTTCTGGGCAGCTGAGGTTCGCTCCACAGTTGCTTTCTCGATAATTTCTCAAACTTCCGAGTCTCGGCATAATGCCTCTTAATGCTTGGTCTCTTTACTGCAGATGTATCGGTTCCATCCAACATTTAAAAGGAAAATATGGCCGCGGTTACAGTTTGGAGGTGAAACTTAGAGAAGAGCTGACGGGGCTCCAGCAGGTGGCGCTGTTGCATAAGGAGATCCTACGAATATTCCCTCACGCCGCTCGGCAGGAGAGGTGAGCCCTGACCTGTCTGTGTCTGTGTGCAGTTCAGGGATGTCAGACTCGTTTTACAGCCCATTTTGATCTTAAGTGAGTTGGATTGGTAAAAATCCTTTTTCTGTCACATTTAATCCTTGTGCAGTTTCAAGTGTGTCTCAGTGTTTCTGCATGATAAAGAAATGCTGCTGTAGTTAATGAAAGACATCTGTGTGGCCACAATAGAAAAGCATAAATATCTCCAGAGAAGAAAAAAGCTGCAACTTTTCAGTCATTTAACTCTTCATTACTTGAATGGATGGACTTTGGTGCAGTATGAATGAAAGTGGGAAAGGTGTTTATCAGTAGGACAAGCTGTAAAATTCTTTAAAAGGCAGTCCAAAATGTATATCCTCCTATTTTTGATCATAAAGCCAGCGAGCACCGATGGCGGTGAAGAGAGCACCAGATGGGAATGCGGTCACATAACTCCACAGCAGCTAGTCCAGCTGTGAAACCTTCAGTGTTTTCTTCCTGTAGATGGCTTCAGTTGATTAACACCTGTCTTTCTTCCACTTCAGCTACACAGTGATGGACACTTAATGAGTGCCAACAGCACACTGTAAAGGAAAGCAGTGAACCTTATAAAACTGAGAAAGCAAAAATCAAATCCAGAGTAAGAATTTTGTCCTGACTGAAAGACAGAATCGTGCTTGTGATTAAAATATGATTAATGGAACGACCCAGTTTCAGCTGTTCACAAAAACTGTGTCAAACGTTAGAATGAACCGTGGAAGTCGAGCTTTAAGAAGTTAAACACTTCGTAAAGTAAAATAAAATTAACTTTTCCCTTAAAATAACAGTTGGGAGTAGATATCCTGTGCTCAACGTGTGGGTGTTCGAGGTTGTTTTTGGGGTAGAAGTAAATAAAAAGCTTAAATAAAAATGTTAGAAATCAATAAATGAGGCAAAACATGAGCTTTTATATGTATTTTTGTAGCTTATTATACCACTGATTAGATTCAGAGTCAAAACTAAAAGTCAACTAAGAGCGAAAAAAGAGAGGAGGAAGCATTATGGAAAATAGAGCTGTGGAAACACAGACGCGTGCTACTGCTCTGTGTGTCCCAGTTTAATTCTGTATGTATGTGTGCTGTTTTTCCAGCTTTGCTACGCTGATGGTTTACAAGATCCCCATGGAGGACGTCCAATCGCTGGCCAAGTCTTTCTCCCAGTTAGAGAGCGGTGAGTGAGTGCTGACCCGTCGTTTCTCCTCCACAGCTCTGCTCTCTCTCCCGTGTACTTAATCTTCTTTCCTTGTGTCGTCAGCCAAGCAAACCTTCAACTTTGAAGAGTACAACTTCTCCCAGTCCACCTTAGAGCAGGTAGGCTTACATGTCAGGCGGTCAGTTTGTACTTCCACTGGACCTCTGGATTCTTCACTCCAAGCTTTCCTTGTTTCCTTTTGTCCTGCAGGTGTTTATGGAGTTTGCCAAGGAGCAGGAGAACGAGGAGGACGAGGTGGGCTCCCTCAGCACAACTTTCCAGTGGCAGCGGCTGCGCCAGGACGGCTCCGTCTCGGTCAACCACACAGACAGCATCGTGCACCAGCTCTGAACTCCACCCGAGAGGGAGCTGCCCGGTAACTGACCAGAAACCCGAAACTGCCAGGCTTCAGCGCCTGAGGGCTCACGCCAGCACTGCCCCACAAACTGCACGCCCACCGCCTTTAAAATGATCGTCAGACCTGTGTGGGTGGAGGGGGCGGGCCTTGCATACACTGGGATTGACTGTGTGTTTGGGCTGTTGTGGCCTCTTCCTGTGGGAGCGCATGTGTGTGTTGCTGTCGTCCATCGGTGCTTTCTGATTCGCACTGACCGAGGGGCCTGCAGTCTTTCTCAGCACGCTGATGCCACACTTACTCCTCTTTCTAATGTTTTTTATCTTCACAGGGAGTCCGTTAAATGACAAAAAAAAAATTATATATATATATATATATATATATATAAGCTTTGTGATCCTTTCCGTCCGTCCTCCTGAGCAGGAGTGTTACTGTAAATGTGTTTTCTCGTCTCTTTGGGTGTGTTTTTTTTTTTTTTTTTTTGTTTACTACCGTCCATAATCGTAATGGTACCAAAGCAGCACATCTCTGAACCACACCTCCTCACGTATTGGCACTGACGAGTATCTTTGGTTTATTAGTGTTGGTAGCACGTGCAGAAATCGCTCTGTCGTTGATGTGAGCCTGTGAAGTGAACGCCTATCTACTAACATGCCTAAAGAGACATGGTACAGCTCTTTAAACCTTTAAAAAAACCAACAAAAAAATAAACTAACACCGTGTTTGCTTTTTATTCTTCTGAGGCTGAAGAAAAAAGTCCCTTCCCCTCATCTTACAGCAGCATCCTCATCTTAACGCCCCGACCTTGGTTCTCCATAGTGTTTCAGCATGCACGCTCACAAAGAGGAGGCTGGTTATTTTCAGAAGTGGTAGCTGGATTCTTGGGGCGAGCGATGAGCGTCGCCCGGCAGCAGGATGCAGGAATATAGTGTAGAATATGCACACCAGTACATGTAGCACTCCGCCCTCATCTCATGGCACTAGAGAGACGAACGACCTCCGAGGTGGCGCTAGACGTTGGATCCAGGCGGGGCTCGTTTAGGCGTTCTTTTCGTAACAGATGTTGAATGTACGCTTGGCCTCCGGTGAGAGGAGGGTTCGTAACTCAGTGACCACTCCGTGGAGCTCCTGACAGCACTCGTGTTTCACGTTGGTGCCACTTTGGATCATGCAGCTGTGTTTTGTTAACTCTGTCTAGCTTATTTGATGTGTGTATATTGTGCTGTTTATAGTGTTTGTGCGTGTATTCTAGCACAGGGGTGTCAAACTCATTTTAGATTCTGGGTCCAGTTTTTCTTGATGCTGTTCCTTACAAACGTGTAAAGAAAGCAGATTTTTGCCTTTTTATTTGGTATGAAGAAGTTTAAACTCTTAAAGAAATCAGTCTGTAAAATAAGAAAGTACCAGCTGATCATTGCCTGGACTTTGATCTGTAATGAAAACAGAAACTTTTAGTTAATTCCCAGAATTTTACTTTTTCTTCTTTTTGCACAGTGGAAAAAATGCACATTTTCCCAGGATTCCTCCTGGATCAGAATGGGATTTTTAGGTGGTGACGATGCATGTAAGCACAATTACTCCACATACACTAAAGGCAATAAGAAGTCTATGCTATCTTACTTAACAAATCTCTCTTTCCTTGTTATTTCAGTCATTTCATGAAAAGAGGGGAGGGATTTAAAATATGTTCTTTTTTTTTAGGGAAAGTGGTGCCAAATTGTTTTATATTTAGGAAAAACCCTCCTTACTTTATAGGCACAGTTTAGTTTGGAGGGGCAGAACTAGCTTTAGGAAGAAGGCGGTAAAGTGACCTCTGGCTCAGAGGAACTGGACGAGTCAGACTCTACTTTCTTAAGCAAAAAACGCAGTCCAAGCTGTAAAGCTTCTTTTAATCTTCACATTATGTTTGACACCTCTGATCTAGTAGATTTGTACTAGGGAGTAACATTGTTGGTGCACTACCTATCAGCAAACCGACAAATTGTAATTCTTTCATGACATTCAGGTGTGAGGATTTTGGCTTAAAGGGAATTTAAGACACTTTTTACGATGTTTGTTTTATTTCTTTAGTGATCATAAATGCAGTCAGGAGGGAGATTTTTCTGCAGATCATGAGTACATGTATTTTTATTTAATTTGAGAGCGTTGCAGAATGATGTGCCGGCACAGGGGTGGATCAGATATCTGGAACAGAAGTGTTGTGCAGCAACATCACAAACTCAGTCCTCACAGTTGGATTATCTGAGCTCACAGAGGATGTGTGGGTGTGTTTGTGTGTTGCTGGCGTGTTGGTGTGGTCCAACTCTGTAGCACAGAGTTATTACCTTTTCTTGGATTTCTTCTAATTTTCAGAAAACAGCCAGCAACATTTATTCCAGCATTTATTCTGTTTCCTTTCCTGAGCCCGGTCGTGTGTGTGACTCTGTTTTTGAGGTGTCAGGGATAAGTTACATTTATGTGTTTATGCAGTAGCTGCCATTCATCTGTAAGGCGCTTTTTACTGGAGGTGAGTAGGAGCTCAGTGTCAGAGCTGTGTTTGTAAAGATGTATTACATACAAGAAACATTGAAATATACCTTTGGTGGAGGAAATGAGTGGGATTTCTGCTATTATGTCCTTATTAAATGTGAAAACTGAAGCCCTGTGGGTATGTTTGTGCACACATGTAGCCTTTAGTCCGCAGACTGAGTAGAAACACTGGCTCTGCTTTAAGTTAAATGTGTGTGCTGAGTATCGACAGGTGGGCCTCTCTGGACTGTCCCATATACACTATTGTATAGAAACTCATTTTATATTCATTTTCCCAAGTGCAATGAAGAGTTTGTTTGCATGTGTGTGTTGTGTCTCAGTAACATGTAGCCATCCAGAAACATCTGCTCTCTTTTCACTCCGAGCCCTGCCTCCAGACCGCAGAGCATTTAGTTCAAAACGTTTCGCGTGACGAAAACCAAAATGCTCTCCGGCGGAGCGTTTAGACGACTGGCATCGACATTGGGGCAGGTTTTATTTTATTTTCCTGGTGGTGGTAAAATTGCACTATTTCTGGGAAATTTTATAACCTTTCTTTATATTATGCAATCTTTGTAAGATTATTTGTGCACTGACTTTATTTTTTAAAAGACTGTGGTTTAGCTGTGTGCCGTATTTTCCTCCTATCGCGCCCCTTTGAATGGACACTCGTCCCTCTATGGTCTCTACTCGACCTTTTCATGATTAAATGTTACTGTATAATATTTCTTGGCCTTTTGTTTGTTTTTGGTTTATTTGTAACAGACCATCCAGCCAGAGACAGTTTGGTGGATTGTGGAGATTTTTAGAGCGATGCACCAAAGGCAGACAGTGCGGAGAACTGTGCACGTGTCGAGCAGCTCCTCATTTCTTCATATTTCGCAAACATGTGGAAATATAGTGTACGAGGCAAAAAGAGTTTATACAAGTATAATTAGCTAGAAAATTAATGTGTCACCAGATTTATTCTTTTACAGTCTGAACTCTGAGGCAGCTTTCTGTTGTTTATTTCTGGAATAATTCTCCAAACTTTAAAGGACATGTGTCTCCTTGGAAGCACAATATAAAGAAATGAGGGTTGGCTCAAGACTTTTGCACATCAGTTTATTTCATAGCAAAAGATCACACACTTGCAACAAAGTTTATAAACTCAGGAGTTCAATTATTCTCTTTTTTTTTTTTTAGCTATGCACCTGAGTTGGTTTCTTTCACAGCGTCACCAAACAGCAGGTAGCACTGAATCCTGACTGTATCTAAAAGATGGAAGTCGTACCCATGATGTCACTCGCTGTTTTTGGACTCTGCATTTTGAAGCCTAAATATTACTGATTTGGCTGCCACTGAATTAGGGTTCTTGGAGAAGTTATCATATTTAAGTGGTGTGTTAAATTAGCAGCCAGCGGTGGTGTTAATGTACAGACACAGTTACCTGGTGGTTTATTAGCAACAGACTAATAAAATACTATGAATTTCAGTCACCAAAACAGATTAATGAGCTTCTTTTGTGGTTATTATTTGTCTGATAATTCCTGTCACAGGCAGCTATAGCATAACACTGTCAGACCAGCCATGTCCCCAACTTTGAGTCTCACCATTATCCAGATCAGCACAGGCTGTCTCGCTCCCACCTTCAACACACAGCAGTCTTACCAGAGCAAAGTGGTCCACTGAGGATGCCACAGAACACCAGAGGAGCTCTGAGAGGATGCTTTTTACTGACTATACAGCACTATCATCCTGGACATCCCATCATCACATTTGCCTGTGATACAACGACTGACTCTGCCTACAGAGATTTTGAGATTGGAAAACAAAGGAGCAGCGGTGCAGACCTGGCCCCCTCTGCATCAGTGGTGCCAACCTTCAAATTCCTTGGTACCTTCATCTCCCTCAGCACGGCCAAACGTGTTTTCTGGCAAACGCTACAGACCACTGAGACCAAGAACAGAACACCAGCACCACAGTGACCCTCAAGACGCACCCAGGGACTCTGATCACAACCAAGACCAATATTCTAATTACTGAAACAAAAACCACTGTGAAACACATCATCAGTAATGCTCCTTCGCCTAGCATGATTGCATCTTACATCATTACCTTTATCTATTAGTTCACGCCCATTCATCTTAGAGATGTCACCTAAAGGAACAGTAAAGTATTTTTGTGCAGATATATTAATACTTTTAAACTAAGATTAATTGTGAAATTAATCTGGAATAGAAAAGTTATCCTGTTTAGAACTCGATTATATTACTTATTTAAAATTACAATAATAATAATAACATCGGATTCATGTTTTTGTTTTTTACTTTATTTATCACATTTTAGACATACAGTCAAGTAAAACAGGGATCACATAAAAGATGACATTGTGGTAGTACAATGAGGAACAGAAAGAGTGACAAGGACAGTGAGACAAAAGTGAGTACAAAAAATAAAATAAATTAAGGGGAACATAAATAAACAAAAGTTTGCAAGAGCCAAAATCAAGTTAGCAGTTTCAATCGGTTATAGATGTTAACAGTCTTGAGAGCCTTAGTGTTTTTTGATGAGGAGATTGTCCTTATATATTGTGCAAGTTCCATTTTTAATACAAGAAGTTCAGGCTTTCTGCCGAGGACTTTGCTTTTGTGTATATGAAATTTTGCCAAAAATAAAACCTAATTTATAAAGAAGAAAGCATCATTGTCCTTGTCTTTAAAATTATAATAGCCAAAGATAACATCCTTATAGTATAGTTGAAGATTAGGGAGAACAGAGTCAGTAATAAACTTGTGGAAATCCTTCCAGAATTTACACGTAAATTTACACGACCAAAACAGATGAGAAACTGTTTCAGGTTGCTCTTGACAGAAGGTACAGTTTACATTTATTTCAGCCATAAATTTGGACAAATATTGTTTGGTAGGGTAAAACTTACGAATCAACTTAAAGGAAATCTCTTTAATTTTGTTTGTCAAGAAAAACCTTTGTGGTAAAGTCCAAACTTTTTTCCATTTTTTTGCATCCTGAAAGAGAGATCTTAGTTTGGTATTTATAGACTTATGAGAGGAAAAGCAAACATTGCCAAGAGAAGAATGTATCGGATTCATGTTTACACGTCTCCAGTTATAACGCATGATGTCATCTGTAGACGCGGGACCCGAGCAGCAGTGACGTGTAAGTGTGCGACTGTGATCTTTTGTGCTGACTCCGAAGGAGCCTGCAGTTTATTGTGAAGCAGAAAATATCTGCGGACACCATGAATGGAGCGGATTATCTGCAGCAGCACAGCGCCGAGAGTCTGTCCTTCGAAGAGATGCAGCAGATTAACCCGCTCGGAGTCCATCAGCAGCAGAAAGACGAGGGCAGCCAAACCTCCGGTGAGAATAACGACAGATTTAATGTGGAGGAAACGGGCTAGCTGCTAACACACCAGACAGGGATGGCCGTGTGTGGTTTTTTTCTTTTCACTTCATTAAATCAGTTCACATTATCCTGGAACAGCTCGTAGGACACAAGTAACACCGGTGTGAGTTAAGGTTGGTTATGAGGAGGAGTGCAGCGATCCAATCTTTCCCAGTTTCCGATCTGCTTCAGGGTGGAGGGCTGATTCTGCATCTACAGCTGTGGTCACAGGTTTACATCCACTCATCATGGTCACGAATGTCACTGTCATATGGAGTTAGAGCTGGGCGATATGAGATTTTTTCATATCACGATATGTTTTTTTCATTTCAGGCGATAACGATATCTATCACGATATAAGCCAAATAACTATATTTGTAAGATTTAAATGTGCCGTTGCTCACAAGTAAAATGTGAAATAATCAGCAGCTTGTTTTTATTTAAATATTTATTTCCCATAATAAGTTCAACAGGGTAGATGTACTTAAGGAACATGAGACTTTTTCAGATAAATAAAGGCAAATATTGCAAACTACACAAAAGGCAGCCGCTAAAGCGTTTAAGTTTCAAAATAGAACAAACGAAACAGACTAAATTGTCAATTCCACTTAGAAACAAAATATTAATTCTAAAAATAAATCTTAGTTTGTTTTACAGAATAACAGACAAAACTGACTAACTTTTGTCAATATCAAATAAACTGAGAACTAAAAGGAAATTCTCAATCTCTCCTTGTTGTATAGCTGAGCTTTTCAAACAGTTTTAACAGTTACTTTAGTCTGACAAAAGCCGAATGACGAATTAGCGCTTCCAGTCAGAGACTGAGGCTACGTCCACACGTACACGGGTATTTTTGAAAACGGAGATTTTCCGTTTTCGTTTTAAAAATAATCCCGTCCACACATAAAGGCAGAAATGAAGGAAAACGCTGCTATGAACATGCCAAAGCAGCAGGTGGCGCTAGATTCCTAACCGTGCAGAAATGTTGGCCAATCAGAAGTCTAGAAGCCTCGGTGGGAAAAAGTAAACAAAGCTGGGGCATAGAAGCAGAACCGAGTCGTATGTGTGGAGGGACAGTAACTGTGTGTATATGTAAGCATTTAAACACTGCAGAGAGTAGAATTAACAGTATTGTAGAAATTCATTTCACCGAAACAATAACGTGGCGCACAGTGTGACGCATGCACCAGTTTATTGTATTTCCAGACTTGCTTTCGGCACAATTTACAGTGCACGCTACTCTGTTTTTTGTCAGACTTGAAATAGCCGAAATACCTTCACACTACGGAACTTCTATGGCTCTTCCGTTCGACAATCTCTCCGGCGTTGGAACCATCATCTGTTTTCTCTTCGGTCACGCTCGGTTGATTTTTCTAGTCGGCACACTCATTTCCTCCATTACCCGCTGGCTGCTTCCCAAACAAACACACGTGCGGCTTGGCACTTGTGCTGTACGTAACAAGTCACGCGACGTGACGCTGCGGCTGTGATTGGTTCGGCTCTGCGCTACTTAATTTGGATTGGCTGACCTTTTAAAAAAAAAAAAAAAAAAAAGAGGACAAGAGCGGCGAGGTCTATCGCGATAGCTTAATTTCTCTATCGAGTAAAAGTTATATCGCGATACATATCGTTATCGTTCTATCGCCCAGCTCTATATGGAGTTTATCTGATCTTTTTGCAGCGTGGAATGATTGTATTTTTAATGCGTGTTTTTTTCCCCCTCTTCATCCACACAGGGTCAAAAATATACATACAGATTCAAATATAAACATAAAATCTAAACTTTTGGTTGGTTAAATGTCCCTTAACAAACTGCACTTCAGCTTTTTGTTGTTTTTGTATCCATCAACAAGCTTCTGGCATAATTCTGACTGAATATTTGACCACTCTTCCTGGCATAACTTTTGTTTTTAAATTGGTTCGTTCCTTGGCACAGATCAGCTCTTAAGTATAGTCCTCAAATAGGGTTGAGGTCGGAGCCACGTAAATCCAGATGTTTAATGCTAGCCTGCTTTATCCATTTCAAAACCAGTGATGTGTTTGGGATCGTTCTCCTGCGGAAACATCCAACCATGTCCAAGCTTGAACCATCAAGCTGTTGATCTGATGTGAAGTTGAGGGATTTGGAGGTAGTTTTCCTTCTTAATTATTCCATTCACGTTGTGTTATATACCAGTACCACTGGCAGGAAATGGGCCACAGCATGTTTGACAGTCAGTCTTCTTAGGTTTGAATTCTTCAGCTCGACTCTTGTATTTGTGACCAAACAGCTCAATCTTTGTGTCGTCTGACCACAAAAGTTTTCTCGAGAAGGCATTTGGCCCGTCCACGTGGGCAGCTGCACATTTCAGTTGAGCTTGAAGGTTTTGATTTTGGAGCAGAGGCTTCTTTGTTGGTCGGTACCCTGTAACCCTGGCTTCACTGTGGACAGTTGTGCTGGTGTTACAGTAGTTTCCAGTTCATGGCAGGTATGAGCCTCGATGTTTCCTGGGCTGTTCCTGAACATCCTAACCATAGTCCTCCTTTCTGAGTCTGACAGTTCTTCAAGACCAAAGTGGTGACACGTCTGAATAATTTGTACTTGTGCGAGTGAATGTGAGTGCGAATGGTTGTCTGTCCCTGTGTGTTGGCCCTGTGACAGACTGGCGACCTGTCCAGGGTGTACCCCGCCTCTCGCCCTATGACAGCTGGGATAGGCTCCAGCACCCCCCGCGAAGCTGAAAAGGATAAGCGGAAGCGAATGGATGGATCTCTGCAGATCCTTAAACATCCTGGTTTAAGCTGCAGCCTTAGGTCAGCTTCTACAGAGCACTGTTTACAGCAATGGCTTCTTCCTCCAGGCTGGATGGACACTGAAATAACCCACTGTTCAGGCCATGTGCACATTGTACTACACAATTTGCACTTTTAAAATTAATATCTAAGGTTCATCAAGGTTGCACTCACCAGTATACAGACGTTTGTTATAGTTTGTATAGTTTTTTAAGACTTTCTGTTACTTGTATCCTCATATTTATGTTCTCCTTGTGAATATGTTGCTTATTTAAAATGGTTTCTTTTTGTATACAGAGAGCAAAGGGAACCAGAGTCAGATTCCTCATCTGTATGCACAAACTCGGCCAAATAAAGATGACTCTGAATCTGAACAGGCTTTGATCCTGACAACTTAAGACATACATTACAGCATCACTCATTAAAAGGCCAGAATCACCATGGTGTTCATGCCCTTGATGAGTGGATGGAAACTTCTGACCAGAACTGTAACCATAGCAGTGTTTTCTTCTGACTGAACTTGCTTTACAAGCCACATTCACACATTTACACACCACTTCTTACTGTGTGCCTTTGTGTGTCTGTGGAGCAGGGCATCAAATTAGCTCCACTTTTAAGGTGCAGCAGTCTAAGCACAGAAGCCCACGCGGTCTCTAAGGGCTGATTTGGATTTCTGTGGGGAGCTGGTGACGTAACCTACATAAGTGGCTGACATTTTTGCTGGCATTTACACTTGTGCTGGTGCATTATGGGTTAGTTGCAGTTTGTCCCGGTGTTTCATATGTAGTGCCAGCCAACAGAAATAAATAAAATACTGGGTCCTCACCTTTGTCAGAAAAACATGTTTTTCCCTCTAGTTTTCCCCCATTCTTTGTAGTTTCAGCATTCTCCTTCCAGGAATCTGCTGGTATTTGTGAGTCGTTATATTGATGCTGTAATTATTATTCCTTGTATCAAGACAGCGATTGTTATTCTCTCACTAATCAACAGTGCTGAACAGAACAACCACATTAGTTGGCAACTTTGACCTGACATGTAGTTACATTCCCCAGGAGGTGCATGTCAGGATTGCACACTTACACAGAGAGCAGAGACATCCTTCAGATGAGTCCTGTTTCTTCTTCTACTTTTATCTGCAGTGTCAATATTTCACTTCTGTCACTGCCCACAGCTCGTTGCCATAGGTGAGGGTAGCAGCATATCATAGGAGTGCACCAAACATAATGAGAAAGACAGGGAAGGTTATGAAAAAACCATTAGCAAATACACAAATAAAAGTTGTTGTTGTTTTGTTTGTTTTTGCAGTTTTCAGTTTACAAGTCAGGTCCATGCCAAATAGCGCTAATGGATATGTAACCATGACAATGTCATACAAAGAAAAAATGGACATGTTTCTCTTGAATTGGACTGAGTTGTAATTTATATGCAGTTTATTTTTCCTAACGTGTGACGTCTGTGTGTTCTTGATGGTTTTGCTTGTTTGTTTAAACTTTTTTTAATATGTAAGTGACCTCATTTCTTATGTTTGTTTGTTTTTATGCCTGTGAAGCTCTTTGAGCCTCTTTATGTGATTATGTATGAGGCAAATAAAAATGAATTGGACTGAATTGGATTTAGTGACCATTTGAATCTGTTTTTTTAAACGCACATATAATGCAAAACTGGGGGGAAAAAAACTAAACTAAACTGAGCAGTTAGCTCAGGTGATGAATACAGTGGGGCAAAAAAGTATTTAGTCAGCCACCGATTGTGCAAGTTCCCCCACCTAAAATGATGACAGAGGTCAGTAATTTGCACCAGAGGTACACTTCAACTGTGAGAGACAGAATGTGAAAAAAAAAAAAAAAATCCATGAATCCACATGGTAGGATTTGTAAAGAATTTATTCGTAAATCAGGGTGGAAAATAAGTATTTGGTCAATAACAAAAATACAACTCAATACTTTGTAACATAACCTTTGTTGGCAATAACAGAGGTCAAACGTTTACTATAGGTCTTTACCAGGTTTGCACACACAGTAGCTGGTATTTTGGCCCATTCCTCCATGCAGATCTTCTCGAGAGCAGTGATGTTTTGGGGCTGTCGCCGAGCAACACGGACTTTCAACTCCCGCCACAGATTTTCTATGGGGTTGAGGTCTGGAGACTGGCTAGGCCACTCCAGGACTTTCAAATGCTTCTTACGGAGCCACTCCTTTGTTGCCCGGGCGGTGTGTTTTGGATCGTTGTCATGTTGGAAGACCCAGCCTCGTTTCATCTTCAAAGTTCTCACTGATGGAAGGAGGTTTTGGCTCAAAATCTCACGATACATGGCCCCATTCATTCTGTCCTTAACACGGATCAGTCGTCCTGTCCCCTTGGCAGAAAAACAGCCCCATAGCATGCTGTTTCCACCCCCATGCTTCACAGTAGGTATGGTGTTCTTGGGATGCAACTCAGTATTCTTCTTCCTCCAAACACGACGAGTTGAGTTTATACCAAAAAGTTCTACTTTGGTTTCATCTGACCACATGACATTCTCCCAATCCTCTGCTGTATCATCCATGTGCTCTCTGGCAAACTTCAGACGGGCCTGGACATGCACTGGCTTCAGCAGCGGAACACGTCTGGCACTGCGGGATTTGATTCCCTGCCGTTGTAGTGTGTTACTGATGGTGACCTTTGTTACTTTGGTCCCAGCTCTCTGCAGGTCATTCACCAGGTCCCCCCGTGTGGTTCTGGGATCTTTGCTCACCGTTCTCATGATCATTTTGACCCCACAGGATGAGATCTTGCGTGGAGCCCCAGATGGAGGGAGATTATCAGTGGTCTTGTATGTCTTCCATTTTCTGATGATTGCTCCCACAGTTGATTTTTTCACACCAAGCTGCTTGCCTATTGTAGATTCACTCTTCCCAGTCTGGTGCAGGTCTACAATACTTTTCCTGGTGTCCTTCAAAAGCTCTTTGGTCTTGGCCATGGCGGAGTTTGGAGTCTGACTGTTTGAGGCTGTGGACAGGTGTCTTTTATACAGATGATGAGTTCAAACAGGTGCCATTCATACAGGTAACGAGTGGGGGACAGAAAAGCTTCTTACAGAAGACGTTACAGGTCTGTGAGAGCCAGAGATTTTCCTTGTTTGAGGTGACCAAATACTTATTTTCCACCCTAATTTACGAATAAATTCTTTACAAATCCTACCATGTGAATTCATGGATTTTTTTTTCACATTCTGTCTCTCACAGTTGAAGTGTACCTCTGGTGCAAATTACTGACCTCTGTCATCATTTTAAGTGGGGGAACTTGCACAATCGGTGGCTGACTAAATACTTTTTTGCCCCACTGTATGTTAACATTCTTTATGTATTTATATCAGTATGTTAAATATATTTCCTGGGACGGAGTAGATTGCAGTCAGCTGTGTTCTGTCATCTTACCCCTCCCAGTTAAGTGTATAATCCTAGCTATCCGCCTATTAAGTCTGAGGTCATTAGTCATTTTTATTTTATTTAATTTTTATTATTTTTTATTTTAATTTTTTCATTTTTATTTTTATTTATTTTTATTTTATTGTTTTTTAACTTTATTGCTATGTCTGGTTTTATTACTATGTGCATATTAGTATTGTACAGCACTTTGGTCTACCAGGTGTGTTTTTAAAGTGCTATATAAATAAATAATTGATGATGATGGTGATTTCCGGGTCCAAACTCCTCTTCAGGTCCCAAACAAACACTGAGAGATAAAAACTGTCTAAATTCTTTCATCTTTAATAAAATGATCCGTGTGGCTGCTCTGCAATAAAGTTTCAAATCCAGGCATCCACGAGAAACAGGATTTATGAAGTTTGAAGTTCTGAAAAATTTCTGAAAAATTAAAAACATACAGCTCTGCTATCCAACATAAATGAAGACAGAAAACGAAACACCAGTGACGTTTGTAGGGTTGCTGAAGTTGGGCTAGCTGGTATATAATGTTGTGGTGGCTAGCTACAGAGCTATAGTTAGCATAATACAAACACACAGTGAAGCTGGAGGATGAACGCCAAATCTTTATCCCATCGATAAAAATTAAGATGAAGGTTCACGATTTTTAGGGACAAATGCAATCACATGGCAGGAGAAAGATGCTCTAATTGGACCAAACGTCACTCAGGAGATAATCCATTCAGAATTAGTCATTAATATACTGCTGCATGGTTTATATTACTCATAATTTAAAAAATCCCGATCCTCAGCTTCATGTACCCATTCAAATCTTTGTTGGCCTCAGAATTATTTTTTTCTAACCTGATCAAATATTTGATGCCTGGCAAACTGTGAGCTGCTGGGCTGTAGTTACACCGTGAGGTTTTAAAAACTGAGCTTTAAAACAAGTAATTTTGTAATGGTTTTGTAATTGATTCATTCTTTGCTGGAAGACATAATTACACATTATTCAATACAATATATATATTTATGAGTATAACATATATATCTAATTCCATGGCCTGTACCTTTAAATTATTATTTATATGATGGCTTTGAAGCAGGAATTCTCTTATAAACTCTGGTGAAGCAAAGTGAAAAAAACCCCAACTTGTTTCACTTTCACAAACTCCTTCATCCTGACAGCATTTCTTTTAAAACACTCACTGGAAGTACAATGATAAAGCATTTCTTTTATTGCAGGCTAAAAGTCGACTAGAAACACAAGCTTGCTAAAGATTTTCACTCATCTCAGTATAGTTTCATTCTTTCTTCTAATTTCTATCAGATTCCTAGAATACTCCAGTGCTACAATTGCCTTTATAATAATTTAACTCCATGTGTTTTGCTGTTTTCTGCAGAAGTTCAGCAGCTGCTGGAGATGAAAGAGGATCACCCTGAATGGAGCCTCGGTCTGGACCAGCAGGACCGAGAGTCTCTGCAGATAAAGGAGGAACAGGAAGAACTCTGGACCAATCAGGAGGGAGAGCAGCATAATGGATTGAAGGTGACTGATGTCACCACTTTCCCATTCACTATTGTTACTGTAAAGAGTGAAGATGATGATAAAGAGAAGTCTCAGTCTTTGCAGCTTCATCAAAGCCAAACTGAAGACAACAGTGAGATGGAGCCTCTGACCAGCAGCCCAGCTAAACAGGTAAAAACAGAGCCTGATGAAGAGGACTGTGGAGGACCAGAATCAGAAGGGAACCTTGATACACATATTTATTTACAACCAAAAACTGATGTAAAGGCTTCAGACTCTTCTGAGACTGAAGTGAGTAATGATGATGATGACTGGAAGGAGCCTGTATCAGATTCTGGACCTAAAACCAGACACAGTGATGATGTTTGGAAGGTGAGCAGGGAACTTGAGTCAGGCATAAAGAGTCAGGGGGCATTTAACATTTTAAACAAATCCTTTAGCTGCTCAGAGTGTGATAAAGAGTTTCTCCAAAGGCAGTCTCTTCAAAAACACATGACATGTCATTCAAAAATAATTATCCTCCAGCTCCAGCTTGGAAATTAAGAAATCTCATACAGTGAGGAAAAATGTAGAGTCTCAGAGGACAGACCACACCGAAGAGAAACCATTTGGCTGTAATGTTTGTGAAACAACTTTAAGACAGCGGTATAGTCTTGACAGAGACATGAGAGTTCACACAGGAGAGAAACCATTTGGTTGTGATATTTGTAGCAAAAGATTTTCATATTCACGAGATTTGAAAAGACACCAGAGTGTCCATACAGTAGAGAAACAATTTAGTTGTGGTGTTTGTTGTAAAAGATTCAAGCAGAAGATGCATTTCAAGGCTCACAGAAAAGTCCACACAGCAGAGAGGCCATTGGGTTATGAGCCATATAGCTGCGAGGTTTGTGGCAAAAGATTTAACCAAAACACTCATCTTAAGTCTCAAATAAGAATCCACACACGAGAGAAACTTTTCTGTTGTAAGATTTGTACAAAGAAATATAGACATTCTTCTACTTTCAATAAACACATAAAAATTCACACAGGAGAAAAACTGTTTAGATGTGATGTCTTTGGTAAGATATTTACTAATCACGAAAGTTTGAAGATTCACAAGATAGTCCATACTGGAGAGAAACCATATGGCTGTGGTGTTTGTGGCGAAGGATTCAACCGAGGAAGCAATCTGAAGAGACACATGCAACTTCATGTGGGAGAGAAACCATTTGGCTGTGAAGTGTGTGGGAAGAACTTTACATGATCTGAAAAACTGAAAAGACATGTGAAAGTTAATGTAAAAGAGAAACAGTTTGGTAGTGCAGAAATTTTTACGTGACAGGGAAGTCTGAGACACATGGGGACATGTTAATAATGTATTCCCAGTTGTTCACATTTCCATTATTTTGTACAATTAATTGCTACATAAATATAAAACAGTGATACTAGTTGTACTTGGGGTAATATACAATCTATCATTGGTAAATCAGTACTTATAGGTAAGAAATTAGACCTCAGTTAATTTATATCAGGAGAGATAGTTGGAGAAGATCACCTTTAGGACTTTCTGTTAGCTTCCTGGAAGTCATAATGATCAAGAAAGCCACTATAGGCTTTGGTGACTAAATGGGTCCAGGGCTTGCAAAATCGCTAGCCCGACGTCCCGGAGCTAGCGATATCTCCGGTCGGGCCACCAAAATCTGTTGGGTTATCATATAGCCCAACGGTCGGGGCTGAGAAAGATTTTGGTGGCCCGACCGGAGATATCGCTAGCTCCGGGACGTCGGGCTAGCGATTTTGCGAGCCCTGCGGGTCAAAGACAAGACTTTTACAAGTTAGAGTGAGCCTTAATCCCACTGTGAAATGTATCTATTTCTGTGTTTACCTTTTAAAAGAATTTGTTTGACATGATTTGAGTTGAAGCAAACTTTCTTGGGAATATAATTTTATTTTGCACACAAACAGTTTTTGGCCTTGGATACTCTGCTATATATAGTTTTAAATAAGGTTTAATGTACTTAAACTTGGAATATAATTTTATTAATTATATGACCAACAATGTGAAACTGTATATAGTTTTTTTTGTTGCCTTATGCCCCTGTTACACAGGCCTAGAGACCAGTTGACTATCATCCTGCCAACCACTGGTCGCTAGGGTAAAATGTGTAATCCCCGACTGCTTGGCAAGTGGTTGCTGGCTGTCACGAGCTAAAATTAATGGCAAAGAGGTGTATTGTGTTGCACCAAAAACCTCATAGCGATTGCTTTGGTTGCTAGCAGATTGTTACCCATAGTTTGCATGGACACAGACACTCTGCAGACACTCAATAACTACTTGCCGAGCGGTCAGCGGGACTGGTTGGTGACCTTGAGAGCTTTTAATCACTTGACCTCTAACTGTAAATGCAGGTGTGCCGACAGCGCCAACAAGTCTACAGCCAGTCACCAAACATGATGCAAAAAAACGTGTCAAGATTCAGCATCCCGCCAATGGAAAGGAGGACTGCACGTAGATCCATGAAAGGAAGAGGGAGATGGCAGAAGTGCCTGCCTGCCAGTTCCAGTTCGGACATCACTCTTGCAACCTCTCAATACCAGAAGGACTCGGACGAAAACAGTGACCCCTCGCTGTCACTCATTGCCAACATGCCACACACAATGCTGGAGCCGGGCTCGTCAGCCAGCCTGCACGGACGTGTTGGCCACAGAGTTGTGACCGGGGAGCCAGAGTTGGAGATAGAGGATGAAAAGCCAATGGTGTCACATTGGCCCGGGGTCAAGAAGAGGATCCGGATGGAGCCAGAGGCAACTCTCTCGCCCGAACAGGAAGACCACCTCGTAGAGTGGTTTGCAGCTCACCCGTTCTTCTACGACCAGACAGCACGCGACTTCAAGGACAAGCGCAGGCGAGAGCAGCTGCTGGATCAGAAGGCCGAGGAGCTAGGAGTTACCGGTGAGCTATGTCTCTGTAATTTCTGTTGATGCTCAGTATCTTAAAACACTCTAACGTTTTTTATCTTTTTTTAAACGGGACATTTATGTTTGTGTTTTTTTTTCGACTGTGCTCAGGGAACTTCCTCTGGGGGTGGTTCCGCAACATGCGGACCGTCTATGGTAAACTAAGGAAGAAGAAGAATGAGCAAGCAACACGACCACTGACAGCCAGGCAGCGGTGGACTTCAGATATGTTCAAATTCTTGGACAAGCACATGACCATCCGCAGGAGCAGCCTGGGAAAGGTAGAGTAATATGCCCTTTTGTTTGTTTGTTTTTTTCTCCCTTGTAGCTGCTCTGTTTAATGGCGTTTCAGGGGAAGTAGTTAAGCAAAAGTAAATGTGCTATAAAATGTCTGCACTTGCCTTGTATGCATTTGATATTTATGTTAATGTTTGTTTGCTTGTGTTTAAAAAGCTTCAAGGGGCACAGTCCACCAATACCGGAGTGGAAGAGGAGGAGGAGGAAGAGGAAGAAGAAGAAGGAGACGAAGAGCCTGCGAGGTCATCAAGTCGTCCTGGGTCTCCGTCTCCTGTTCCCTCCAGTCAAACCCCAAAGTTAAAGGGCAAGAAGGCCAAGCTCGCCAGCCGCTGCGTCAACAAGGCAGTTCTTCAAATCCCAAACAGCATGTCCTCACTGCAGACGGCTATGAGGTCCCTGCAGGTAGCTATGGAGTCCCTGCAGGCGGCCGTTGGGGGGTTGAGCAACAACCGAGTCATGTACTGTCAATACCTGAGCACCGAGGTGGGCATGCTCACAGAGGAACAGTGGTCAATGTTTCAGCAGGAGACTATGGGGATGCTTATTCGTTTCCGTACTGCCCGTCAGCAGCGGCAGCAGTCCGCAGTTCCAGTCCTCCTCCCTCCGGGCTCCATGGAGTCGATTCCAGGCCCGAGCAGCACTCTGCTCAGTAGTTCCTATTTCCAGTCCCGGCCAGCACCGCCCCAGTAGCCTCTGTCCCAGCAAATTAATTTTTTTATTGAATTTGTGAACTATTTCACAATTTATTTACTGATCATAGTTGAGTGTTTATGTTAATAAACAATCATGTTTCACTGGTACTTACTTCTTGATTCCTTGTATCACAGTAGTAAAACTTGTGCCTTACAGCTGCAAGACATTTTAATTGGCGCAAATTTTACTTTGAGGCGGAGAGTCTCAGTTTCTTGTCGGTGTTATGTGTAAACTTGAAAAATAGAAAAAGCAGATGTTTCTCATTATATTGTACTTTATACATGGACCATTGTGACCTTTAAATTCTTATATTCTAAATTTGAAATTAAAATTTCAATTTCTTTTCATGTGAGTGAACTATCTTGTATTTTGTATTTATTACACTGGGATATAGGGATACCAAAAAAGCTAAAAATAATTGCCTTATTCATTCAAATCTCTCCACAGCCACAAGTTAGCCTACCAGGTTAGAGCTCCAGCAGTGTTATAGTCATGCTTCAGGTAGACTCGCTGCCTTTTGTCATCATGACTTCCTGCTACGAATATCTTGCATGACTGCCTCGTCTCTCCAGGCTTTGGGGATAATGTGTTTGGCATTTTCCTCATGATCCAGGACTGAACACAACATTTAGACACATGCGGACACAATCAAACTGATGACATTTGGCATTTGTTGAAGTTCTGTGGAGAGACAACAGAAGCTGTGGCCAAGTATCTCTTTTTTGTTTTCCACTATATTTATGCTTGACGAAAGTTGGTAGCTAAGGATTCTCTGGTGAACTGTCAAGCATTGACTGTCAGTACTCCGCACTCCATCAAGTGCCAAACTTCTTACTCACCTCCTGTCAACTGTCAAGGGTGCCTGGCATAGACGTGACACCATCTTCAGGGTGTCTACAGTGGCACCACAGAACAACACCAGAAATGGCGCTATACTAACCACAGACAGAAGACTAGAGTGCGTTAGCTGCTGGTAGTCACCAGGTACTGGGAGGTCGGTGCCATTTTGATGCCAGGTTAAAAGGACAGCTGCAGTTAGAAGATGTCTTTGTCAGGCAGACGATCTGCAGAAGCATGTGATACATGGCAGACTTAATTCTCAGGGATTAAACAAAGACAACCCTCTCCAATTCTGCCATCAAGTTTTCTTATTGAACTACTGAATTCAGCATGTTACCAATGCCTGAGGACAGCCATTACTACATTAAGGATGGAGAGTAAAGAGACATAATGAGATCTGAATTGTCCGGCAAGGTGAGTAGGACTGGAGTTGCTCTGAGGATCCTGCTACATATACCCAGTCTGGGTTGATCTCCCACCCACCAGGTGCTGATCACTGAAGAGTAGTTACCTGCCAATTGGTAGGGGAGGTCCACAACCAGCAACCAATCTGAGTCGATTCAGTTGCACAACCAGTCGCCAACCACCTAGCAAATGAAAATATGAACTTCACTTGATTTAGTGGTTGCTGGAGGTCATGAGTATTTGGGGCTGCCCACAGGTCTCTACACCTGTGTGACTGAAGCATTAATTTATCAGCAGCACTCGTGCTTACCTGCATTGTCAACCACCGAAGACACAATTTAAGAAGGAATATTAAAACACAAACTCGACATATTAGAAAGCCTTTCTGGCAGAAAACCCTCAGGTTTGATTTCTGCAGAAGGCAGCAGCTGTTTTGGGCTAAACCGAACACAGTGAGTGGGATATTTAATAAAGTTTAATAAAAATGCAATACTTGTTTCATTATGGATATAAATCAGCAGCACCTTAGGTAAAGCTTTACCAGTACCAGTATGTTGGATGTATCTGCTGAACCAGTGCTTATTTTGGGCATCAGGTTCACCTGGGAACAGTTTTAAACTCTGAACGACATAGTTTAGTGAGCAGAACTCGATATCAGATTAATTCAGTGGTGTATTTCAATGTTGTTAAAATTTAGTTTATAAAATTTTGATGACATGTTTTTTTTTTTTCATTTTGAAGATTTTTCATGAGCATTGTAATTTAAATGGCAAAAGCAGTGTAATTCCTCCAGCTGACTGAATGTATTTGTTAGCAACTGGGTAATCAGTCATGTATGTGTAATGTCAAAGAGTATGATTATGACTGTGGAGGACCAGAGCTCCCAACAAAAAATAAATAAAAGACTAAAACAAACAACTTAATTTGCCTTTAAAACAAAGAGTGCTAAAATAAAAGTAGGCATGAATTAACACGTAAAATGTGACCAGTTGATATTTCTCTTGTATTTGCTTTTTGTGTTTATTTCTCAGTTTGCTGTCCCTTGCAATGTTCATTTAGATAGATCTGTTTCATTTCTTTGTTTCTTGAAACATTTACGTCTGTCTTCTTTTTGTGATGATGAAATGTAAACTAGACCCATTTAAATTCTTAACTGTTGAGCAACTAAAATTCTTTATGAAGCAAAAATTCAAAATGTGTATATCATGTTGTTGAATGCATTTTCTTTCATAAAACAACATTAAATACTTGACCTGTGTTTTGTAGTCACCAGTCTTCTTCTTTAATGGCTTTGTTTGTTTGTTAGGAGCTGCTGTATGGAGCTGATAAAAACTCCACAGGATACCTTTCAATAGAAGAGGTAATGCCTCCTTTCCCCCCAGCTGTTTTGAAACAATGTAAACATTTTCAAAAAGCAATGTTACTGATATCAACATTTAATGTGTTTTGTTTTTGAACTAGTTCAAGTTTTGAGGCTTTAAACTCTTTGCAAATGGCCTCATTCTAATTTTATTTACATGTTGTATTCCAACATTTGGAAACAAGTTTAAATAAAAAAAGTGGGTAGAAGAGGAACTGCATACTTTATAAACAGTGTTTCATTATATCTAATTTTATTAAATGGATGCTCAGTATAGTTACATGCACAGACCTGTTACAGGACACATCTTCAGAGGAAGATTTGAATATTTAAGATTAAAAATAGTATCCACCGGATTGTTTTTTTTTTTTTTAATGCTCAAATTTGTATTTTGAAGAAAGAAAACGGCTTCTTTTGGGGTGTTTTTATTCTTTAATAAAGAAAATACATTTTTAAAAGTAATGACTGTGAAAATAAATTACGATTTAAGATAAACCGTTTTATTAAACAGCTAAGGATGCAGCAAAAGTAAAACAATAATTGTTTTTTTTACATTATGCATCTTAAATGTGTTCTTGTATTTTTTTGTGCGCTGTGCACATTTCACACAGTGCGTTATACTGTATATAAAAGACAAATAACCACATGTGTTATATAACCATATGTGTTTATTGTATGTTAATAACTGTATTTGCGTTTTTATTGTTCTTAATATGGACGTTAAAATGCTTTGTCCCTGTGTAATGTCTTGTTGTTGTTTTTTACATTAAAAAAACTTTTAAAAAACTGTAAGTGCGAATAACCTTTAATCACGCACAATGTTAAACCACAATTAGAACACATGTGCTGTGTGTGTGCTTAAGTAGTTCCATGTCATACTACTCGATATATTGAAACGACATAATGTATTCTGTATCCACTACATACAAATACATAAAATATTATTCTACAAATGTGTTGTACAGTAAATGGTAAATGGCCTGCTTTTGTATAGCGCTTTACTTAGTCGCTAAGGACCCCAAAGCTCTTAACACTACATTCAGTCACACACTGGTGATGGCAGCTACATTGTAGCCACAGCCACCTTTGGCCCGCACTGACGAGGCGAGGCTGCCGGACACTGGCGCCACCGGGCCCCCTGAACTGTACTTGACCCATGAAAACATTCCTCTCACCATCGTCTTTTTGATGTGCATCCTCATGCATCCCACTGAGGAAACCGTTTCGCCAGCAGACACTAGGTAGGAACCTTCTGCTGGTTCTCCGGTGTTGCTAGGGGGAACAAAATACAGATCGGGTTGATCATCAAAGAAAGGTCGGCTCTGTGTTCGTGTGGACCCTCCTGATGGAGGGGTTGTGTTGTCCCTGTAGAACCGCCGCTGGAGCTGGATAATCGCTTTGTTTGGAAAGCCGAAGCCTGGAAAACAAACTGAGGATGAAGAATCATTTTTAAGAGGAAGAAAAGCGATGGAGCTGCAAACCTCACCGTCAGAGCAGCGAAAATACAAAGACGCAAAACTAATCCTGGAAAGGACGCCTCAGGGAAGCACCAGGGTAGATCTCGGGCTTGCTTACTCCAGGTGGGCTGCACTGAAGAGGGACAGATGCTTCCAGACTGACGCTGAACTGGCCGCCTTTCTGCTGGACTGGTAATTTAAACTACCTGTGTGATTAAAAATAGGGTGTAGGCATCAAAATAAGATCAACAACAGGATCAAATTAACCGAATAATGTAAAATTAATATCTGCGCGCATTGGTTGGGATTGATTCAATCATCAGTTTATTCAAATTATTTAAATGCTTAAATATTGCACGGAAATGATGAAGCAAAAGTGTCAGCTAGTCCTTTAACACCTGTGCTGCTACATGATTGGACTGATATTTATGTCCCAAACACACATGAATGTGACTGGTTTGCTTGCTGGTTAGAGATGGATAGAAAGGAGCCTGCAGAGGCACGCACACACACACACACACACACACACACACACACACACACACACACACACACACACAGTCACAGTCGCTCACTCAGCCCATCAGTCAAGCTGACCTGCATCCTGCAGCACAGACTGCAGGAGAGCGAAGCATCTGCCCGTATGTTCACATGTAACGCTGGGCCTAAACCTCGGTAGTATGTATGAAAATTTCACACAAATCTATGTGTCATTTCTACTTTATTACCTGAACAACAACCACATCTACGAGTATGCTTTGCTTGCCTGCTCCCTTTTTCTCAGACGGCTGCTCGAGCAGATGGATCCGCATGTTTGATTTACAGCAGATGGCCTCCACGACTCAACCCTCGCCAAGGATTGCTCTCTCCTCCCAGTCTCGAACCTGGAGATTTGCATGTGTTCGCCACAATACTGCTGAGCTGCTCTACACTGTGGATCCTACTGTTCAGAATTATAATTAAAAGTAAATAGATAAAAAGATATTAAATTATATGTAAAACAAACAAAAGAAAAGTACTAACAGTTACATTTTGTTAGAAAATGAGACATATGTGCAGTGATTTATTGAAACATGTGCAAGCATATATAGAAATGCAGGATATGAGGCAGAAACAGTTTACAAGTGAATATTTGGTGTGAGCACCTTTATTCTACAACACAGACTCAGTGTTTCCTTATTTATTAATATAGAAGCAAGGTGTTTCATTTTTTTAATAGTACCAGCTGTCTGCTGCTGCTACACGGAGAATGACCTCCAACTCTGACCGAACTTCTTGAAATAGAAAAGGGTCAGATAAACAAACTGCTGTTTGCAGGGTCGTGCTTGTTATCAGGAGCACTCTTTTCATTTGCCGATGGCCTGAAGGTCATTGTGGCCTGCAGTGATCAGACTATGTGCTGTGGGTGAGGGGCTCAGCGTTGGCACGATGCTGGGTTTGAATTCACCGGCCAGCCGGAGCCTTTCTCTCTATTCTCTTCCTTTGCTTCTCCCCACAGTCCACAGACATGCATGTTAGGTTAACCTCTGATTCTAAATTATGCTCAGGTGTGAATGTAGCCTTGCAACCTGGCAGTCTCTCTAACACGTATCCCGATTTTCACCCTATTATGGCTGGGTTAGGTCACAGCTGGTATTTCCGTGTTATGCAGATGAGTCGTGTAGCTCTTGAAACTCTTAATTTGCTTTTGTTTTTGCAGTTACGAGAGCAGAGTCACAACATCAAGTTCCATGAATGGAAAACCTCCATCAGTCTCTCAATGTGAGGATTCTAGAGGGACAGAAAGGTGAGTCATCGCTCTGAAATAGCTCCTGTCATGTCACACGTGTGTGAAAGCACAACCGTGGGCGATGTGCTTCATTCATAAACTGTGCATATGAATGTCTCACGCACAAATCTCTGGGTCATTAACATGTTTTGGTTTTTTGTGTACCTACAAATGATGCAGGGCTGAGTTTCTCAAACTAAGATTAATAGCAATCATGTTCATTTAGTTGTCTTTACAAGTTTTTAAACAATGTAAACAAGAAAGCTGGGAACAGGATGAATTAAACAAATGACTGAGGTCAACCATTCAAAGGAACAGACGGTGCAAGAGAGGTGAAGAAGACAGGGCAGGCAGGGTGGATTGGGTGGAGACGAGTGTCGGGGTGATTTGTGACAGATGGCAGTGAGATCTGATGGTTTGGAGACGGTGTGTCCTTCAAGCCGGGTAGAAAGAGATTGAAGTGTGCATCATTTTATTGGAGCCTTCTGTCCAGGCCACTAAAATCATCACAGGAGTTAGAAGTGAAACGATCAATAGGGGAGTTACCATTAACAGGTGGGGCTGATAGGATTTGACCTGCAGGGCTACTCAGGTCGCTTCATTTCAGGGTTAGCAGGGAAGACACCTGGACGATTTTGAGGTAGTTAATACTGGACGAGTCCTCTCACCCACATCAGCTGAACTCTGCAATATCTACTGGGTAAGACTCAAAGGATCAGAGATTAGGACTTTTTATTCACAGAACCAAAATCAACTTCCTGTATAAAGGTTTTGTGGGCCTGCGAGGCCGAGCTGATGTTGAGTCCATCAGAGTGACAGTGCAGAGTTAGAGAGGCGAGGCTGAGATGGTTTGGAGAGGTGAAGAGGAGGGAGAGTGGATATTTTGCACAAAGGATGTAAAAAATGGAGCTGCCAGACAAGAAGGAAAAGAGGAAGACCTCAGAGAAGATTTGTGGATGCAGTGAAGGAGCAACATGTAGTGGGTTAGTGAAACAGAAAAAGGATGCTGGCACAGGATGGGATGGAGGCAGATGATGCACTGTGGTGAACCCTAAAGGGAGCAGACAAATTAAGAAGAAGAAATCAAATTAAATATAATGAACTCCGAAGTCTGCTCTTTGTCACATATTCTGAGAGGCAACCCTGTCTCTACCAGAGGAAGAGAGATAAATGGGTTAGCAAAGTATGTCAAGCTTAAAGTCAGAGGATCCACAAAGGTTGCTGTCTCTTTATGTGGCTGGATCACCACGGCAACCTGGTCTGAACGTGTAACTTTCCCTTCAGCAGGTTCAGAGTTTGAGTGTAAAACCATCACGTTTTATTTATAATGTGCTCTAAGTGTAATATACAGTTAGGTTTTAGACAGTGGCACTTTTTAAAATATATATATTGGGGGCTTTTCAGCCTTGATTGCAGTCGGACAGTGGAAGAGAGAAAATGGGAAAGTTGGGAGAATGACCGGGGAAGACGCACAGTTAATGGTCTCAGGGTAGATTGGAGATACATCGTCCTCAAAAACCTCACTTTCTTGTGGGTCCCCCAGGGGTCCATTCTTGGCCCAGTCCTTCTTTCAATTTACATGCTCCCTATGGGTTCATTTAAAAAAAAAAACATGACATCTCTTTCCATTGTTATGCAGACGACTCACAGGTTTACCAGCCACTAAAACATGAATTTGTGAGTCCTCTGAAGGTTTCACTAGATTGTTTGGAGGACGTTAAGGCTTTAAACTTTCTTAACTTGAATGAACAGAAAACAGAGGTGATTGTGTTTGGTCCCTGTGACCACTACTACACTGGCCCTTTAGAAATTTATTTAAAAAAGAGGAGTGATTTTTGTCTGTAATCTAACGTTTGATAAACAGATTAATGCTGTAATCAAGACGAGTTTCTTTCATCTCCAGCTACTTGCAAAAGTGACGCCATTCCTCTGTTTCAGAGACTTTGAAAGAGATGTCGATGCCTTCATTTCATCTCGCCTCGACTTTTGTAGTAGTCTTTAATCAGTTAGCCGTCTGCAGCTGGTCCAAAACACTGCAGCACAGTTAATAACTGGCACACACAAGCGAGGCCACATATCTCCCATACTAGCATCCTTACACTGGTTGCCAGTTAGATTTCGATTGGATTTTAAGATTTTATTATTTGTTTTTTAAGGCGTTGCACAGGTTAGCACCCTCATACCTTTCTGATCTCTGCGGATCAAATGTTCCTAGCTGTCCCAAGGTCCAGTTTAAAGCACAGAGGAGACCGGGCCTTTGCTGTGACTGCCCCCTTCACATCAGGACCTCCCCAACCTCAGACACTTTCAAAACCCGTCTGAAAACCCACTTTTATTCCTTGGCTTTTACATCAGAATGAGTTTGTACTACTTTTATTTGTCTTATTTACTCAAACGTTCTCATTTTATCCTCCTTTTTCTTGTTTTTATTTCTTTTGATTATCTTAAATGTACGGCACCTTAGTCAACAGTTGTTGTTTTAAATGTGCTACTGTATATAAATACATTTGGCTTTGACTTTGACTTTGATGCAGAGGCTCGAATCTAGTCAGTCTTAGGTCAAGTGAAAGAGAAACTCTTTTTCACTGTTTGACTTAAAATCCGCTCTCTTGGTGTGCAGAAGTACTTATGGACCTAACTGTGGATCTTAAGCTCAGACATATTTAGTCTCTCACAAATAAATCCAGTCAATTGGACATGTGACCCCATTGTACAGAGTTGTGGTACACACTTGTATACTGCATATATATTTTGCACCAGTGATGAGTTAGTTACATTCATGCCTAAGGTTTGCCAATTGTAAGAAATACTAATATTAATGATTGATATTCATGTTTCAGGCAGCTGTATTCAAAAGTACAAAGCGGAGTGTCTGAAATAGAAAATCTTCGCCCTGATGAGCCCAGAGATGACATTTTTGTGTCTCCCACACTGGTCAAATCAGAAGAATCAGCGCAGATACACACCAGGAAAAGTCTGGGTAAAAGACGCACACATTTGTTTGCCTTCATTTTAGACTATAAGCATAGAAAAAATGTACATTTTTGGTAAAACAGTAAAATGTTACAAAACTGCATGAAATTGTAATTAAATTAATCTGTAACTGCATTATCTTTACCCCAGTTTTTCCAGTCGTGATAGTAGATGTGGTCTGGTATACTGACAAAGAAGCAGTCTTTTTACATTCTAGACTGTGGCGAGTAAATGCAGTCCTCCAGCCACAGAGACACCTTAGATACACCTCAGACATTAATAGAGAAAGACGTGTCAGAGTTCATAGTCATTATTGTCTAAATAGCGTAAAGGCAGACAAATGCTTGTCCATGAAATGTTTGCTCCTTAAAATATTATTAAACTCCAGAGAATCTCTGTTAATGTTTTAAATATTAAATGTATGCATGTTTTTGTTGTTTTAGTTTTCCCTTCAGAGGACGAGCAGGTCGAGCAGGACCAGAAGGACTCAGTCCTGCTCCACATTAAGGAGGAACAGGAGGAACTCTTGACCAGTCAGGATGGAGAGCAGCTTAACGGTCTACAGGAGGCTGATAACGCCACACTTCCATTCTCTCATGTTGTTGTGAAGAGTGAAGATGAAGAAGAGAAACCTCCGTGCACACAGCTTCTTCATAGCCAAACCGAAGACAACGCAGAGGCAGAGAGGCGTCAAATCAGCTGCTCAACAAAAATCAAAACAGAAACTGACAGAGAGGACAGTGAAGGAGCAGAGCCAGCTGGGAACCCGGAGTCAAATAACCTGTTACAGCAAAACACCGATGCAAAGACTTTTACCTCTGGTGAAACTGAAGTCAGTATTGGTGCTGATGATGAGGATGATGACACAGATGATTGGCAGGAGCCTTTGTCGGATTCTGGATCTGAAACTGAAGAAAGTGACAGTGACTGTAAGAAGGGCAGGGCCAAAGCCTTCATCTGCTCTGAGTGTGGTAAATGGTTTCAGTACAAGTGGTCTCTTCAGAGACACGTGACACGCCATTCAGGAAAAGCCTCTTTGGGCAGCTTCACCAATAAGAAATGTTTTCCAGTGAAGCAAACTGCAGATTTACAGATCAAAGTCCACACAGGAGAGAAACCATTTGGCTGCAGTCTTTGTGAACAAAGGTTTAGAGATCAGTATAATCTTAAAAGGCACATGAGAATCCACACAGGAGAGAAACCGTTTGGCTGTGGCATTTGTGGTAAAAGATTTAATGGCGAGGGAAATCTGAAAATACACAAAAGAGTTCACACAGGAGAAAAACCATTTGGATGTGGTGTTTGTGGTAGAAAATTTAAGCAGAAGTCACATTTTAAGAAACACATCATGGTTCACACTGAAGAAAGACCTTTTAGTTGTGATGTGTGTGGGAAAGGATTTAAATGGAGGATCCACATGAAGACTCACAGGAGAATCCACACAGATGAGAAACTGTTTGGTTGTGACGTTTGTGGTCGAAGATATAACTGTGAAAGAAATCTTAAGATACACATGAGAGGCCACTCAGACGAAAGACCGTTCGGTTGTGACATTTGTGGTAGGAGGTTTAACTGCAACAGAAATCTTAAGATACACAAGAAGGTCCACACGGGGGAGAGACCATTCGCCTGCGGTGTTTGTGGTAAGAGGTTTTCACAGGTAGGGGCTCGGAACAGGCACAGGAGCGTCCACACTGAAGAGAAACCATTTGCTTGTGATTTGTGTGGACAGAAATTTAACCGAGAGGGTAATCTTGAAAGGCACAAGAGGGTTCATACGGGAGAGAAACCATTTGGCTGTGACATTTGTGGACAAAAATTTACCCGCGAGGGAAGCCTAAAGAGACATATGAGGAACAAGGCAATAAACCATTTGCATGCAGTGAAAGATTAACTGTGATCTCATGACTTAATGTTACATTACTAATACACTGCTCAAAAAAACTTAAGGAACAAGGATCAATATTTATACTCATATGAACTATGTAGTGTGTGAGGAATGAAAGAGTGCCTGAAAATCAAAGTGACATAATTTTGCTGCAGCAACTCAAAATGATGCTCAGTCGTTTGTACGTTCCGCACGTGCTTTTATACATGCCAGAGGTCTGTGCGTCCCTCCAGGGATACGCCTCCCCAGACCACCGCTGAACCAGTCATGCTGGACGATGTTACAGGCAGCATAGCGTTCTCCACAGCTTCTCCAGACCCTTTCACATCAGTCACATGTCCTCATGGTGAACCTGCTCTCATCTGTGAAAATCACAGGGTGTCAGCTGGGTCTTTGTTTGATCAGACATTCACACCTGCTGTGACCTGCTGGAGGTCATTTTGTATCTCTGGCAGTGCTCATCCTGTTTCTCCTTGCACAAAGGTGCAGATCTTATTTCTGTCCCTGTCCGGCTCTCTGTACTGGTAGACACGTATTAATGTGCCATCTTGGAGGAGTTGGAGTACCTGTGCAACTTTTGTAGGCTCTAGGTTTTGCCTCATGCTACCAGTAGTGTAAGGGTATTTGTTCACTGTGGTGCAATTTTATTCACCAATTTTTCCCAGTTCTGAATGTCACACCCCTCTGCAGCAGCAGTAATCGGTAACTGTTTGCACCTAACAAGGTGTGACTAAAGACATGCCTGAGGTTGGCTGTTGGGCTCTCCTGGCTGTCATTTTTTACCAGAGAATATTTAGTCATTTAAAATAAAACCAAAGTTTGTACAAACTCTGGTGTCAGTCTGTTGTGGGCTTGTTTAAAGGCTCTGAGTGGTCATACATCAGCATCATGTTGTTATTATGGATGCATTTTGAATAATGACCTGAGTGTTTTGTACTGTGACCTTTAGTGTTGTGGAGACGTTAGTTCACTTTTGGTGGACCATGTGGTACTGGTATGTAATGTGTGGTATTAATGCTGTTTAAGTGATCTTTGTGGACAAAGGCATAGCTAAGGCTGGCTAGACCCCATCATGCTCTCATTTTAGTCATTAAAAATAAAACCTGGTTGTCGATGGTCTTTATTTATGTGAAGGAAAACATAAAGTATAATGAAGTAAATTGTAAATATGGTTCCACATTTTTATACTCTTGCAGTCTGCACTGTCCTCTTTTGTATCCTGCGTTCGGGAAGGTGACCTCTTTAAATGTCTCTCTTCATATCATAATGAATTTTAATTTTTTTTATAATTTATTAACACCTGGATTTTTGGATGTTCTAATCTGTCTGCACATTCACAACGCGTCGTATATATCTGTGTTTTTGTCAGGAATCGAGTTCAGCTTCATTTTAACTGAATCAGACTGAAAACCAAAAAGGGTGGGCGATGTGACCTCAGGATTAGTCAGTGAACTAGCAACAACACTGCTAAAGACACAAACAGAAATAACTTATTGCTCAGTGTTGTGGAAAAATAAACTGAGAGTTGAAACCAAACTGTCTTTCTGAGATTTATTGATGAAATCTTTGGAAAAGGATAAACACAGCACGAACGCGTTTCATGACAGCTCCTTTGTACTTGCAGTCTTTCCATGTTTACTTGATAAGAAAGCCTCAAAACGTGTATCATGACCTTGAACACAGCTGACTGCAAGTTTCGTTTCATCATTGTATGAACCGGTTAAATAAGATTAAATGCAAAGTTCCCATTACATTTCCATCTTTTTGGATGGAATCACTTCACTCTTTTAGTAATTTTTTTTTAAAGTAAGGTAAGAAACAGTAACATTTAATATTAAAACTTTGAGAAACGATGCTTACATGAGTGAAATAGCCTTACCCATTTTGTAGGGCATAGGTGTTCTAATGGATACTAGAAGCAGATTGATCCAAATATCAGTAGTATCAAAACCATTGGTACTGATATCAGATCAATAGTAGCAATGTAGGATACTTTATTTCCATCCTTCAGGTATTTATTTGGGCCAATGTTCGAACCTCGCTTCGGGAGGAGAAAAAAAGCAACAGAGCACAAATACTGCCAAGGAAGTACAACAAGTTCAGTTTTTATTAAAGAGAGGTAGCCTATCAAACACATCGGTGCTGTCACAGAAACACTCTGAGATTAGTTATTCTAGAAATAAGGAAACTAAAACTGACAAACCTTCCTTGTTCTTGTGTCTGGAGCTGGTGTAGCCTGTTGGAGACCATCGTTGGGATGGTGAAGTTATTTCATCTTGTAGTAAACTTTGTCATCTAAAGGAAAGAATAAAAGCTACAGCTTTGGCCTGGATATAGAATAATAAATTATATACAAAATTGCTTCTAACATATTTGATCATTAGCTCAAATGAAATCTGAATGACCCAGTTAAGTTCAGGGAATTAGTTAAATACACTGTGTCCCTCTGTGACCGTCTCAGCAACGGCGCAATACGTAGTCAATGTCACCATCAGCCCTCGATGGAAGAGCTGATCCAGAAACGATGACTGCAATGGTTTGGCCACATCTGCCGCATGAGCAACCATCGCATCCCACTCCGCCCTCTGCTGCAGCAGCGCTCCGCCCACTGGAGAATCAAGCACGATGCGCCCAAGAAGATTTGGATCAAGCAAACTGAAGATGATCTTAAACAACGACATCTAACCCTCGACCAAGCAAAGGTCAAGGCCACAGATCACAAGGCCTGGAAGTGCATCGTTGACCAAGATGGAAACCCTGTGTTACCCACAGCAATGTATTGGCTTCGTTGACGACCTCACTCGCTGATCACCAGAAGAAGAAGAAGTAAAATACATTGCAGGGCATTTTATTTTCTTATAATCCGAAAGTAGAGAAAGGTATAATCCTTTATGAGAAGTGAATTGAAATACACCCACATTCAAATATCATAAACTTTCACATGCACATCTGTAAGTCTATACTTAAATATTTTACTCATTGTAAACTACATTTTGTTCTATAAAGATAACAAGATGGTAATTTGTGACAGAATCGTGAAGGCTCAAATACTATTGATCTTTCTTATAAAACCCTGTCATCTCTGTTTGGGAAATATGTCAAACCACAGTAATTCATGCAGTTACAGATTTCTACATACGCTGATCGCTGGCTGCTTCAGTCTACGGAAGCACTTTTCATTTCTGAATACTCCTTCTGGTTGTTCATGTGTAATAA
Organism: Maylandia zebra; assembly: GCF_041146795.1. Taxonomy (NCBI): domain Eukaryota; kingdom Metazoa; phylum Chordata; class Actinopteri; order Cichliformes; family Cichlidae; genus Maylandia; species Maylandia zebra. The sequence continues at coordinate 28,649,740 of NC_135174.1, read as the reverse complement.
AATCAAAAACCTTTCTATTTCTCTTTCTTTCTGCCTGCTCCACTTCCCTCACACATATACACAAACTCAAGGTCACAGCTGCACAGATGCGCACACACACACACACACACACACACACACACACACACACACACACACACACACACACACACACACACACACACACACACACACACACAGTCTGGATTGAAAGATTTAAACATTGCAATTATTTAATTGCAATGATTCTATTCTTATTTAAGTTTATTGATTCTTGATTAGATTTCTGATTTGATTAAAGCAGGAAAAACTATCAGCAAAAGCACACACATAAAAATCACTCTGTGCTCTATTACACCCATAAAGGCTGAATTTTAGGCCTTTTACTTCTGGTTGGAGCTGAGCTGAGGGAGCTCCATCTTCTTGACAGGGATTAATTACTTCTTCTTGTAAGGCTGGCATAGCAACCATTATTCCTGACACTATGCGCTAAACTCAGCCTTAAACCTGTCAAATTGACAGTAATGAAGATGGATGATAAGGTCTGGGAAAAATCCCCAGAAAAGAGCAACTCGAGGGTTAAGATTAGGGTAGAGTAGGCAAGTGTCTGTCTGCTGCTTGTATTCAAGGCTCTACATCCCGGGGTTGCTTAACTTTGTGGCTCTGCTCACTAAACTCAACAAACTACTCAAAAGATCTTTTTGAAAAGTTTGATTTTTGATTGGAGCTAAAAGACGGAATCTACAAGTGATGGATCAGATGGAGTTTATTATTCTGGCTCCAGATTTGCAACCCTGACATCAGGTTGGTGGAGAGATTGGAATGTAAGAAACTGACTCTGTGGACAGGTGTGCTTTATACATATAACACGTTGAGATCAGGAGTATCTGAAATTCATACATTAGTTATAATGTATGTGGCACATGGGCACACAGCCAATCTGTGAAAAGTTCATTTCTTTTTATTGTTTTCTCGATAAAGGTAAACAACTTATAGTGCAAGCTTTTAGACAATATTGAATCTGATGAAGATCTGTGTAACTTGCAGATGTCCAGCAGATATTGCAAATGAAAGAAGAAAGAGGAGTAGCCCTGGAGTCTGGACCGACAGGACCCTCTCCAAAAGAGAGATTTTGACCATTAACTGATGAACCATTTTTATTTATTTATTTTTATCTCTAAAGGTTGTCTTAAAAAATGTGTTTGCTTTTGTAGTCGAAAAAGTTAATGTTAGAAATGTTGACACTGTGATTAATGGTGACACAATATCTAATACAAAAACCACTCAGAGAGCGCAAACCTCTGCAGCTCCCTCCTGTGCAGTGTTTGCGTTTAAGGGAGTAGCATTGTATTTTGTATATATTTATTTTGTTTTCTTTGTTCTTTTTAAATGTAATTTCTAAACTTTGTAGTGAAATAAAAGAAGGGACATCTCAGGCCCTCCATGGTATGGAGGCCTATCTTCCCTGCCAGTGCAAAAACAGGTGTACACACGGGAGCTCACACACACAAACTACACCCTTTTTGGCTCCTACCTCAAAGCACACTGTGCGCTGTTGATCCTACGTGCAGCACAATAATGTTTAATATTTAGTATTTACTGTTATATTCCCATAGATCATCGTCATGTTGTTTATTATATTGCTCTCTCTCTATTTTATTTTTTTTGCTTGTTTTCTCTTTTTTCTTTCTCAACAGGTGATCCAGGTGATTGATATATGTATTTTTTGTCTGTTTATTTTTGTTTTTTGCCCTTTATCACCGTTCCTCTTCCCCGCTGTTTTTCTTTCTCCCTTTTCTTTCCCCCAGTCATGTCTGTCCCGTGTGTAGCAAGTGAAAATAAAATACAATAAACAATAAAAGCAAAGGTGAATCAAATAGACCAATACGGCAAGGCCGGGATAGTCCATTTGGTAAAGTAAATCCGTTGGGCATCTTTCTTTGCCTTTAGACAATAATTCTGATGGCAAAAGAACAAAGCAGGACATGAAATTATGTGATAACAGATGTTTTTCTCCAGAAACAAATGCTTTTAAACCTAAAAAGAATCACTGAATTTCATTTATTAATGTCAGATAGGCTCTTTAGACATCCTAAATAAGAAAGATTTTAGTTTACATATTTATTAGGATGGAATTCTTGAACTGGGTCAAAACTGATCCACACCAAACTGTGAAAATATGAAATATGAACAACGTGTAAGACTTAAAGTTATCAATAATTAATGTCGCTTCAGGAATGCTGGAGTTATAAAGTACACGATCACTGCAGCAGGAAACTAAAAAAGGCGTGTGTAGGAACTTTCGGTTTGTTGTACTGTATTGCGAGGGGGAACAAAACAAAGGACGGACGGAGCCACAGAAAAGTGTCGGTCCTTTCGAAGTGTTTTTATTTTTCCACGTTTTACCAACTGCATGCAATACTTCATATTTAACCCACAGAAAAACGACAACTGTGGACATTAAAGGAGCGAAAATAGGAAGAAGCGTCAAACGCAGGAACCAGTGCGGCTCTCCCACAGCTGCACCACAGCTGTTCCCACAGTGACGCGGAAGTTACCTGTTTGCTGCTCAGCAGGTATTTCTACAGTCTGCTATGAGCATAATTAGCGACGAGAGACAAAATATACAAATATTTGCGCTGAAAATGAAGGAAAAAGACCCGCCGAGGTGTCACTGCTCTGCCCACGGCTATTACTGCAAATAAACCCCACCCAAAATCTCCGTAGCTCAAATCAGCCAAACATGACAGCCAAACGAACAATTACCAGTCCTGTTGCACAAGTGTTTTCAATATCTATTCATATTTCTAATTAATAAATCAAAACAGTCAGGACGGTCGAGAACTCATCTGCAAAGTCTCTCAATATTGTTGGCGAGACAAAATTTCTGGGAATTTCACAGCCAACATTAAAACTCATTTATGCAAATACAGTGCACAAGCCTAAATATGAATGCAACAAAAGTATCTGCATATAAGTACAAAGTAATTGACTAACTTTACTGTTATACTAGATTCGTGTTGGATAATGTGGCAAAGTACATGTACAATATTATAAATTTATTATACACTGTTTGTCAAAGAAATATTGAATATATTCAGCTGTTGATGACAGGGGTGGCAGGGAGGGTGTATTATATAAGGTGCTCTGAAAAAAAAAATCTAAATATTTTAACTGATCATAATTATTAACAGCAAGAAAAAAACATGCTTCCGTCATGCATATAGCTTTCTAACTTTCCAGCTGCCACTCACACACACACACACACACACACACACACACACACACACACACACGATACCACCTCAGGTCCCAGCACATCTTTTACAGGGGAGACATAATCAGCTGTTGGAGCTCAGGTGTGTATCAGCCTCCCCTGACACGGCACCATGAACCAACTGCTCCAGCCGTATGCTGCACCTGAGCCACAAACCACACCCCGCCACAGGATGTTTTACACACAGAGAGCTGACACAGTGTTTTTTATGCAAGTGATCAGTCAGTTATATCTGCACAGATATACAGTTGATATTAAAATACTGATGTCTGTTTAATTACACTTTCAGACATTTGTACCTGAAAACTGTCAGTGGAATAGAGATGCCTCAAAGAAAGAGCCATCAACTGGGTGACCTCCAAGGGCTGCTGTCCCCGATATCTGCACCAACCACATCAGACACGGAACCAACACAAGTTAGGACAGGTCTCGGTAAGACAGATATTTTTTTTCTTTTCTTTTAACACACTACTCTGATATGTAATTCAAATTTTTGTCCTTTCTGGATATCATTTAGGTTTTTTCCAGCACTGGGCACAATGGAATTTGGGAACCTGTTAAAAATGTGTTAATGTCTTCTCTTTTTTTCTTTTCTCCTCAGTTTTGTACATTTCAGTCAAGAGCCAGAGTGAACTACAGTTATCAATAAAGTTTAGTTGCCAAAACATGAAAGAAAAAATATTTCTCTTTGTGTACTGGACCATGTGTGACTGCAGTCATGGCTCAAATGCTGAGCTAATTAAGTCTTGAAGGATACTTGGGGGAAGGTGAAAGACACCTCCAGTACAGCGAGGTGATGAATTCATCACAGCATGTAGCTCTCTCCCGATCACAGCTTGTCCTTTGTTGATGAAGAAATTATAAAACAGGATTCAGGACATCCCTACAGCTGCAACAAGTTATAATTTTTTCTCACTGGAAAAAAAATGAAAAATATTAGTCAAAGATTTAAAAGAATTCTTGTCATACAAAGTGAATAAATTAAAGAGCTCCATGAAGAAATATCTAATAAATAAATAATGCAAATGTTTTTATATGAGGGGGTGGAGTATTTCAGTACCTGTCCTTCTGTTGTCTTCTTCCCTTCAGCCTTTTTTAAATATATTAAAATATTGTTCAGAAATATTGTCAGGCAGGATGATACACCTGTTTTAATGTGAGGTCATAGCTGGATTCATGGACTGGCAATGCGTTCTGTGGTATTAGTGTGTTATAGGATTACTTTTTGGGTAATGAAATCTGAATGGAGATGGAAACGTTTTAGTGATTTTTGATTATTAAATTATTATAAATTCTTTCTAAACGGGTGACAACTTTCAATCATATTTAAGCTGCTGGATAAAAGTGTGAATGTAGTCACATCTATCCATAATATAAATGTGTGTTTCAATGTTGCCTGCAGATGTCCAGCAGATGTTGTTACTTAAAGAAGAGAGCTCAAGTCATGATCAGCAGGATTTGGTCCTCCTCCACATAAAGGAGGAAGAAGAGGAACTCTTGACCAGCCAGGAGGGAGAGCAGTTTCGTGGTCTACAGAAAGCTGATATCACCAGTTTCCCCATCACTGCTGTTTGTGTAAAGAATGAAGATGATGAAGAGAAACCTCACCTCCTACACTTTCATCAAACACCAGCTGAAGACAACAGAGAAGCCGAGCCTTCAACCAGCAGCTCAGTCAAACAGATTAAAGCAGAAGGTGATGGAAAGGACTACAAAGAGCCAGAACCAGCCACAAACCTGAATCCAAATAATAATTTACAACCCAATATTAATGTAAAACGTTCAGACTTGTATGAAGCTGATGATTGGCAGGAACCCCTGACAGAACCTGAACCTGAAAGTGAAGATAGTGAAGAGTCAGGTACAAATAGTGATGCCAAAAAGCCCTTTATCTGTTTTGAGTGTGGTAAGCAGTTTCTCCATGACTGGTCACTTCAGAGACACATCAGACTGAAGTCAGGGAAAAGAGCTTCAAACTGCGATGTCGGTGACAAAAGCTCTGGAGTGAACCAAAATGCAGATTCACAGGGGACAGTTCAAACAGAAGAGAAACCATTTGGCTGTGATGTTTGTGGACAAAGGTTTCAGCTGAATGTGAATCTTAAGGTGCACATGAAAGTCCACACTGGCGAGAAACCATTTAGTTGCAATATCTGTGAAAGAAAGTTTAGACATCAGTGTAACCTTAAGACACATGTGAGAATTCACACCGGAGAGAAACCATTTGGCTGTCGCCTTTGTGATAAAAAGTTTACACAGAGTGTACATTTAAAGACGCACATGAGAAGCCACACGGGAGAGAAGCTATTTTTTTGTGACGTCTGTAGTAAAAGCTTTTCACGACTGAGGATTCTGAAATCGCACAAGAGAGTCCACACAGGAGAGAAACCATTCGACTGTGATGTTTGTCATAAAAGATTTTCACATCTAGGTGATCTAAAGAGACACAAACGCATCCACACGGGAGAGAAACCTTTCAGCTGTAGTGTTTGTGGTAAAAGATTTGCACAGAGGATGCATTTCAAGACACACATGAGAATCCACACAGGAGAGAGACCTTTCGGTTGTGATGTTTGTGGCAAGAGCTTTAACTGTAAGAGAAATCTGAAGACACACATCAGAGTCCACACGGGAGAAAAGCCATTTGGTTGTAATGTTTGTAATAAAAGATTTTCACAGCCAGGAATTTTAAAGAGACACATGAACATCCACACAGAAGTTAGGAAATTTGTACCCGGTAAATCAAGAGGAGTCTATTTGAGGTTGCTCAAATCTAAACCAGCCACATCAGAAATGGAGCAGCTAGCCATCAGAAACAGACAAGGTAAGGGATTAACTTTCCTCATACTCTTGGTTAAATACCATTTAAATAACAATTTCTCCCAGTGCTGTTTCTTTAATGTATGACAGCACTTTCTTCAGGAAGGCTCGGTAATTTTTCCAGTGTCAGTGCCATTTAAGGTTTGGGACTTAGACCTAATTGAATCACAAATCCAAAGGGAATGGATTCATAAGTCAGATTAATGTGGATGTCAATGGAAGCACCAGTGAGACACAGTTTAGAAAAAGGCCAGCAGTGAAAATAATATTAACGATGTGCCTGTGATTCTGTGTGGACCCAGAAACATGTTTTCATAGGAGGAAATGACGTTTCAGTGTTAAGAAACCTTTTGCCAAATTTTAAATATGAGCAAACCCTAATGACAACAACGGCAGCACTTACTCTACAGTAAAATTTACACAGTAAAATTTGCTATGTCTGCCAAACTGATTTCATATTTTAAAATGCACAATAAAACAGAACAGCAGATTTACATTTTTATCTGTAGTCTGAGATGCCTTCGTAGCCTATGTATGTATGTATATTTGTATGATTACAAACACAAACGCATAGTATGCATGTAGCCACACCTGTAAAAGTGCAGAAATATCCATTTTTATATCCATCTAATAATGCAAAGCACCACCCAAAGCACAGCTACATTTAATACATTCATAAAGTGCTTCCCATCTGTGGCCAGGTTATAATCCCCAGTTAACCTAACCTGCATGGGTTCAGATTTTTTATCCTTCTTTTTCATTTTATTTTGTATCTTGTTCTGAACGCAGCCTTCTGATACTACCAGGTGCAGGTGATGTCCTTAAAACAATTTTAAAAAAGATAGTGGTATTTTCATTTCCAATTTGTATGTTTGCAGATGGCATTGTGATCATTGTGAGAGTAGCTACCAGGCGGAAGAGAGCATGGAGTGGTGGTCTTATGCTCTGAAGAGCAATATAATGAAAGGAATGTGTGAATAAGAAGGAGACATGGAAAAGTGAACCTGCAATGAGCACAGGTATTAAAGATAGATGAGTTTAAATACCTGGGGTCAGCCACCCAAAGGTGAAGACGAGAGTGCAGGCAGGGTGGAGTGGTTGAAGGCAAGTGTCAGGGGTGATTTGTGATGGAAGTATCATTTGGAGATGGTGGGACTGACAAAAAGGTGGTAGACAGTGGAGGGATAGTGGATAAGCTGGACAAAGGATGCTGAAGATGGAGCTGCCAGGCAGGTGCAAAAGAGGAAGACCACAGGGGAGGTGAAGGAGGATGTGCAGAGGGGGTGATGTGACAGAGAAGGATGCTGGGATAGGGTGAGATGATCTTCTATGCACCCCTAAAGGGAGCAGCTGGAAGAAGAAAAAAAAAAGAAAATTGTAATAAAATATTTATTTACAAATGCATTTGATGCTATGTGATCCAAAGTTTGTTATAATTTGTAATCCAACAATGATTACTAGCTAATTAAAAGACAACTGGTGGAACCAGGGTAAAAGACTTCGTCCAGTTTTGTTGTTAAAATCCACAAAATAGATCAGCAACAATTTGTTGTTCATTTTATTTCATATATTAAAGCTGCTGAGGATATGTATACTTACACCAGGTCTCCATAATGTGCATTTGTTTGAATGTGTCCTGCAGCTATCCAGGTTGATGAAGGTGTTTCCTCAAACCCCAGTCTGGAGCAGAAGGACCCAGACCTCCTTCACGTGAAGGAGAAACAAGCGAAACTCATCACCAGTCAAGAAGGAGAGCAGCTTAATGGTTTGAAGGAGGCCAGCCTCTCACAGCTTCATCAAAGACTGACCAAGGACCACTGCGAGGCAGATGTTCCATTCTTTAGCTGCTCTGAGTGTGATAAACAATACCTCTACAAGCGATCTCTTCAGAGGCACAAGAAAAGTCATTCAGCAGAAAACTCTGCCAGCTGTTTGGTTAATAAGAAAGTTTCCAGACTGGAGGAAAATGTAGTTGACACAAGCAAGAAAATATTTGGATGTGATATTTGCGAACAGCGATTTCATCAAAAATCCCATCTTAAGACTCACATGAGAATTCACACAGGAGAGAAACCCTTTAGTTGTAATATTTGTGGAAACATATTTAGACATCAGTACAGTCTCGACAGACACATAAGAGTCCACACAGGAGAGAAACCCTTTGCTTGTGATGTTTGCAGTAAAGGTTTTTCACATCTGTGGGATCTGAAAAGACACAAAAGTGTTCACACAAAGAGCCTTCCACCCGAGGAACCCAAAGATCTTGATAAGGTGGCCCCTATTTCACCATCAGCTATATCAGAATTAGTGCAGACACAAGTCAAGAAGGATGTAGGTAAGTGAGATATTTGTGTTTGCTGGAGATTAAAGAAATGTAAAGTATTTCCACAAAACTGTGTAAAAACTGCTTTGTCTATTCTTGCTGTTACATTACTGGCAAAGATTACAAAGGATTACTAACTTTTGCAAGATTAATTTTTGGATTCCTGCTTCCTGTTGTTATGATAAAATTACCTCCTACTATAAGTCGGAGAACATCTTACCAAACTACCAGTTTAAAAGTATTAATAAGATCTGTTAAAAACATTTGCAAACTGTGCTGAAAATTAGGCTTAAAAAAACCCTTTTTTGTATGGAAGTTAAACCTTCTCCTCCCAAAGAGTCATTGGGTGTCTCGCTCTCTTATCTTGTCTATTATTATTTGAAATATTAGAATCTTTAAAAAGTTCTTAAATTATACAGGTGTGTGTAAACAAGTGAATAGCACTTTACACTTAGTAATATTTATACCCTTTATTTATCTGCTTTGTTGTATTGCCAGAATACAGATAATTTCTTCTAAACAATTATGGAAAGATGGGAAGTCTGGGCTTCTCTGCTCAGACTGCTGCCCCTGTGTTCCAAACCAGCAGTGGAAAATGAATGGATAGATATTATACAATGTTATATTAGAAAAGAAAAAAATAGACATACCAGTTATGGTTAACCCAGATGATGACCAATATAAAACTATTAAGATGGAATTAATGAAATTGATTTAAAAGAGCCTAGGGCTCATAAGATCAGAAAAATATTTATTAGGGGTATTTTAAAATGTTCAAACGCATGGTGTCATGTATCGCACACACATTGATAAATATATATTCATATTCCATCCCTGCATCCATTTTCTTCCAGTTATCCTTATTTTCCTCAAATATAAAGCTATTGCTTTTGTTATGTGACCCAGTGGTTCAACTTCTATTGTCAAATGTACTCTTAACTGGCTAACTAATAACTGACCTGACTTTAACCAGCAAGTTAGAGTACATTTAATAATAGATCTTGAACTGAGGATGGTTCAAGATGGTTCACTGTTCCCTGCAGATGTCCAGCAGATGTTGCCAGTTAAAGAAGGGCTTCCTTGGACTCCAAGTTTCGACCAGCAGGACCCAGACCCACTCCACATAAAAGAGGAAGAGGTGGGACAGAAGCGTAACAGTCTGGATGAGGCTGATATCATCAAGTTTCCATTCACTGGTGAAGATGATGAGTTTGCGCAGCTTCATCAAAGCACAGGACAAACAGAGTCTCCAACCAGCTTCTCAGCTAAGGAGATTAAAGCAGAAAGTGATGAAGAGGATGGGGGAGGACCAGAACCAGCCTCCTACTTAGAACCAAATGTTAATTTACAAGCAAATGCTACTGGAAAAGCTTTAGACTTTCACCAGACAGAAGTTGATGTTAAATGTCATGTGCCTCTTTTAAATTTTGAATCTAAAACTGAAGATGGTGAAAAGGGTTGGAAGGAGAATGGACCATGTCAATCAGAGGTAAATAGTGATGTGGGATGTAAGGCCGCTGAAAAATCCTTTAGCTGCTCTGAGTGTGATGAGCAGTTTTTCTGCAATCAGTCTCTTCAGCAGCACAGACAATGTCAATCGAGAAAAGGGAATTCCAGCTGTTTGGTCGATAAGAAATGCCTTAAAGTGAAGCAAAATGCAGAAGAGAAACTGTTTTGTTGTGATATTTGTGGACAAACATTCAACAAAAATGCAAATCTTAAGGTCCACATTAGCGTCCACACAGGAGAGAAACCATTTAGTTGTAACATCTGTGAAAAAACATTTGGGTATAATTGTAGTCTTAAGACACACATGAGAGTCCACACAGGAGAAAAACCATTTGGTTGTAGTTTGTGTGATAAAAAATTCTCACAGAGGATACATTTAAAGACGCACATGAGTGTCCACACTGGCACAAGACCGTTTGTTTGTGATGTTTGTAGCAAAGGATTTTCACAGCTCAGGATTCTGAAGTCACATATGAGCATCCACACAGGAGAAAAGCCATTTTACTGTGAAGTTTGTCCTAAAAGATTTTCAAAAACAGGGGATCTAAGGAGACACATGATTGTTCACACTGTGGAGAAACAATTAAAATCTGCTGATTGTGACAAACAATTCACACAGAGGATACATTTCAAGATGCACATGAGCGTCCACACAGGAGAGAGACCATTTTGTTGTGATACTTGTGGTAAAAGGTTTAATTGTAACAGAAATCTTAAACTACACAAGACCTTTCACACGGGAGAAAAACCATTTGTTTGTGAAATTTGTGGTAAAAGACTTAAGTGTGACAGAAGCCTTAAGATACACATGAGCGTTCACACAGGAGAGAAACCATTTGGTTGTGCTCTTTGTAGTAAAAGTTTTTCTCAGTCAGGTATTTTGAAGAGGCACATCAGAATCCACACAGCAGTGACACCGTTCAGTTGTGACATCTGTGGTAAAAGATTTAACTGTAAGGGGATTCTTAAGTTGCACAAGCGTGTTCATTCATAAGAAAGGCCATTTGTGATGTTTTTGGCAAAAGATTAAAGTCTAACAGCAATCTTAAGAACCACTTAAGAATTCACACAGGAAAGAGACCATTTGGTTGTGACATTTGTGTTATCAGATTTAATGAAGAGGGAAGTCTGAAGAGACACATGAGATGCCGTCATGTAATTGTGGGGAAAGATTTATGAAATTTGATAGTTCCGGTTTCAAAAGAAAATATGTAGATGATCTAAGCTGTGCAATTTTGGCTTTAGTTAAACTAGGAACTTGTCAGTTAAATAAAGTCTGCAGTAAGAGTATGGAGATGTTGCTTTCATGGTGTTAATCTGCTAGAAAGTCTACGCATCAGGTGGAGTGGCATGAAAAGTAACAGAGTCAAAGCAGGGAGGAATTCATTGTGGATCACTCACAGCATTTTGTTCCAGGAGACTGGGCTCTTTGTGAAACCAAAAAAACAGCATTTTTTAACTTAATTAATGTATCACTTTCTTTTAAAAGTCTATTTCAAATCTAGGTTTGGATATGTTTTGATAACAAAATCATTTGGTTAGTTTTAGGCAACAAAACCAGGCCAGGTCAGGGTTAAAAATCGACCCATTCACATAATTCTCTGGTAGAAAACTGTAGGAAGCTGTCACTCATATGCATTCTGACCGCATGGCTCCAGTGATTGTATGGATTGGAACAAATTAGTCTACAGATGCTTAATTTGTTATGTCATCCAAAGGTTTGCTTCTTGGTGATGCTGCATGGTCACTCAGTAAACTGTTCTGGAACATAATCTAACAACCAAGACTGTCTGACCAGCACAGTTTTAATAAGTTTAACAGCCTCTGATGGAATAAAGAAAATATCTTGGTCTATAAACTCTGTTTTGTTACTAGAAACATTCACCCATGCACCATTTTACACAACAGTGGCATTTCCTGCTAATGGCAACATCATCTTTGTGAATTTTAAAATAATATTAAAGTGGAACAGTGGATAGACCTGTTGCCTCACAGGAAAAAGTTTCTGGGTTCAAATCTAGGAAAAAGATGGAAACTTTTTGTTCTACCTGGGCCTGCAGGACCTCTGTCCGAATGCTCCCCACCATGGTCCTACAGCAGGGGTGGGGAACTCCAGGCCTCAGGGACCAATGTCCTGCAGGTTTTAGATGTGTCCTTTATCCAACACAGCTGATTTAAACAGCTAAATGACCTCTTCAACATGTCTTGAAGTTCTGCTCAGGCCTGGTAATGAACTAATCATTTGATTCAGGTGTGTTGACCCAAGGTGATTGTGGTGGAATTAAGGCACGGGGGGACCACAGATCTGTGTTTTGAGCCATCTTTATTTAACATTTGTCACACCACCACAACAACCACCAAGCCCTGAGTCCCCGTGTTTTAACACGGTGGGTGTGATTGCGGGTGCCGTGCAGGTGCGTCCGCACGGCACCGCAGAACACGCCACACCACATACCCCCATCGCCCGATTGAGGCGATGTCTTATTCTATGTGATGGATGCAAAGTAGAGCCAGAATTGCTCAATTAGTGAAAGAAAACATGAATCTTGGCACAAGTGTTATTTTAAGTAGACTGAGCCATGGAGCCACCAGGTTCCTTAGCAACAGTTGCTAGGAAACTTAATTATCGTCACAACCTGATGCATCCTATCTGCTCTATTAAAGGTGGTGCTAGGTTACAGAACATCAAACCTTTATGCAGACATGTATTAAAGGAAAACTCGTCAAAAATAAAAACAGATGTTTGCTTTCCTGCTAAAGAAAAAACAATGAATTCATTTATATCACCATCTCCTTTATTAAAACATGTTTATCTTCAAATTAATATTAGAAACCATTTATACACGAGTTCATAATTGTTTTCATAATGTAACAAATTGAAGTTGTCTATTAGCCAAGTTGCCCTAGCAACCAGATTCGTGAAATTGCATAATGTGCAGTGCTGCCGCCTTCCTGATTTCTTACTTTTTTGCATATTTGTTACACTTAGATGTTTCAGATTATTAAGCAACTTTTAATACTAGACCTAGATAACAATTGTAAATACAAAATGCATTTTTTTTAAAATTATGATTTTATTTATTAAGGAAAAAAGCTATCCAAACCTGACCCTATGTGAAAAGGTAATTGGCTCCTTAACCTGATAACTGATTGTGCCACCACTGGCAGCAACGGTGCAGGGTTTTCCATCATGACCTGTTTAAGATCACACCAGAGCGTATGTGATTTAAGTCCAGACTTTATCTAGAATTTCGGGTTCCTTTTGGTCAGCAGTGGTTTTCTCCTTGGAGCTGCCCCATGAATGCCATTTTGCCCAGTCTCTTTCTTTTTCTTGAATCATTAACTGAGGGCAGTAATGAGTAGTAGTTAGGGTCTGGGGATCAGCAGTGAAAAAAAAACTATTCTATTCTATTATAATCTATTTTATTTTATTCTTTAAACAATCAGGAAGATGGCAAATACTTTGACACAGCACTGTATAGTGAAACCTGCACACTTAAGTTGTCCTCTTGTCAATAACAGGTACCATAGTGAAAGAAAATTTGAAACCAATATTTAACAGTATAAATGGGTAACACATTTGCAAAAGCAAATCACTGCTTTGGTTAGGATTGTCTACACAGTACAGTTTTGTAGCCTGCATCAGTTGAACGTAGTATATATCATGATTTACTGTACACTTTTGAGGCTTTATTTAAATATTTTTTTGGCTAATTTACAATCACAGATGTTCCTGATGTGCATGTGTTTGGGAGAAAGCTGGAGTAGCTGAAGGAGACTCCAGGGACAGGAAGAACGTGTAAACTTCTGCTAGGATCTCAACAGGAATCTTGTTGCTGTGAGGCAACACTGCCAGTCCACCTCTGAGCCATCCCATTAACAACTGTTACTTGCTATCAAGATGATAAAGTACACAGGTCACCTACTCAACCCTGTGGTTCGAACCAGTACACTGAAATCAAAATAATTCATTTGATTAATACAATTTGAATTCATGCATCCCATGTCCTGTTTGCAAAGAAAAACATACTGCTTAGTAATCGTTACTATGCAATAACCAGAAACTCCTGAAATTGTCTATGATGATGATACGGTGAATGCGTGGTTACATATTTTTTGCAGTTGGTTTGACTAAAGTTGAGACTGGAGTGAGATAAACTTGTTTGTGTATGTTTTTTCTTTCTTTTGTGGGTTTCTTTTCAGGAGGTGACACAAACATAGTCTGTTATATCGTATTGTCCAAAGCTTTATTCAGCATTTTTTCTGTTTCTTTTTTACTATGTGCACAATGATGCTTTGCTTGTCCCTTTGAGTAACATTGTTGGTTATCAACAAAATAAAATACAAAAGAAAAAGGAATACAGTATTGGAAAGTAACCAAGTAAATTTAATTAAGTATTATATTTAAGTTCACTTTTTATGTTTTCTTTTTTGGCCGTTTCCTTTAGGATCTTTAGGGTTTCCATGGTCGATCATCTACCTGTCGCACCAACTCTCTGCATGTCCTCCTTCACCACATCCATGAATCTTATTTGAGGTCTTCCTCTTTTCCTCCTGCCTGGCAGCTCCATCTTTAACATCCTTTCTTTACTATCCCTCCTCTGTGCATGCTCAAACCATCTCAGACTCACCTCTCTATTTTTGTCTCAGTCGGGTTTTTATGTGCTTGATGTTATGTATTTCCATGTTAAAATACTGCACCTAACATTTAGTACAAACGTTTAGTTGCTAGTTTAGATTTAAAAGATATGAATGAACAAATTTAAATAGTACCATTTTTTTTATATGTGAAACTATCCAGCAGTATCTAAAATAATCCAGTGCATCACCAAATACAGTAGGAGTGTGGGCTTTAATGAGTCATCGTGACTTGGCAGATTAATATGATTCTAATACTGACTATTTTTATACTTCCACCGTCATAATGCTGGTCATCTTCTATGATGACATAGCACGGGCGTAGGAACAGTCTGTTGTCTGGACTGTGTTGCAGGAGGGAAGAAAATAAAAGCGGGACTTGCTGTCATGTAGTTGGCCTTCTTGCTGCGGGATCGATGCTGCAGATAGATGCAGGAAAATCTTCGTGATTGATTAACACGGAGCAAAGTTTTGGAGCGTCACAAACACAAACCTGGAGAGGCATCCGCCGGAAGCGGCTCGCCCAGGTGGGCGTCAGTGAAGACGGACCGAGGTCAGAGTGACGCTGAAGCTGTCCGGGTCTGCTGCACAGGTAATTTATTCTGTCTGTGTGTGGATGCAGTTTGTTCTTTGGTAGCTGCTCATGTGCACGAGCGAAAACCTGCAGCAGGCAGCACATGTGCTCAGAGACATAACGTAAGGAGGAGACGTGGCACTCGGGAAATCCTGAGGAGAAGTCTGTGGGCGTGGTCGATTAAGCCAAATAATAATAGTAATAATAATGTCCTACCAATTTTATTAATCGTTCCCTTCGACCTCAGTGAAAAACGTTATGCAGTCCGGGTGTGAAAGAGAAGTCAGATATTAGTGTGAGGGCGGAAGTGGCTCTGCTTAGGTGAAGCTGCAGAAAGAAGCAGCCCAACATGTCTGCAATATGTTGTTTAATGCATGCATCATCACCTCGTTACCAGTTTTATAAATAATAAATAGAAACATACATAAAGTGAAATTTATTACCCTGTAATGTCCTGCTGAAGAGATGATCCAGTTTTCCGCCTTCACTGAGATTTTCTGTGAGTCCGTTCTGTGCTGTTGCATTTTGGCGACATCTTATATTTAATACTGAGGTTAAGTGTCACAGCTAATCAAATAGTGCTGAGTGGATGACGGGTTTAATTCTGGCATGTTAAACCAATCGTATTGTTGTGTTTGATTGTACTGAGTACTCTGCATATTAGTTTAACCAACTCTAACATACTGTAACTTTCACGTACTAAGACAGACTGGTGAATAGCTGCATTCACAGATATATGTTATGTAACAGTGCTTATTAATGTATAAAGTAAGGCATCTTTCTGTTATGGAGAAACTAAAGAAAGAACGAAACATGAATGCCGCTCTGTGTGCTCACTGCTGAGAAATCGCTGACCTCTGAAAGTCGACATACCTGACACAGACCTTAGAAACTCAGGTTTGAGTGTTTCCTTATTGATAGAGTGGGTGAGTTGACTCTGACTGATTCCAACATGCTGGCAATCTGCCTGCTTTCATGAATTTCATGACAGTTAATTGAAACCTTTCAACAATCTTTGTGAGAGTCATCGCAGTCAGCAAGAATCAGAGCTGGACAGGTTTGGCTTCCAGCAGGTGACGGTAAATACTTACAGTCATTCTCAGATGGCAAAAATGTGTGCAGTGGCAAAAAAAACAACCCTTTTTTAAAATAATTTTGAGATACAGATATTTGTGTAATTAATTGTGTAATTACAGTTTCAAATCGTTATAGCTGCAATTTATGCACTGAGGACCTGTTTGAATACACAGTGTGCATGTGTGTTTCAGTGTTTCCTGCAGATGTTGCAGTCTGAGGAAGAAGTTCCCTGGAGCATGAGTCTGGACCTCGGCAATATTAAGGAGGAACAGGAGGATCTGCTCAATGACTCGGACGAAGCTGACTACATCAGGTTCTCAGTCACTGATGTTGCTGTGAAGAGTGAAGATGATGAAGACGGACCCCAGTTCTCACAGAGTAATCAGAGCCCAGCTGAAGAGAAAAACGAGGGAGAGCCTCCAGGCTTGTCTTCTTCTTCTGCTGCTGCTGCTTCACAGCTTGCAGGTATCAGGAATTTGGCTCATTTGATCTTGCAAACATTATTTTTGCAGTAAAAAAAATTAAAATAAAATTCCGCTCCCACGTCTGTTGGAGGTCTTTATCCTTCAAGCTCGGGTTCTCTACCAGAGGCCTGGGAGCTTGAGGGTCCTGCGCATAATCTTTGCTGCTGGAGATCTCGGATGTTGTTCCTGGGATTTAAAAAAGAGTCAGTAAGATTTAAAAATTCCTTTGCCATTTGCTTGTCAGGGCAGCACACGCGAATATTGAAGTCCCCAACAATAAGGACATGATCATATTTTGGCATAATTTCAGCCAACAGATCAGAAAAGTCATTTAAGAAGTCCTTATTGTATTTGAGGGGTCTGTAAACCACAGCACAGAGCACTGTGTGAGAGCGCCCTAGCTCAAACACACTCAGTTCAAAGCTACTAGGTGATGTTGAAAAGGACAGTGGTTTACATTTATACTGCTTCTTAAAAACAACCGCTAAACGCTGTTCCTGTGCTGCCATCATTAGTGTCTCTGTGCTGTCTTTCAGTCCAACTTTGCCCAGCCACTGGTAGAATTTCTGGATGTTAGCCACTTCCTCTATCTGCTGGTGGTACATACCGTGTAGGGACCTGTCCTTCCGTGATGGTGCCTCCTCTTTCTTGGGTTTTTGCTGTTTGAGGTGTTGTGGCCATCTTCTCGCCACCTTATGTACTTGTCTCATCCTGGACTTGTCTCATCCTGGACTTGTCTCATCCTGGACTGTGGTACTGACACTGACCAGTCCCCGGCCTCCTTTCTTCCGCTTAGCGTACTGTCTCTAGGTATTGTACTTGGGGTGAAACCCTCCATGCATGCACAGTCTCATGTCTTTTGAGATCACCTAGTTGTGAAAATCTTTTATGACACACCCTACAACCAAAAGCTTTCTCGTATTGATGTAAATATCTTCATGATTAACTCTTTGAACAGTAGTTCTGATAAGACTTGTATTAGCTCTTTATATGTTTTCAATCATTTCATTTGATCTGTCTCCTGGTCAAATCCCACCCATACATGAATATGAAAAGATATCTGTTCTGAGCTTAATAGTCCTTTTTTTCAATTGTATTTATTTTTTGTTACTCAATTGAAAGGCTAATATTTGAAGTCTGCGGATATCTTCAGATCAAATGTTATAATCTAAATATCTTACACATTTTATGGAAATGTATAACTTGATCTACATAGTCTTTCATTTTTTTAAAGCCCTTGTCAGTGTTTTGATGATGCAATAAAGGTGAGATGAACATAATTACACAATTATTAATTTTACTCAGTTTCCAAGAAAAGTTGCAAAAAATATTTATATTGCTCTAAATATTAATAAGCGGTCCAAGAAAATGTGTCAGTACACAGTCACAGCTGTGCTTGTGTCTTTATTGCTCCCTGCAGATGTCCAGCAGATCTTGGTGATTAAAGAAGAGGTTCCTTGGAGCTCATGCCATGATGACCTCCTCCACATTAAGGAGGAACAGGAGGAAATCCTACCTGGTTGTGAGGGAGAACAGCTTAATAGGCCAGAAGAGGATAACATCACCAGGTTCCCATTAACTGCTGTTTCCATAAAGAGTGAAGATGATGAAGAAAAACCCAAGTTCTTCCAGGCAGAGCCTCCAACCAGCAGCTCAGCTAAGCAGATAAAAACAGAAACTGATGCAGAAGACTGTGAAGCAGCAGAAACAGCCTGGAACGCAGATCTGAACACTCATATACACTCGAGGGCTGATGGAAAGGCTTCAGACTCTTATGAAACTGAAGTCAGTATTGATGATGACGATGATGAAGACGACGATGATGACTGGCAGGAACATTGGTCGGATTCTGAACTTGAAACAGAAGACAGTGACAGTGGCTGGAAGGAGAGCGGTACTGATGAGTCAGGAGTAAAAAGTGATATGAGAAGGGAGTCAGCAGAAGGGTCTACCAGCTGTTTGGTTAGTAAGAAATGGGTGAAGCAAAATGCAGAGTCACACATGACAGTCCTCACAGGAGAGAAACCGTTTGGCTGCAATGTTTGTAAAAAAAAATTTAGAGATCTCTACAACTTTAATAGACACATGAGAGGCCACACAGGAGAAAAACCGTTTAGCTGTGATGTTTGTGAAAAAAAATTTAGAGATCAGTATTATCTTAAGACACACATGAGAATCCACACTGGAGAGAAGCTTTTCACGTGCAGTGTTTGTGACAAAAGATTCACACAGAGTTTAAATTTCAAGACGCATATGAGAATTCACACGGGAGAGAAACCATTTAGTTGTGAGTCTTGTGGGAAACGGTTTAACCAAGAGGGAAATCTGAAGATGCACAAAAGACTCCACACAGGAGAGAAACCATTTGGTTGTGATTTTTGTGGCAAAAGATTTCACCAAGAGGGAAATCTGAAGATGCACAAAGCACTCCACACGGGGGAGAAACCGTTTGGTTGTGGAGTGTGTCATAAAAGATTTTCACAACTAGGTGATCTCAAAAGACATGAGACTGTGCATTCAGTGGACAAACCATTTAACTGTAGTATTTGTGATATAAATTTTACCCAGAAAAAGTATTTCGAGAGACACATGAATGTCCATTCAGGGGAGAGACCTTTTGGTTGTGATGTTTGTGGTAAAAGATTTAACACTAGGCGAAATCTTGAGATGCACACCAGAGTCCATACAGGAGAGAAACCGTTTGGTTGCGATGTTTGTAGTAAAAGATTTTCACAGATGGGAATTTTAAGGAGGCACATGAAAGTTCACATGGCAGAGAGACCATTTGGTTGTGACATTTGCAATAGAAGATTTAACAATAAGAGGAATTATGAGACACACATGAAAGTCCACACAGGAGACAAACCATTTGTTTGTGAAGTTTGTGGCAATCAGTTTGCACAGCTAGGAATACTGAAGAGACACATGCTAATTCACGCAGGAAAGAAACCATTTGGTTGTGACGTTTGTAAGAAAAGATATTTACGAGTAGAGGATCTAACAAGACACCAGAGTATCCACACATAAGAACATTCAGTTGTTCTTAATATGGTGAAAGATTAAAATGTAAAAAACATTTCAAGACATACCTGAGGGAAATCGTTTTGTTGTGATTATGTTAAATACCACCCTCTGGTTGTGATGAAAGATTAATGAAAATTTGTTGGTGGGTTTTTTAATTGGAAATTTTTACTATGACCAAATCTGTGTTTACTGTATGACAGTTACATATGTTAAATATGCAACATTGTTCAAAGCAAAGCTATAGTGGGAACTGATCTGGAAATACATATAGTATTTATTTTCAGTGTTAACTTTAGGGACGAATGACCAGAGCCTTTATTAAATCATACTAGAAACCTCTAGCTATAGGTTAACATGAATACACTAAGAGTGTACTCACACTGGGTGATCAGCTAACTTCAATGTGCTCGAGCTGAGATGTTCAGAACAACTGAAATGTGCTTGGACCTGTAGCAAAGCACAGTGTGAGCTCACCGTAAGGCTGTTAGTTCTCAGCATTAATAATGGCAAAGAAGCTCTATTAACATTAAATTTAATGTCGAATCAGTGACTAACATAACAATGTCAAATTGGCCTCGCCTGATTTCACCATGTCCAGATGTCCAGATAAATGTTCGCTTTGTTGGAAACTTTCTGCCTGGTTTGCTTAGAAAAAATAGCAAATATGACTTTGATTTATGCAGCTGTCACTTTAAAAGCAACAGGACATGTTTGGAAACACCGTTCATGAAAATAAAAGCTCTGTATGGGGGTTGAGGAGCAGAGCAGAGCACAATGAAGAGCTTTTTTTTCAGTTGTGATTTTAAGCATACGACTTTAAACAAAATGTGATGCAAAGTGACTGCTGACTGTCTAAGAAATGTAGAAAAGTGATATAAAATATGAAATACAGAAAGTTAATTGCATGCAGTTGAAGGCAAACATTTGCATTCATAAAATGTACTCTGATATTAATCAAGTCACAGCTATATAAACACATCTAATTAATATAAGACACAAACACTCCTGTAGCAGAAGAACACAAGATGATCACTGATGTATAATGTTTACACATATAAATTGCTGATATGTGATAGTCTTCTTTGTTCTATGTGTAGCAGTCATCTGACTTGTGTATGCACACAGGAGCTGTGAAACATGCTCTCCCTGTGTGCGCTTCTAGGGAGAAGGAGGAGATTCTTCTGTGGTTTGCTTGAGTAAATCGCTAAAGTTTTGTTTGATGATGAATTGCAGACATTGTGCTTTAAACGCTGAGGGTTTCTCTTACTTTGGCCTTTGTTATCAGGCCTTCACAGACCTTGTTCGGTTTCTATCTGATCCCGTTTCAAAGGTTCATTAAATAATATAAAAAATACTTTGGAGACTCAAAGTCTTTTATTTGGTTTCAGCTTTCCACCTCAACATTTATTATTTCTCCACACTGAAAACACAGAGAAGTCAATCAGAGACCAGGTTAGAAAATGTAAGTGAACCACTGCAGCAGTGACTTCTAGAAAAGCCTCTTGTAGACAGACGTTCCAGATTTTCAGAGAAACATAGAAGATCATTTGAAAAAGCTGCAAACCAGCAATTTCAAAAGCAGTCTGGATTTTAATTTAAAAATTTTGGAGTGTCTAAAAGGAACACCTCATGCCTTTTAGAGAAAAACATTTACCACTCTGCTGTTCATAAAATCTGCATGATTAGAATAGGTTTTACTTTGTTACATATCTATTTAGTTTTTTTTAAATCTCATTTTTCTTTTGCTTTTTTTGCTTAAGTTTGACTTGTTTGTTTCTTGCTGAAATCTGATGACAGTATGAGAACTTCAGGTCATAGAGGTAGATAGACAAATGTAGGATGGCAGTGCTGTTGGATTTTTACAGTAAAAGAGAGGCAGCAGAATCTATGACACTGTTCTTTGTCCGTTTCCTTTCCTTGGATGAAACCAACTACATAAATAAATAAATAAAATATTATATTATATTACCTGTGTATAGTACTCGTTCATGGTGCTGCTTTTTTTTTTTAATTATTTGGACTTTTGAAAGCCACTTCAGTGTCAATACCATTTTCATCAAAGATGCACTCAGGTCTGGGGACTTCAATTCTGTTTGTTTTACACAGCACCAAATCACAAGAACAGTCACCTCAAGGCGCTTTATATTGTAACGTAGACCCTACAATAAGACATACAGAGAAAAGCCAACATTCATATGACCCCTATGAGAAAGCAGTTTGTCGACAGTGGGAAGGAAAAACTCCCTTTTAACAGGAAGAAACCTCCGGCAGAACCAGGCTCAGGGAGGAGGCATCTGATACTACCAGTTGGGATGAGAGAAGGAAAACAGGATAAAGACATACTGTGGAAGAGAGACAGAGATTAATAACAAGTGTGATTTAATGCAGAGAGGTCTGTTAACACATAGTGAGTGAGAAAGATGACTGTAGAAGAAATATTGCAGCATAACTAAGGTAGGATTCAGGGTCAAGCAAGGCAAAAAGGAAAGTTTGAATCCTAATCTTAAAAGTAGAGATAGGGTCCGTCTCCTGAATCCAAACTGGAAGCTGGTTCCACAGAAGAGGGGCCTGAAAACTGAAGGCTCTGCCTCCCATTCTACTTTTAAATACTCTAGGAACAACAAGTAGGCCTGCAGAGCGAGAGCGAAGTGCTCTAGTGGGGTGATATGGTACTACAAGGTCATTAAGATAAGATGGGGCCTGATTATTTAAGACCTTGTATGTGAGGAGCAGGATTTTGAATTCAATTCTGGATTTAACAGGGAGCCAATAATGGGGAGGCAATATAGGAGAAATATGCTCTCTCTTTCTCGTCCCTGTCAGGACTCTGGCTGCAGCATTTTGGATTTACTGAAGGCTTTTAAGGGAGTTTTTAGGACATCCTGATAATAATGATTTACAGCAGTCCAGCCTAGAAATTATAAATGCATGAGCTAGTTATTCACTCTAATACAGGATATTTCTAATTTTAGAGACATTGCGCAAATGGAAGAAAGCAGATTTTATTGTAAACATAAATGGGGGGCTAGCAAAAAAGCTTGGGAACCACTGATCTCTAAGTGTTTCGTTCACTAGCAAACTGACCGGCCACTTTGTTAGGTTCACCTGTTCTGCTGCTCATTAAAGCAAATATTTAATTAACCAGTCATAAAGCAGCAACTCACTGCATTTAGGCATGTAGACATGGTCAAAATGACCCGCTGCAGATGAACCTGAGCAACAGAATAAAGAAAAGCAGTTTAAGGGATCTTGAAGGTGATTGTTTGGCTTCTTAGTAACAGCTGGGAGTCAAATGTCACCTACCTGAGTGTTGTTACTGAGCATGTCCATCACCTCATGACCACAGGGTTCCTATCTTCTGATGGCTGCTCCCGACATGACATACACCATGTCACAAGGTTTGAAAAACTCTGACTGGTGAACATGATATTGAGCACTGCACTCAAAATTATAAAAATGTTTCCATCAAGTTTGCCCAACCCAGTACTAACAAGGTGTACCTAATGAAGTGGCCTATATAGGGAGACATACGTGTTGTTCTTTTCTTTTCTTTTCTTTTCTTTCTTAAAAAAATATGAATATTATTTTCAGTATTTGACCACATTGAAGCATAATGCATAAAAACTGTTCAAAATTATAAGAAAATTATCAAAGAAAGTCGAAGAAAAAAAGAGCAGGCATTGATTTTTTTATTTTCTATTTACTATATTTAAATACATTTTAGGATTTCTGGGGAAAATATCTGATTGACTAATAACAACAGCTGAATGTCAGCTGAATGCATTACTATTCAGTAAATTACTGCGGGTGATGACGGGGGTAGGAACCGTCTACTAGGTGCACTGTGTTTCGGAGGGGAACAAAACAAAGGTCGGACAGACTAGCCGTGTGTTGTGTTTCGCTTGTAGAGGGATTTCTCCTCATTTCCGTGTCACGTATCTTGTGTTTTAGAGGTTTGAGAAGTTACAATCAGAGGAAAGGAGGATCGTAAAGTAAAGGAGCGAAAACACGGAGATCAGAAATGAAACTCGCCCGGGAGGACCCCGCGGAAGACGGGCGGGCTGATGCTGCCTGTTTCCTCCTCCTGTACAGGTAAATGCGAATATCTGACAGCAAACAGGCGTCCCGATTTTACCTGTATGGACCGGTGTTGTGCCTAAAAATGATCGTCTGTAAAAAGATGATTTCTGGTATATCCTTTATTTATCCAGTTAAAAAAAGTCTCATTGACATTAAAATGTCAAAAAACGTCATCTGACCAAGAGGACAGCAGAAATGACAACAAATATAACAATAGTTCTGTAAACATATTTCAAGTTGACAAAAAAGTACCGGATTGGTTATAATGTAAGTACAATAACCCCGAGTTATAAAGTTATAAAGATACTTGAAAATCAGTTTTTTTTTTAACATATAACCGCTTTGTAAACCATATTCACCGAAGTCTATTTACCAATATACATGAAGATGTTACACTTAAAGAAAGCATACAGAAACTTTGGAAATCAGTTTTTGCCATTCGATCACTTTTTGGCACAAAAAGTAATTGTAATTTTTTGGAATTTATCCTCGTTATTTGTTCTTAAGGGACTCCAAACACAGTTGGTGTGTTTTATAACTAACACGTGATCTGGACCCAGGCTTAAACTCGGTCCTGTGTTTGAGCCGAAACAAAGTCTTAGAGGATATTAGGGCAGTTCAGGGCGTTTTATTTCACTCTGTCCTTTTGCACAGATAACCGGCTGTTTATTGAAGAGTGAAAATTAAAGGTTTAATCACAGAAATGCTGCCATTGCATTCATATGCACCATATGAATGCAAATCACAAGCCAGTAACCTCACACTTTATATACGGGGTGGCTGTAGCTCAAGTGGCAGAGCAGGTCAGCCACTAATCAGAAGGTCGGTGGTTCGATCCCAGGCTGCCTCCTGGCTGCCAAATATCCTTGGGCAAGATGCTAACCCCACGTTTGCCTACTGGTGGTGGTCAGAGGGCCCGGTGGCGCCAGTGTCTGCCTCTGTCAGTGCGCCCCAGGGCAGCTGTGGCTACAATGTAGCTGCCATCACCAGTGTGTGAATGAATGGGTGAATGACTGAATGTAGTGTGAAGCGCTTTGGGGTCCTTAGGGACTAGTAAAGCGCTATACAAATGCAGGCCATTTACCATACGCAGAAACACTAGAAATTAACTTTACAAAGTGCTTTGGGTGAGAATGAGAATTACAGACGTAATTTAAAGGAGATTACTGATTCTGTGAGCCTTATCTGCTCAGCAGGTTCTTTCAAAGTCGAGGTCACCTTTAGATTTTGGACCCGATAGGAGGGCTGGCCCTGAGGATCTGAGGCTGCACGCTGGGTCATCTGGCATCAATGTTTTGTGCTAAATGTGAAAATGATAAGCAAGTTACACAAAAGTCCTGCTGAAAATCTTTCTATTTATTCTTATTGCTCATTAGTATTTGAAAACTCTGCAGAGAGCATCTCCAAAAGTTGATTCTGTTCATCTGGACGTAGCGTTTTGTTTGAGAAACGTTTCGTCACTCATCCAAGTGACTTCTTCAGTCTCAGCTGAACTGATTTTAGTTCATGAGCTGCACACAGACAGATTTGATCTCACGTGTAAAAAGTACCTGATTTATGATGTTTAAGACTTGTAAAGGTATCCATTATTAGACTAGTGACAAACATCTCTGCACGAATTATTCAGTTTCATTAACTTCATGCCATTCAGCATGAGAATGGTTCTGTTTCTACCATTTTCCACTCAACTTAAGAAACTTGTGAACTGTCCTATTTCAAAACATTTTTCACATTGGGTTCTTTTCAAAAGATTAAAAAAGGGAACGTAAACACATTGTAGGCAACTTTAAAGTGAAACTATTTCTTTTGAGGTTTCACAGAAAAATAAAAATGAATGAGCTTGTCTGTGTTTTATTGCATGTATTTAATAAATCTTACTTGACACTTTTAACACTTAAAAGCAAACAGCTGTTTGTTTTTGCACATAAAATATTTCCATATATACAGGATTGGCACTTAAAAAAAATCGTGTAATTTTTTTTACGATCACTGTTTCTTGTCCAAGTGACAATTTATCTACATGTACACATAGGTTTCTTAGTGGTTATATTAAGATAAGATAAGATAAGATAAGATAACCTTTATTAGTCCCACACGTGGGAAATTTGTTTTGTCACAGCAGGAAGTGGACAGTGCAAAAGTTATGAGGCAAAAATTAGAATACAATAAGAATAAATACAGTACACAGCTGTACAGAATAGAATAAAATAAAATACTATATACAGTAGAATAAAATAAATATACAATAAGATAAAAATAGAATACAAATACAAATACTATATACAACTGAGTAAAAATACAACGATGACAGAAAGGATTATTGCACTTAGTATTATTGCATAAGTAATTGCATTGAGTAACCGACTTATTATTGAGATTTGTGCAATCATAATTTCAGCCAGCTGTGAGGGGCTCTGCAGTGGGGATGCCTCGAATAAAGAGCCTTCATCCTGATGACCACACACGCTTCAGGTCTGAGTCGGCAAAAGTCAGGAGAGATCTGGGTGAGTGACACCATAATAACATGACTGATTAACACTTAGTTAAGTGTTAATTAAGCATTATTAAAGAGTGAAGTGATAATTAATAATGTATACTTGTCACTAATCATTTTATACAGTAGATTTGTTTATTCTTTTTTTGAAAAGCTTTTCATTATTCATCAGAATTTTTTGAGTTGTTAAAACTCTTATTTTAAATGTAAATCACAAAGTGAGACTGCCTGATTACTACTAAAACTTATCAATGGCCTGATAATATCAGCTGATATTAGCTATTTGCCAGCCAATCAGACTGACAATGGCTGATAAATCAAATGATCCTTGAAAGTTGAACAAGTAAAGAAGAGACAGGAGGAACACAGTTCAAACACTTTATAAGTGTTGCTGTTGCACAGACAGTCCACCAGAGGGCAGTCTGCATTTTTTTTAAATTAATTAATTAATTATTTTTTAATCTTTGTACAGCACTTTGTCCAACATTTTATTGTTATTAAATGTGCTATATAAATAAAGTAAAGTAAAAGCATCTTCCCTGTTTGCAATGCACATGTTTGGAACACCAAAAACACAGCAACCAGCTGATCTGAACAGAGTAGATGAATAACTACGCATAATAAGTGTTAGGAAAAGCTGTTTTGATATCATGTGTCTGAAGAAAATAAAACATCTGATTTTTTTTTTAAGTTGCCAAATATTTGTATTGGTGTTATAAATACTCCACCGGCCGAGCTCTAACCAGCACAGTGTCGGTGTCTGTTTTATGGATATCAAAGTCATTCCCCAATGTCCTCCAAAATCACAAATCAATTTCAAATTACATTAAAAAAAATACTAAAGAAATTACAAATTTGGTATGGCTCTTTGCAACTACGCAAAGTGACAGTTGAGCATAATGTACAGATGTGTTTTAATGCTTCCTGCAGATGTTCAGCAGATGTTGCAGATTGAAAATGAAGTTCCCAGCATCCCTAATCTGGACCAGCAGGACTCAGACCTCCTTCACATAAAGAAGTAACAGGAGGAGCTCTTGATGACTCAGGAGGCAGAGCAGCTAAATGGGTTAGGGGACACTGAAATTACCAAGGTCCCAATCACTGCTGTGATGAGTGAGGGTGATGAAGAGAAACCTCTGTTCTCACAACTTCATCAGGGACCAGCTGAAGCCAGCATAGAGGCAGAGCCTCGAAACAGCAGCTCAGCCAAACAGATAAAAACAGAAACTGTTGGAGGACCAGAATCAACCAGGTACCCAGATGTTTACAGTCATCTACATCCAAGTACTGATGGAAAGCCTTTAGACTCTTATGAGACTGAAGTTTGCATTGATGATGGTTGGCAGGAGGCTTTGTCCAATTCTGGACCTGAAGACAGTGACACTGTAGATTCACAGATGACAGAAAACACAGAAGAGAAACCATTCAGCTGTGATTTCTGTGGACAGAAATTTAAGAGAGACTCAAATCTTAAGACGCACATTAGAGTTCACACAGGAGAGAAACCATTTAGTTGTAAGATTTGTGAACGAAGTTTTAGAAATCAGTATAATCTAAACCGACACATGAGAGTCCACACAGGAGAGCAACCGTTTGGCTGTGATGTTTGTAATAAACGATTTTCCCATCCAGGGTCTCTGAAGAGACACCAGAATGTGCACACAGGAGAGAAACCGTTCAGCTGTAGCATTTGCAATAAGAAATTTAGACAGAGGATTCATTTCAAGAGACATATGAGAGTCCATACAGGAGAGAAACCATTTGGTTGTGATGTTTGTTGTAAGAGATTTAACTGTAAGAGAAATCTGAAGACACACATGAGAGTCCACACAGGAGAGAGACCGTTCGGCTGTGATGTTTGTAAAAAAAGCTTTTCACAGCCAGGAATTTTAAAGAGACACATGAGCGTCCACACAGGAAATAAGAGTCTTCAGCCAGATCAAACCAGAGATCTCCGATTGGCTGGTGCCATATCTGCATGGCCCACATCACAGCTGGTTCAGACACAAGACACAAGAGATCTAGGTAAGTGACATACATCAGTCTGTCTATAATATACAACAAATATTTAACATGTGCTTGTGGGGATAGGTTAATTGATTAATCTAAATTGTCACTAGGTGTGAATGTGCGAGTGAATGTGAGTGTGAATGGTTGTCTGTCCCTATGTGTTAGCCCTGCGACAGACTGGCGACCTGTCCAGGGTGTACCCCGCCTCTCGCCCTATGACAGCTGGGATAGGCTCCAGCGCCCCCCGCGACCCTGAAAAGGATATGCGGAAGCGAATGGATGGATGGATGGATATTTAATATGTAACAATGCCAATTGTTTTCAGTGGAAAACACTTGGTTTTCTGTGTTGTTGTTTTTTTTTTTCATTTTAAAATTTGTATTAGATTCCAAAATCATTTGTGTAATATTAAAAACTTTAATAGGATTTGTGTCATATGTTTCCATAATTGTGTGTGTGTTTCAGCTACAGCGGCAAGACCTGGACATCTTGCAGATGTCCAGGTCTTGCAGGTTGAAGGAGAGGTTTCCTGCAGCCCTAGTCATGACCAACAGGATCCAGACATCCTCTGTATTAAAGAGGAACAGGAGGAACTGCTGGATGGGCAGGAAGAGGCTGACATCACCAAGGTCCTAATCACAGCTGTTCCTGTGAAAACTGAAGACGATGAAGAGAAGTCACAGTCCTCAGAACTTCATCAGAGATTATCTGAAAACAACACAGAGGGAGAGCCTCCAACCAGTAGCTCAGCAAAACAGATAAAAACAGAAACTGATAACTGTGGATTACCAGAAGCAGACAAGAACCTGGATTTAAATATTAATTTACAACCAAAAACTGATGGAATTGTTTTAGAATCCTATGAGACCGATGTCAGTATTGATGGTGACGAATGGCAGGTGCCTTTGTCAGATTGTGGATGTGGGACTGAAAACAATGAGAAGGGTTTAAAGAAGAAGAAATCACTTGAGTCAGTAGTAAAAGGTAATGTGGACCGTAAAACCGCCAAAAAGAAATTTACCTGCTCTGAGTGTGATAAACAGTTTGTTTACAAGCAGTCTCTTCAGAGGCATGTGGCACGCCGTTCAGCAAAAAAGGCTTCGAACTGTTTGGTTAATAGTGCGTGTTTTAGAGGAAAGCAAAAAACTGCATCACAGGCCAGAAATCAAAGAGAAGCGAACCCACTGAACTGTGATCTCTGTGGACAAAAATGTACCAGTAAAAGAAATCTGAAGGCACACATGAGAATCCACACCGGAGAAAAACCATTTAGTTGTAACGTTTGCGGAAAAAGCTTTCGACATCAGTATACCATCGATAGACACATGCGAATCCATACAGGAGAGAAACCCTTTGGTTGCAGTGATTGTAGTAAACGGTTTGCACAGCTCGGCGATCTTAACCGGCACAAGGCCGTCCACACTGGTTTGAAACCTTTCAGCTGTATTGTCTGTGGTAAAAAATTTAGGCAAAGGAACCATTTTAAGAGACACATGAGAGTCCACACCGGAGAAAAACCGTTCATTTGTGATGTTTGCGGCAAAAGCTTTAATTGTAATAGAAATCTTAGGACGCACATCAGAATCCACACAGGAGAGAAACCATATAGCTGTGACGTTTGTGGTAAACGATTTTTAGAGCAAGCTATTTTAAAGAGACATGCAAGCATCCACACAGGAGAGAGGCCGTTTGTTTGTGATAAGTGTAATAAAACATTTAAGTGTAAGAGAAATCTTACAGCACACATGAGAGTCCACACAGGAGAGAAACCATTCGGTTGTAATGTTTGCAGTAAAAGGTTTACACAATCTGGGATTTTGAAGAGGCACATGAGCGTCCACACTGGAGAAAAGAGCGTTCGCCTGGTGGAAGCCACCGCCGTGGGTTCAAAGTCCCCAAAACTGGTACCAGCCACGTCTGAAATGGTGCAGATGAAAAGAAGTGTAGGTAAGTGACACACATTTGTGTAAACAATTTTTACTGTACATCAAGTATATTAAATCACTTTGTAATAGCACTGTCTCCAGTATGTTTGGGTGTCATATGGATTTTTTCCAATATTAGCTCTAACTGGAGATGAGAATTGAGGAACCGTTCCAAAATTCTTACATTTCACGAATTTTTAAACTTTTGCATATTGCAGTCAGGCTTCTGAGAGAACTGCATAACATTTGCACTGCCAAGACCTGCTACATGGACATGATGCCACTGGTTGACAAAGTGCTTTAAAAAACGCTTTTACTCATGTCGTGGAGCATAGGTGGCCACTGAGTAAATTCTGAATTTTGAGGTCACATTTAAATTGTAATTGTAAATATTTATTCCTTGATATACATACTAAAATATGAAACATGCAAATACCATCATATTAAATTGTGTTAGATGTGGGAAGCTAGATTTCTTAGGGAAAAAAAGAAATGTATTTCATGTCCAGTACTGTGCAGAAGTCAATTTCTTTATACTTTGCTAGAAAAATTGAACATGTGTGCAGGGGCTTATTGAAATATCTGCGAACATACATGAAAATATGAGACAAAACCAGAGTTTGAACAATTCTTACAGGCTTGAAAGTCAGTACTTGGCGTGACCATCTTTATTCTTTAACACAGCTTGAGCTCTCTGAGGCAGCTTTCTGTAATTTCTTTAAGTAGTCTTCAGGAATAGTTCTTCAGGCAAAGAACAGTCAAAGCTTCTTTGCATGTTTCTGGCTTTTGCTCTGTTCTGCCGGGATGATCCCACAGCGCTCCAGTGGTGTTGAGGTCTGGGTAATGGCTGTAATGCAGCTCCAAACCATAGACAGAAGCTTCACCGTGTTTTACAGATGGCTCTAGACTCTCACCATTGTACCTCTCTCCTGACCGCCTCTGTATTTTCTGCTGATGATTTGATCAAATTCGAATTCTGTCCATCAGACCTGTTGCCACTAATTTTCAGTCCAGTTCTTGTGTAAATGTTGATACCTCAGCCTCTCCCTGTTTCCCTTCATTAACAATAGCTTCTTGACAGGTTCCCTTCCACAGAGATCATTTCTCATGAGGCTTAATAGAACAGTAGATGGATGTGCTGAAGGGTGTGTCAGCTATTATTTTCTGAAAGACTGGGCCTAAGCAGCATTCTGAAAAACATTTTGACCCAACCAGTTGCGGCAGATGGCCGCCCCTCCCTGAGCCTGGTTCTGCCAGAAGTTTCTTCCTGTTAAAAGGGAGTTTTTCCTTCCCACTGATGGTAAGTTCTTGCTCATAGGAGGTTGTCTGATTGTTGGCATTTTCTCTGTCATTGCCGGGTCTTTACCTTACAGTATGATGTGCCTTAAGGTGACTGTTTGACACTATATAAATAATATAATATAAACTGAATAGAAGTGTACATTAAAATATGCATATTGAAACTTGTTTTCACAGGGTGATAAAATCAGAATTGAATTATGATTTTACCAGTTATTTCCAAACTTCTTGAATTAGTCAATATTTGGTTGTTGTTTGGTTGTTTTTCCTGCAGATGTCGGGCACACAGAAGAGACTCCCTGTATCCAAGAGGACCAGGATCCAGAGCCCCTCCATGTAAAGGAGGAGCAGAAGGAACTTCTGGCTGGTTGCGAAGACAAGAAGTTATATTTGATGGAGGAGGTTAAAATCACCATGTACCCATTTACTGCCGTTCCTGTTATGAGTGAAGATGAGGAGGAGGAGAAATCCAAGTTCTCACAGCTTCATCAAGACAATATTGACACAAAGCCTCCACCCAGTGTCCCAGCTGAACAGAAAACAGATGGGGAGGACTGTGGGGGACCAGAACCAGGCAAAAACACAGATCTCAAAAGTCATTTACAGCCACATAATGCTGGAACTGTCAGTATTGATGATAAATATGAAGATGATGATGATGTTGGTGACTGGCAGGAACCATTGTCAGATTCTGAACCTGAAACCGAAGAAAATGGTTAGCAGGAGATCAGGGCTCCTGAGTCTGGGATGTAACACTGCCCAAAAAAATCCTTTTCCTGCTTTCGAGTTTGCTCAACTCAAGATGACAAGTCATGTAGGTGAAAGGGCTTCAAGCTGTTTGGTTTATGTGGATGAGAGTTTAACCAAAATACAAATTTTAAAGCACACCAAGAACCAAAAGCACTCAAATGGTAGTGCTTGCAGTAAAAGATTTGCACAAGAGGAGATTCAGTGTGCTATAGAAAGTCATTAATGTCAGTAATGATGAATTTTTATGTTAGCACATAACTTGCATCTAAATTATTTTTCTTTTTTTTAATCTTAAGTTGTTATTGTGTCCAAATTTGCTTTCATCATGAGTTCGAAAACACTCTCACACTTACCACTAGAGCCACCAAATGGGGTTTATTTTGATCCTTTGGTATTTTAAAAATGGTGTAGGCATGGTGAAGCAGGTACCAGTTCAATCTGCCTCCTCCCCACTATGGTTCTAGTGTTAATCACATCATATAATTTCATGACATTATTTGGAACTAGTCTTAAATATGCAATATTACACTAATTCTGCCGAGGGAACCAGTTTGGAAATGCTTAAGTATAATCTTCTTTCAGTGGTTTTCAGAAAACTGACCACCTGTCGTTATTGGAGGTTCTGGAAGCAGATCGTCTTTCTGTCATTGAAAATTAAATGAAGAAGAAAAGACTCAGTTTAATTTTTAGCTACATGATTGTCTTTTAAATTGCAACTTTTGGAGGAAGTTTGAATGTTCACAAAATAATAAAATGTTCTCAACTGTTCGTATTTGTCCTGATCAGTTATGAACTTGGACCATTAAACCAGTTCTGGTCTGACAGTGTTACAGGTTTACTTACTGCTACAGTTGATGTTTTAGTTGCCAGTGTCTGTTTCTTCATGAGGTGCGTTAGGACCTTTGCTCACCTGCCTCAACCTGAGACCAAAGTTAGAGAACTAATGTTTCCTCAAGGTCAAAGGTTAATTATATCATACTGTGAAGGACATGGATGTAACTGAAGCATATTTCATAATTAGAACATATTTTTTCCACAGTACAAAACATAAATATATATTTTTAAAAGATTGTCATTTGTCTCCCATGATATATGTTTCAGATGATGAAGCATAAAGGATGGTCCAGTTTATAAAGATAAAGGAGGTAATAAAGGAAGCACTACTCTTTAGTATTTAGAGAATTTCACCCTGTTTTGATGACTGCTGTGCAGACAAAGATTACTTCACTTGCTTAGGAATTTTCCTAAGGAAAATTCAGTCATCCATCCACAATGCCGTTTGATTAGTAAAGATAAAAACTTTTCATTATGAAAGTGAATTCGGTAAAGGTCACATTTGATGAGATGTACACTCAATATAATCTGAGTTTCATGGGTGGAGTCATACATTGCTTTTTTAAAAAATTTTACTGGCTTCAAGATTAAACTGCAATAAAAATGTCAAATTATGTTTTATTTGTACAATAATAAATAAAACTATTCATATTAGCTCCAGGTGCAATATTTAAATATTATACACTTGAAGGGACCATCGGTCATAACCCAACAAATTAAATGTTTGTGATTCTGAAATGGCTTTTTGCATGAGGGTTCAAATAATGATAAAGAGTTAAAGCAAGAGACAAACACAGTTGCCCGATGGCCAGCCAAAGATACTGACGTAACATTTCTTTGTAATGATGTCAAACAGCCTGAAATTGGAAAACTATTCATCAGTTAACTATTTATTTAATATATTTTGTTCAGCTTATATTTAAAGTAGATAAGACACAAAACAGAAAATAAATGAAAAACAGTGAACCTGATCTGGCTGTATGTTGTCCTCAAACTAAAATGACTTCTTAGGATTTCTTTCGCCACAAAGACTGTTTTGCATGAATCGGAACTGGAGGTTAATTTTACTTTTTAAACTTTAACAATTATTTCTTCGTTCATTCCTCAGGAATCTTTTTGCGTCAGGAAAAAAACGGCTCTAGGAACCTTCTATTATACCGTGTTGTAAAGGGGAACAAAAAAAATGTTGGACTGACGGGCAGGAAGCTGTCCGTCCTGAGACTGTGCGGAGCTTCCAGACGAGTTTTCACCCTCTCACCAGGGAAGCCTGCGGTGCCGAATAATAATTAGAATCGTTTTTATGGTATAACGAGGTTTTGAGACACTGAGACGGTAACATTTCTAATTTAGCACAATAAATAAAACCGGGCGTCAGCTATCGCCGCCAAACGAGCAAAAACATGAAGGAGGAAAAGAAATACACGTTGGGGTCACCTCCTCCACCGGGACATAGCTGAAGAGGACTCACGTGTTTTCTGCTGGATAGGTACTTTATTCCCAGTAGAGTCAGCAGCCACACGGTCATGGATACGGCCAGCACAAGAGGGCTTTTACACAAAAATATAGACCTGCTACCTGGACTAGAATTTAATTTTTAAAAGTTAACCTGACAAAGGACCCAGAGCTGCTCTAAGGTATTGGCAGTAACAGTGATACAGTGAATTCATAACGTTTTGCAACTCTTGCCAGATCATCTCAGTTTAATCTAACATTTGCACTTTGACAGATGCACCAAGAATAACACAGAGTTAATAGTTTGGTGCACAGACCGGAGGAGTCATGGATATATCCATCGAACTTCTGATTGGTAATTGAGCCCCTCTACTGCCTGAGAATGAATGAGTAAATGTTCGGGTGGCTCATTTGTGTCATTGCAGCTTGCACCTGAAAATCACAAGTGGAGTTTCAATGTCTCGATTAAAGATCCTCCAACCGGACGACCCCAAAGGTCTCAGGTTGTGTCCCCTTGTATCTGCATCAGCTACATCAGGTTTGGCAGAAGCACAGGCAGGTGGGTGACCTTCATTTGTTTCATTAACATGTAACTCATTCTCTTGATCAAACAGCAGAAACTAAATTATAAAACACAACAATTAGTGTGTAATGATGCTGTATTCAGGTATTTGGTAACCACTTCAGAGGTTCATGGACAAGAGGATAAAATCTGAAGTTAGTAAAGAAGGTAAAGCTCCAGAAACACTTGGAGCTTGTCTTTATGGTCCATGAAACTGAAATTTATGAGCCAGGATTAGCTGTGTGAGTCCAGTGTGAGTAATTTCTTTACTTAGTGCACTAACACAGTGTGTGAGACGATGTGCTTTGGTTTATGTTCTCGACCACTTCTCACTGAAGAGAATGCATAGTTATAGATAAATAAAGATTTTATTAATGCTACTCTGGGGAAATTCACAGCACTAGGCTCAGAAAGAAAATGTGAATTAGATATACTAGAAAAATAGTGTAAGGAAATTGCACAAAATGCAGTAATGCAGTCGGTAGTAACTGATCATTACTAAATGTGTACAGCGCATTGTGTTCTGCGTCCTGATTGGCTCTAGACCATTGTCAATCAATCTCGTACCGTGTCTCCTGTACCGTACAGAATGCATTCGGCTTGTCAAAGTCTTCGATCAAAAACACAACAATGTAGACAAAACGTTTTTCACCGTCAAAGGCAGCCGCGGGTGCCTTTGGTTTCATTCTATAATACTGGACTTATTTTTCTACGAAGGTTTGAACTTTGAGAGTGTTTAAACAAGAGAGAAAAGTGTGAACATGTTCATGCCTGCCTGAGAAAAGTGTATAAAGCGTGTAGTGAGGGGTTTTACAGCCTTAAAAGATCTATACTAATTGTAAAAAAGAAAGTTGGCTACTTCGCAGATTTCACATATCACGGGTTATTTTTTAGAACGTAACTACGGCGATAAACGAGGGACCACTGTACTTTACTGTTTTTGTGCTAACATTGTTTCTACAAGCTGTTGAATCATATAGGATGTAGCTAGTTTTTCCACACACAGCTTAAACACACTGCTTCTGCAGTTTGGCTTAGTTTTTGTTCAGTAAATAATGACATTGTGTCATATGTTAGAAGGCTGTGCTTAAATGATTTTAGAACCTTGTAGAGAGCAGATGATTTTTTGTTTTTGTTATGTCTTGATGTGTAATACCGTAGAACAGGGATGTCAAACGTATTTTATATCAGGGGCCACATACAGCCCACTTTTATCCTAAGTAGCCCAGACCTGTGACACTCAGCTTTCTGTCAATAAAGAACTTCTGCATTTAAATGTTTTTTTCACACGATAAAGAAAATTAATAATTGACATATGAAATTATCTTGCGGGCCAGATATAATTGTATCGTGGGCTGGATGTGGTCCATTGGCCGTAAGTTTGACATCCCTGACTTAGAACTAGAATTCTCGAACTAAAAATGCATAGCTCCCAGCTTCCTGTGATGCACCTGTAATGTGTGTTTTCTGCAGATGTCCAGCAGATGTTGCCAGTTAAAGAAGAGGTTCCCTCGATCCCCAGTCTGGACCAGCAGGACATAGGCCACATCCACATAAAGGAGGAGCAGGAGGAACTATGGACTGGTCAGGAAGGAGAGCAGCTTAATGGTCTGGGTGCTGTTACTTTGAAGACTGAAGATGAGGAAGAGAAACCTCAAGTCTTAGAGCTTCACCAAGAACCAGCTGAAGATAACAAAGACACACCGACTCCAGCCAGCTGCTCACACAAGCAGATAAAAGGAGAACCTGGTGGAGAGCTCTGTGGAGGACCAGAACCTACCAATACTTCATATCTAAACAGTCTTTTACAACCAAATACTGATGGAAAAGCTTCAGACTATTTCGAGAATGAAGTCACTGTTGATGAGGATGATGATGATTGGCAAGAGCCTTTGTCTGGACCTGAAAGTGAAAGTAGTGATTGGAAGGAGAGCATGAAACATGACTCAGGTGTAAAGAGTGATAATGTGGGACATATCTCTGCCAAACAACCGCTCAGCTGCTCTGAGTGTGGTAAACGCTTTCAGTACAAAGGGTATCTTCAGAGACATTATTCAACACATCATTCAGGAAAAAAAACTTCCAGCCATTTGGTTAATAGAGTGAAGGAAAGTGTTGAATTGCAGACAAAAGTCCACGGTGGAGAGAAACCATTTGGCTGCAGTGTTTGTGGACAAAGATTCAATCAAAATGCAAATCTTAAGACTCACATGAGAGTCCACACAGGGGAAAAACCGTTTACTTGTAGCATTTGTGAAACTAGATTTAGACAGCAGTATAGTCTGGATAGGCACATGAGAATCCACACAGGCGAAAAACCTTTTAGTTGTGGTGTGTGTAGTAAAAGATTTTTACAACTGGGGGATCTGAAGAGACACAGAAGTGTCCATACGGGAGAGAAGCCTTTCGATTGTAATGTTTGTGGTAAAAGATTTACTCAGAGGATTCATTTCAAGACACATCTGAGTGTTCACACGGGTGAGAAGCCATTTGGTTGCGACATTTGTGGTAAAAGATTTAATCGAGTGGGCAATCTGAAGACACACAAAAGAATCCACACAGGAGAGAAACCATTCAGCTGTGAATTTTGTAGTAAAAGGTTTTCACAACAAGGTGTTCTGAAGAGACACAGGAGCATCCACACAGGGCTGAGCCCGTATGCTTGTGATCTTTGTGGTAAACGGTTTAATTATAACAAAAATCTTAACAGGCATATGATAATTCACACAGGAGACAAACCATTTGGCTGTGACATTTGTAATAAAAGATTTTTACAATTAGGGGATTTAAAGAGGCACATGAGAGCACACACAGGAGAATAATTACTTTCATGTTGTGGGGTTAGTGGGAAAGGATTTATCCTAAGAGGGAAATGCAAATCCCCAAAAGTTGATTCTATTCATCTGGACGTAGCGTTTTCAGTGGGAGCAACATTTCGTCACTCATCCAAGTGACTTCTCCAGTCTCAGCTGGCTGCAGGTTTCCCCAACCTTATAAACAGTGCATTTGCACAATGACCGAAACTAGCACCACTGTGAATCCCAAAATACTGAAGAAGTCACTTGGATGAGTGATGAAAAGTTTTGTCCAGATGATCACAATCAACCTTTTGAGATTTACATACCTGGATGACTGAGCATGCATCGAGACAAGAAAATGTGAAGAGACAACAGAGATTGTACTGTACAGTAATCTGATCACAAGATGGAAAATGTATATTAAACAATCCATAGCTTTTGTCCCTCTGATAATTGCAAATAGTAATCATCTGTATCATCTTAGTCCAACATCAGGAATATGTTTTCACATTAACGTATATAGCTTTTTTTCTTTCACCTCCTAGGACCTGGCGTCCACATATGTGGACATCACATTTTGTATTTATACTCAATTTTGCTCTAAAAATGAATATCCTCATATGTGGCTCTTATTTTTCTAAGAAACAAAAATCAGGTAAAAAACATAATCTGGTAATCCTCTGTTTTTACATTCATCGGGTCCCAATCAGCCCAAATATCAAAGAGAAATCAAAAAAGCATGCCATGGAAGAGTTCAGGTCTTAGAAGGTTAAATCTGTCATTATGAGGCTGTTGTGTTCGTATTTTGTAACAGTGTCATTTTTTCTGTCTGTTAGTTTTTAAATTTGTTCCCTGTGAATTTCAATTTGATTGCTGCAACTTGTCAGGAATTTCCCCACACTAAACCAGATTTGGTTTACCACATTGACACTTCAAACTTTGGTGTGGCTCAGGGAGCACAGTGTTTTAGTGCCCTCTATTGTCCAGCAGTCTGTGCATGATAAATAAAATATTTTTAATAGTTTTCTTTGGGTTTTTCTTTCTTTCTATTAATCCAGATGATGTGTCATTTTTATTTGATTGATGATAAAAAGGTTGTAATGACCTGGACCCTGAAAAGTGCACAGGAATGATTATATTGATAAAAGAGGCTTAAGGATTGACACCACAGACTAAACTATGAACACTGATCCGGGAAAAGCAGGACTGATACGTCTGAGAGCGTTTGCAGTTAAATTCCTCCTCTTGTGGGATCAGTGTCTGTTTAGAAAAAAAACAGCTATGGGTAAGAATGAAATGACAGAACTTGACTCTCTCTAACGGCTTGAAAACTTCACAAGAAATACTTAACTTCATTAAAGAAACTTTACTTCTGCATCAACCTTTGGAAAGGTAAGACTTGTGTTGGTGAGATTAAGCCATGTTAACATGGCTTTTACTATTTAATATTCTCTAAAAGAGTAAATTCAATTTTCAGGTTAAGGTCGTAATACATTCTAATGGTTAGCACTCTGGACTCTGAATCCAGCGATCTGAGTTCAATTCTCAGTGGAACCTCATTTGGCTTTCTAGCACTTTGCTCCACAGGTACATTAACACACGCTAGCATCAGAGTTTAGACCAGGGGCCCGTTCTTCGTACCTCGCTAAGTAAGTTAGCTGGATTAGATTGTTGACGATTTCGCGTGATCTTGGATCGTTCGGTTCCCCGAAGCTCATCCGGGACTTGCTGTCATAGCAACAGAGCCGTAAGCGTAAACCTGCTCGGGAGCAGGTTTACTTTATGTAAACAGGATTAGATCGCGGCCACGCAGGTATGTCCGCTTCATTTATACGAAAGCAACAGCGATATTCCACCACTGTTTCACCATAAACAAATAACATCAATGTAACTAAAGATAATGCAGCACTTGATCCTTTTATTGATTTCACACAGATACATACAGGTCATTTCCTAAAAAAGGGAAATGTACTATTAACATTCTATTACATGTATGTGATTATTACAGATGTAATTCATATTTCAGAGTAGTAATTGGAAATCACTTCGTGTAATCAAGATGAGAGACCACGGCTATAAAAGCGAAGGTGGATTTGGGAAGCCTGTCGCAGCCATGTCCTGTCCGTAAACGCGAGCCACCCATTGCGGAAGGTGCAAGATTGATAAGGAGAGTTTTCAGAATTCAGCGTATATTGCGGGATAGACAGGATCCTTTAGCTCAGCGCGACAGTGTGCTCATAGAGAGATATCGATATTCCCGTGAGGGTATTATTTACTTAACCAACTTGTTGACGAGGGGGTGCAGGACCACCACCTGTCTTTTTTTGCTCTGCCCTTTTCTTGGTTGCTGTTATAAACAAACAGATTATTTCAGGGTCTCTTTCCAAGAGACTAAAAGCAATATAAGTGATAAATATTACCATTCTGTAGAATATTCTTATATTTCACTTTTACTTGTTCCCATGTTCTAGTGGGTCCTGTTGTGGCTCTAATGTGAAAGGGGATATAATATAACATATTATAATATAATGTAATATAATTTTGGATAATATAGTGTGATATGATAAATCTACCCTACCGCCTACTGGTGTTGTCCAGAGGGGCCGATGGCGCGATATGGCAGCCTGGCTTCTGTCAGTCTGCCCCAGGGCAGCTGTGGCTACAACCGTAGCTGCCTCCACCAGTGTGTGAATGTGAGAGTGACTGAATAGTGGCATTGTCATGCGCTTTGGGTGCCTTGAAAAGCGCTACATCAATCCACTCCATTATTATTGTCATCATTAAATTACTTACGAGTTTAATTTGTCAGCAACTTTCTGCCAGCCCTCTCTCCTTGCTTTTGCAGCCTTTGCAGTGTTCCCTTGCGTTTTAATTAAAATCTGAAACTCCTGAAATCCCTCACTCAAGAGTTCTTGCTCTGCTGCCGAAAAATACCGAGCGCGATCCTTCGACATTTTCGCCGACCAATCAGAGGGTTGCCGATCAATGTTTCTACTCTCGATGCGTAGCCCCTGTTAAGCCACCCAGTGATCTCACATTACTTCATCCAGCTATACTAATCGTCAACAACAGGTGTGTTCGGAGAACCGGCTTAGCGAGCTCACGGGTAGCGCGATGATTTGATCTCGGATGTAGTAAGCGACGTACGAAGAACGGGCCCCAGGAGTGGGCAATCTCAGTCCACGAGGGTCGGTGACACTGCAGGTTTTAGATGTGTTCTCGAACCAAAACAGCTGACTTAAATGGCTAAATAAGCTCCTCAAAATGTCCTGAAGTTCTCGAGAGGCCTGATAACGAACTAATCATGTGATTCAGGTGTGTTGACCCAAGGTGAGATCTAAAACCTGCAGGGCCCTTGTGTACTGAGATTGCCCAACCCTGGTCTAGAAAGTTAAAGAGCAAGTTAGTGGCCCAGTCAGTTCCACTCCTCTTGTGTTGGCTGATCTCATCATCTCAGTGAAACCTCATCTTCATGCTGCACCAAACCTCGCTCATGCTCTTCTGCTGCACTTTCCACTTCAGCTTCCTGCTGTATCGTTCATTAGCCACCTTGACTCAAGTCAACTTTTCCTCTTGCACTCTTCCCACTTCCAATCCCTTTGCCACCTCTGAAGGCCCCGATCTTCTTCTTGACAAGCTCTTTGATGTCCTTTGTTTGGCTAGCACACAACCTACAGAAGACAAAACCAAGAGACTTAATTCTCAATAGGGATGCAAGTAAAACAGAGAAAATGCTGGACAAGCAGAGTTGTCTAAAGAGTGAATATCAATTCCCTTGTAACCAAAGAAGGAAAAGACCCATGTTTCCGCCCGGTTTCGGACCGGGGACCTTTCGCGTGTGAGGCGAACGTGATAACCACTACACTACGGAAACCCTGAAAGACAGCTTGTTTGGCTTTCCAATGTGTCTCACTGAGTAATCTCGCACTCTGACAAATTTGGTGACATGTTCCTATCATGGCCTTGAAGTAAAAGGAGCCATGGAGAAGAGACAGACGCACTCTAGCAAGGAGTCTGAACTGTAGTCTCCATGTGAGGCTCACTTAAACTTTGGACATTTAGGAGTTCACTAAAGCAAGCACAGCTCAACATATGCTGCCCTAAGAACCCCAGAACCTCTGGCAGCAGAACTGTTGCCTAAAGCGCCCATTTGTTTCATTGCCTTGGGCATTGGCTGAAAATAGGCCCAAGTCCTGTGCAGGCCACCTAGAGCCAGTCATTTCCAAGAGCTTAGTCTGTGCCTCCATCTTCAGGAAATATAGCGACTGGAGATTTGTTGATTTGTGTGAAGTCTGTGGAGTTTGCAGAAATTTGGGCCATAGACAACTCTTTAGCAAGACGAGCATCCAAAGGTTACAGATGTCAGAGACCTGAACCAGATTTGAGTACTTTCTCTTGTCTGTGTCCCAAACAGCAGTAGAACCCCACAAGTTCAAGCAGTGCCTGCAGTCAGACACTTTTATATCAGGACGCATAAGCAAAGACGCATGCTTCCGCCCGGTTTCGGACCGGGGACCTTTCGCGTGTTAGGCGAACGTGATAACCACTACACTACGGAAACTGAGCTTGCGTACCCCGTAGTAATTAAAGGAGCATTTCAATGCTTTCTTACATTTGTGGACTTTTATGACAGATCATGTAGGACTATTGAGAAGGAGGGAACTCCCATTTGTGTCATTCTTCAAGCACTCCCCCACTTATGGCTGTATTGACAATGCAAATTGTGATCTCAAGATTGCATCTCTTGTCATGGGAGCTGATCTTCTGGTTGACAAGCTCTTTGATGTCCTTTGTTTGGCTAGCACACAATCTACAGAAGACAAGACCAAGAAACTTATTTGTCAGTAGGGACGCACGTAAAACAGAGAAAATGCTGCACAAGCAGTGTTCTCTTGGACTAGCATCTCTTCTGATGGGAGCTCTTTCTGAGAAGACCTTTTCGACTTGTGAGCGCACAGGTGGAATTCATGTTTCTTCAAGCCCATTATAGGACTAGATTATTAGATTGACTAGGATCTGGTGTGCGATTAAGGTGTGTGTGGTCATTGCAGGTAAAAGGCAGAACAGAGAAGGAAATTGCTCACTCCCCGTCGGGGAATCGAACCCCGGTCTTCCGCGTGACAGGCGGAGATACTGTCCACTATACTAACGAGGACCTCTGAAGCACTGCAATG
This sequence comes from Maylandia zebra, assembly GCF_041146795.1. Taxonomy (NCBI): domain Eukaryota; kingdom Metazoa; phylum Chordata; class Actinopteri; order Cichliformes; family Cichlidae; genus Maylandia; species Maylandia zebra. Next base: position 28,606,677 of record NC_135174.1, on the reverse strand, counting down.
GTCACGTCAAGCTGCGATTCGCAGCAGGTATGACAGGTAAAATTTGGCTGGCCGTGTAGAAATCCCCATCGGTTTACCAGGAACTACACTTTTATGCCTGTTTGACACAGATCTTTTGTGTGCTTCAGGCAGGGTTCCATGGTGTAATGGTTAGCACTCTGGACTCTGAATCCAGCGATCTGAGTTCAAGTCTCAGTGGAACCTCATTTGGCTTTCTAGCACTTTGCTCCACAGGTACATTAGCATTAGCACACGCTAGCATAAGAATCTAGTCAGTTGAAGAGCAAGTTAGTGGCCCAGTCAGTTCCACTCCTCTTGTGTTGGCTGATCTCATCTGCACATGGTCTTCATGCTGCACCAAACCTCGCTCATGCTCTTCTGCTGCACTTTCCACTTCAGCTTCCTGCTGTATCGTTCATTAGCCACCTTGACTCAAGTCAACTTTTCCTCTTGCACTCTTCCCACTTCCAATCCCTTTGCCACCTCTGAAGGCCCCGATCTTCTTCTTGACAAGCTCTTTGATGTCCTTTGTTTGGCTAGCACACAACCTACAGAAGACAAAACCAAGAGACTTAATTCTCAATAGGGATGCAAGTAAAACAGAGAAAATGCTGGACAAGCAGAGTTGTCTAAAGAGTGAATATCAATTCCCTTGTAACCAAAGAAGGAAAAGACCCATGTTTCCGCCCGGTTTCGGACCGGGGACCTTTCGCGTGTGAGGCGAACGTGATAACCACTACACTACGGAAACCCCGAAAGACAGCTTGTTTGGCTTTCCAATGTGTCTCACTGAGTAATCTCGCACTCTGACAAATTTGGTGACATGTTCCTATCATGGCCTTGAAGTAAAAGGAGCCATGGAGAAGAGACAGACGCACTCTAGCAAGGAGTCTGAACTGTAGTCTCCATGTTAGGCTCACTTAAACTTTGGACATTTAGGAGTTCACTAAAGCAAGCACAGCTCAACATATGCTGCCCTAAGAACCCCAGAACCTCTGGCAGCAGAACTGTTGCCTAAAGCGCCCATTTGTTTCATTGCCTTGGGCATTGGCTGAAAATAGGCCCAAGTCCTGTGCAGGCCACCTAGAGCCAGTCATTTCCAAGAGCTTAGTCTGTGCCTCCATCTTCAGGAAATATAGCGACTGGAGATTTGTTGATTTGTGTGAAGTCTGTGGAGTTTGCAGAAATTTGGGCCATAGACAACTCTTTAGCAAGACGAGCATCCAAAGGTTACAGATGTCAGAGACCTGAACCAGATTTGAGTACTTTCTCTTGTCTGTGTCCCAAACAGCAGTAGAACCCCACAAGTTCAAGCAGTGCCTGCAGTCAGACACTTTTATATCAGGACGCATAAGCAAAGACGCATGCTTCCGCCCGGTTTCGGACCGGGGACCTTTCGCGTGTTAGGCGAACGTGATAACCACTACACTACGGAAACTGAGCTTGCGTACCCCGTAGTAATTAAAGGAGCATTTCAATGCTTTCTTACATTTGTGGACTTTTATGACAGATCATGTAGGACTATTGAGAAGGAGGGAACTCCCATTTGTGTCATTCTTCAAGCACTCCCCCACTTATGGCTGTATTGACAATGCAAATTGTGATCTCAAGATTGCATCTCTTGTCATGGGAGCTGATCTTCTGGTTGACAAGCTCTTTGATGTCCTTTGTTTGGCTAGCACACAATCTACAGAAGACAAGACCAAGAAACTTATTTGTCAGTAGGGACGCACGTAAAACAGAGAAAATGCTGCACAAGCAGTGTTCTCTTGGACTAGCATCTCTTCTGATGGGAGCTCTTTCTGAGAAGACCTTTTCGACTTGTGAGCGCACAGGTGGAATTCATGTTTCTTCAAGCCCATTATAGGACTAGATTATTAGATTGACTAGGATCTGGTGTGCGATTAAGGTGTGTGTGGTCATTGCAGGTAAAAGGCAGAACAGAGAAGGAAACTGCTCACTCCCCGTCGGGGAATCGAACCCCGGTCTTCCGCGTGACAGGCGGAGATACTGTCCACTATACTAACGAGGACCTCTGAAGCACTGCAATGGTCACGTCAAGCTGCGATTCGCAGCAGGTATGACAGGTAAAATTTGGCTGGCCGTGTAGAAATCCCCATCGGTTTACCAGGAACTACACTTTTATGCCTGTTTGACACAGATCTTTTGTGTGCTTCAGGCAGGGTTCCATGGTGTAATGGTTAGCACTCTGGACTCTGAATCCAGCGATCTGAGTTCAAGTCTCAGTGGAACCTCATTTGGCTTTCTAGCACTTTGCTCCACAGGTACATTAGCATTAGCACACGCTAGCATAAGAATCTAGTCAGTTGAAGAGCAAGTTAGTGGCCCAGTCAGTTCCACTCCTCTTGTGTTGGCTGATCTCATCTGCACATGGTCTTCATGCTGCACCAAACCTCGCTCATGCTCTTCTGCTGCACTTTCCACTTCAGCTTCCTGCTGTATCGTTCATTAGCCACCTTGACTCAAGTCAACTTTTCCTCTTGCACTCTTCCCACTTCCAATCCCTTTGCCACCTCTGAAGGCCCCGATCTTCTTCTTGACAAGCTCTTTGATGTCCTTTGTTTGGCTAGCACACAACCTACAGAAGACAAAACCAAGAGACTTAATTCTCAATAGGGATGCAAGTAAAACAGAGAAAATGCTGGACAAGCAGAGTTGTCTAAAGAGTGAATATCAATTCCCTTGTAACCAAAGAAGGAAAAGACCCATGTTTCCGCGCGGTTTCGGACCGGGGACCTTTCGCGTGTGAGGCGAACGTGATAACCACTACACTACGGAAACCCTGAAAGACAGCTTGTTTGGCTTTCCAATGTGTCTCACTGAGTAATCTCGCACTCTGACAAATTTGGTGACATGTTCCTATCATGGCCTTGAAGTAAAAGGAGCCATGGAGAAGAGACAGACGCACTCTAGCAAGGAGTCTGAACTGTAGTCTCCATGTGAGGCTCACTTAAACTTTGGACATTTAGGAGTTCACTAAAGCAAGCACAGCTCAACATATGCTGCCCTAAGAACCCCAGAACCTCTGGCAGCAGAACTGTTGCCTAAAGCGCCCATTTGTTTCATTGCCTTGGGCATTGGCTGAAAATAGGCCCAAGTCCTGTGCAGGCCACCTAGAGCCAGTCATTTCCAAGAGCTTAGTCTGTGCCTCCATCTTCAGGAAATATAGCGACTGGAGATTTGTTGATTTGTGTGAAGTCTGTGGAGTTTGCAGAAATTTGGGCCATAGACAACTCTTTAGCAAGACGAGCATCCAAAGGTTACAGATGTCAGAGACCTGAACCAGATTTGAGTACTTTCTCTTGTCTGTGTCCCAAACAGCAGTAGAACCCCACAAGTTCAAGCAGTGCCTGCAGTCAGACACTTTTATATCAGGACGCATAAGCAAAGACGCATGCTTCCGCCCGGTTTCGGACCGGGGACCTTTCGCGTGTAAGGCAAACGTGATAACCACTACACTACGGAAACTGAGCTTGCGTACCCCGTAGTAATTAAAGGAGCATTTCAATGCTTTCTTACATTTGTGGACTTTTATGACAGATCATGTAGGACTATTGAGAAGGAGGGAACTCCCATTTGTGTCATTCTTCAAGCACTCCCCCACTTATGGCTGTATTGACAATGCAAATTGTGATCTCAAGATTGCATCTCTTGTCATGGGAGCTGATCTTCTGGTTGACAAGCTCTTTGATGTCCTTTGTTTGGCTAGCACACAATCTACAGAAGACAAGACCAAGAAACTTATTTGTCAGTAGGGACGCACGTAAAACAGAGAAAATGCTGCACAAGCAGTGTTCTCTTGGACTAGCATCTCTTCTGATGGGAGCTCTTTCTGAGAAGACCTTTTCGACTTGTGAGCGCACAGGTGGAATTCATGTTTCTTCAAGCCCATTATAGGACTAGATTATTAGATTGACTAGGATCTGGTGTGCGATTAAGGTGTGTGTGGTCATTGCAGGTAAAAGGCAGAACAGAGAAGGAAACTGCTCACTCCCCGTCGGGGAATCGAACCCCGGTCTTCCGCGTGACAGGTGGAGATACTGTCCACTATACTAACGAGGACCTCTGAAGCACTGCAATGGTCACGTCAAGCTGCGATTCGCAGCAGGTATGACAGGTAAAATTTGGCTGGCCGTGTAGAAATCCCCATCGGTTTACCAGGAACTACACTTTTATGCCTGTTTGACACAGATCTTTTGTGTGCTTCAGGCAGGGTTCCATGGTGTAATGGTTAGCACTCTGGACTCTGAATCCAGCGATCTGAGTTCAAGTCTCAGTGGAACCTCATTTGGCTTTCTAGCACTTTGCTCCACAGGTACATTAGCATTAGCACACGCTAGCATAAGAATCTAGTCAGTTGAAGAGCAAGTTAGTGGCCCAGTCAGTTCCACTCCTCTTGTGTTGGCTGATCTCATCTGCACATGGTCTTCATGCTGCACCAAACCTCGCTCATGCTCTTCTGCTGCACTTTCCACTTCAGCTTCCTGCTGTATCGTTCATTAGCCACCTTGACTCAAGTCAACTTTTCCTCTTGCACTCTTCCCACTTCCAATCCCTTTGCCACCTCTGAAGGCCCCGATCTTCTTCTTGACAAGCTCTTTGATGTCCTTTGTTTGGCTAGCACACAACCTACAGAAGACAAAACCAAGAGACTTAATTCTCAATAGGGATGCAAGTAAAACAGAGAAAATGCTGGACAAGCAGAGTTGTCTAAAGAGTGAATATCAATTCCCTTGTAACCAAAGAAGGAAAAGACCCATGTTTCCGCCCGGTTTCGGACCGGGGACCTTTCGCGTGTGAGGCGAACGTGATAACCACTACACTACGGAAACCCCGAAAGACAGCTTGTTTGGCTTTCCAATGTGTCTCACTGAGTAATCTCGCACTCTGACAAATTTGGTGACATGTTCCTATCATGGCCTTGAAGTAAAAGGAGCCATGGAGAAGAGACAGACGCACTCTAGCAAGGAGTCTGAACTGTAGTCTCCATGTTAGGCTCACTTAAACTTTGGACATTTAGGAGTTCACTAAAGCAAGCACAGCTCAACATATGCTGCCCTAAGAACCCCAGAACCTCTGGCAGCAGAACTGTTGCCTAAAGCGCCCATTTGTTTCATTGCCTTGGGCATTGGCTGAAAATAGGCCCAAGTCCTGTGCAGGCCACCTAGAGCCAGTCATTTCCAAGAGCTTAGTCTGTGCCTCCATCTTCAGGAAATATAGCGACTGGAGATTTGTTGATTTGTGTGAAGTCTGTGGAGTTTGCAGAAATTTGGGCCATAGACAACTCTTTAGCAAGACGAGCATCCAAAGGTTACAGATGTCAGAGACCTGAACCAGATTTGAGTACTTTCTCTTGTCTGTGTCCCAAACAGCAGTAGAACCCCACAAGTTCAAGCAGTGCCTGCAGTCAGACACTTTTATATCAGGACGCATAAGCAAAGACGCATGCTTCCGCCCGGTTTCGGACCGGGGACCTTTCGCGTGTTAGGCGAACGTGATAACCACTACACTACGGAAACTGAGCTTGCGTACCCCGTAGTAATTAAAGGAGCATTTCAATGCTTTCTTACATTTGTGGACTTTTATGACAGATCATGTAGGACTATTGAGAAGGAGGGAACTCCCATTTGTGTCATTCTTCAAGCACTCCCCCACTTATGGCTGTATTGACAATGCAAATTGTGATCTCAAGATTGCATCTCTTGTCATGGGAGCTGATCTTCTGGTTGACAAGCTCTTTGATGTCCTTTGTTTGGCTAGCACACAATCTACAGAAGACAAGACCAAGAAACTTATTTGTCAGTAGGGACGCACGTAAAACAGAGAAAATGCTGCACAAGCAGTGTTCTCTTGGACTAGCATCTCTTCTGATGGGAGCTCTTTCTGAGAAGACCTTTTCGACTTGTGAGCGCACAGGTGGAATTCATGTTTCTTCAAGCCCATTATAGGACTAGATTATTAGATTGACTAGGATCTGGTGTGCGATTAAGGTGTGTGTGGTCATTGCAGGTAAAAGGCAGAACAGAGAAGGAAACTGCTCACTCCCCGTCGGGGAATCGAACCCCGGTCTTCCGCGTGACAGGCGGAGATACTGTCCACTATACTAACGAGGACCTCTGAAGCAGTGCAATGGTCACGTCAAGCTGCGATTCGCAGCAGGTATGACAGGTAAAATTTGGCTGGCCGTGTAGAAATCCCCATCGGTTTACCAGGAACTACACTTTTATGCCTGTTTGACACAGATCTTTTGTGTGCTTCAGGCAGGGTTCCATGGTGTAATGGTTAGCACTCTGGACTCTGAATCCAGCGATCTGAGTTCAAGTCTCAGTGGAACCTCATTTGGCTTTCTAGCACTTTGCTCCACAGGTACATTAGCATTAGCACACGCTAGCATAAGAATCTAGTCAGTTGAAGAGCAAGTTAGTGGCCCAGTCAGTTCCACTCCTCTTGTGTTGGCTGATCTCATCTGCACATGGTCTTCATGCTGCACCAAACCTCGCTCATGCTCTTCTGCTGCACTTTCCACTTCAGCTTCCTGCTGTATCGTTCATTAGCCACCTTGACTCAAGTCAACTTTTCCTCTTGCACTCTTCTCACTTCTAATCCTGTTGCCACCTCTGAAGGCCCCGATCTTCTTCTTGACAAGCTCTTTGATGTCCTTTGTTTGGCTAGCACACAACCTACAGAAGACAAAACCAAGAGACTTAATTCTCAATAGGGATGCAAGTAAAACAGAGAAAATGCTGGACAAGCAGAGTTGTCTAAAGAGTGAATATCAATTCCCTTGTAACCAAAGAAGGAAAAGACCCATGTTTCCGCCCGGTTTCGGACCGGGGACCTTTCGCGTGTGAGGCGAACGTGATAACCACTACACTACGGAAACCCCGAAAGACAGCTTGTTTGGCTTTCCAATGTGTCTCACTGAGTAATCTCGCACTCTGACAAATTTGGTGACATGTTCCTATCATGGCCTTGAAGTAAAAGGAGCCATGGAGAAGAGACAGACGCACTCTAGCAAGGAGTCTGAACTGTAGTCTCCATGTTAGGCTCACTTAAACTTTGGACATTTAGGAGTTCACTAAAGCAAGCACAGCTCAACATATGCTGCCCTAAGAACCCCAGAACCTCTGGCAGCAGAACTGTTGCCTAAAGCGCCCATTTGTTTCATTGCCTTGGGCATTGGCTGAAAATAGGCCCAAGTCCTGTGCAGGCCACCTAGAGCCAGTCATTTCCAAGAGCTTAGTCTGTGCCTCCATCTTCAGGAAATATAGCGACTGGAGATTTGTTGATTTGTGTGAAGTCTGTGGAGTTTGCAGAAATTTGGGCCATAGACAACTCTTTAGCAAGACGAGCATCCAAAGGTTACAGATGTCAGAGACCTGAACCAGATTTGAGTACTTTCTCTTGTCTGTGTCCCAAACAGCAGTAGAACCCCACAAGTTCAAGCAGTGCCTGCAGTCAGACACTTTTATATCAGGACGCATAAGCAAAGACGCATGCTTCCGCCCGGTTTCGGACCGGGGACCTTTCGCGTGTAAGGCGAACGTGATAACCACTACACTACGGAAACTGAGCTTGCGTACCCCGTAGTAATTAAAGGAGCATTTCAATGCTTTCTTACATTTGTGGACTTTTATGACAGATCATGTAGGACTATTGAGAAGGAGGGAACTCCCATTTGTGTCATTCTTCAAGCACTCCCCCACTTATGGCTGTATTGACAATGCAAATTGTGATCTCAAGATTGCATCTCTTGTCATGGGAGCTGATCTTCTGGTTGACAAGCTCTTTGATGTCCTTTGTTTGGCTAGCACACAATCTACAGAAGACAAGACCAAGAAACTTATTTGTCAGTAGGGACGCACGTAAAACAGAGAAAATGCTGCACAAGCAGTGTTCTCTTGGACTAGCATCTCTTCTGATGGGAGCTCTTTCTGAGAAGACCTTTTCGACTTGTGAGCGCACAGGTGGAATTCATGTTTCTTCAAGCCCATTATAGGACTAGATTATTAGATTGACTAGGATCTGGTGTGCGATTAAGGTGTGTGTGGTCATTGCAGGTAAAAGGCAGAACAGAGAAGGAAACTGCTCACTCCCCGTCGGGGAATCGAACCCCGGTCTTCCGCGTGACAGGCGGAGATACTGTCCACTATACTAACGAGGACCTCTGAAGCACTGCAATGGTCACGTCAAGCTGCGATTCGCAGCAGGTATGACAGGTAAAATTTGGCTGGCCGTGTAGAAATCCCCATCGGTTTACCAGGAACTACACTTTTATGCCTGTTTGACACAGATCTTTTGTGTGCTTCAGGCAGGGTTCCATGGTGTAATGGTTAGCACTCTGGACCCTGAATCCAGCGATCTGAGTTCAAGTCTCAGTGGAACCTCATTTGGCTTTCTAGCACTTTGCTCCACAGGTACATTAGCATTAGCACACGCTAGCATAAGAATCTAGTCAGTTGAAGAGCAAGTTAGTGGCCCAGTCAGTTCCACTCCTCTTGTGTTGGCTGATCTCATCTGCACATGGTCTTCATGCTGCACCAAACCTCGCTCATGCTCTTCTGCTGCACTTTCCACTTCAGCTTCCTGCTGTATCGTTCATTAGCCACCTTGACTCAAGTCAACTTTTCCTCTTGCACTCTTCCCACTTCCAATCCCTTTGCCACCTCTGAAGGCCCCGATCTTCTTCTTGACAAGCTCTTTGATGTCCTTTGTTTGGCTAGCACACAACCTACAGAAGACAAAACCAAGAGACTTAATTCTCAATAGGGATGCAAGTAAAACAGAGAAAATGCTGGACAAGCAGAGTTGTCTAAAGAGTGAATATCAATTCCCTTGTAACCAAAGAAGGAAAAGACCCATGTTTCCGCCCGGTTTCGGACCGGGGACCTTTCGCGTGTGAGGCGAACGTGATAACCACTACACTACGGAAACCCCGAAAGACAGCTTGTTTGGCTTTCCAATGTGTCTCACTGAGTAATCTCGCACTCTGACAAATTTGGTGACATGTTCCTATCATGGCCTTGAAGTAAAAGGAGCCATGGAGAAGAGACAGACGCACTCTAGCAAGGAGTCTGAACTGTAGTCTCCATGTTAGGCTCACTTAAACTTTGGACATTTAGGAGTTCACTAAAGCAAGCACAGCTCAACATATGCTGCCCTAAGAACCCCAGAACCTCTGGCAGCAGAACTGTTGCCTAAAGCGCCCATTTGTTTCATTGCCTTGGGCATTGGCTGAAAATAGGCCCAAGTCCTGTGCAGGCCACCTAGAGCCAGTCATTTCCAAGAGCTTAGTCTGTGCCTCCATCTTCAGGAAATATAGCGACTGGAGATTTGTTGATTTGTGTGAAGTCTGTGGAGTTTGCAGAAATTTGGGCCATAGACAACTCTTTAGCAAGACGAGCATCCAAAGGTTACAGATGTCAGAGACCTGAACCAGATTTGAGTACTTTCTCTTGTCTGTGTCCCAAACAGCAGTAGAACCCCACAAGTTCAAGCAGTGCCTGCAGTCAGACACTTTTATATCAGGACGCATAAGCAAAGACGCATGCTTCCGCCCGGTTTCGGACCGGGGACCTTTCGCGTGTAAGGCGAACGTGATAACCACTACACTACGGAAACTGAGCTTGCGTACCCCGTAGTAATTAAAGGAGCATTTCAATGCTTTCTTACATTTGTGGACTTTTATGACAGATCATGTAGGACTATTGAGAAGGAGGGAACTCCCATTTGTGTCATTCTTCAAGCACTCCCCACTTATGGCTGTATTGACAATGCAAATTGTGATCTCAAGATTGCATCTCTTGTCATGGGAGCTGATCTTCTGGTTGACAAGCTCTTTGATGTCCTTTGTTTGGCTAGCACACAATCTACAGAAGACAAGACCAAGAAACTTATTTGTCAGTAGGGACGCACGTAAAACAGAGAAAATGCTGCACAAGCAGTGTTCTCTTGGACTAGCATCTCTTCTGATGGGAGCTCTTTCTGAGAAGACCTTTTCGACTTGTGAGCGCACAGGTGGAATTCATGTTTCTTCAAGCCCATTATAGGACTAGATTATTAGATTGACTAGGATCTGGTGTGCGATTAAGGTGTGTGTGGTCATTGCAGGTAAAAGGCAGAACAGAGAAGGAAACTGCTCACTCCCCGTCGGGGAATCGAACCCCGGTCTTCCGCGTGACAGGCGGAGATACTGTCCACTATACTAACGAGGACCTCTGAAGCACTGCAATGGTCACGTCAAGCTGCGATTCGCAGCAGGTATGACAGGTAAAATTTGGCTGGCCGTGTAGAAATCCCCATCGGTTTACCAGGAACTACACTTTTATGCCTGTTTGACACAGATCTTTTGTGTGCTTCAGGCAGGGTTCCATGGTGTAATGGTTAGCACTCTGGACCCTGAATCCAGCGATCTGAGTTCAAGACTCAGTGGAACCTCATTTGGCTTTCTAGCACTTTGCTCCACAGGTACATTAGCATTAGCACACGCTAGCATAAGAATCTAGTCAGTTGAAGAGCAAGTTAGTGGCCCAGTCAGTTCCACTCCTCTTGTGTTGGCTGATCTCATCTGCACATGGTCTTCATGCTGCACCAAACCTCGCTCATGCTCTTCTGCTGCACTTTCCACTTCAGCTTCCTGCTGTATCGTTCATTAGCCACCTTGACTCAAGTCAACTTTTCCTCTTGCACTCTTCCCACTTCCAATCCCTTTGCCACCTCTGAAGGCCCCGATCTTCTTCTTGACAAGCTCTTTGATGTCCTTTGTTTGGCTAGCACACAACCTACAGAAGACAAAACCAAGAGACTTAATTCTCAATAGGGATGCAAGTAAAACAGAGAAAATGCTGGACAAGCAGAGTTGTCTAAAGAGTGAATATCAATTCCCTTGTAACCAAAGAAGGAAAAGACCCATGTTTCTGCCCGGTTTCGGACCGGGGACCTTTCGCGTGTGAGGCGAACGTGATAACCACTACACTACGGAAACCCCGAAAGACAGCTTGTTTGGCTTTCCAATGTGTCTCACTGAGTAATCTCGCACTCTGACAAATTTGGTGACATGTTCCTATCATGGCCTTGAAGTAAAAGGAGCCATGGAGAAGAGACAGACGCACTCTAGCAAGGAGTCTGAACTGTAGTCTCCATGTTAGGCTCACTTAAACTTTGGACATTTAGGAGTTCACTAAAGCAAGCACAGCTCAACATATGCTGCCCTAAGAACCCCAGAACCTCTGGCAGCAGAACTGTTGCCTAAAGCGCCCATTTGTTTCATTGCCTTGGGCATTGGCTGAAAATAGGCCCAAGTCCTGTGCAGGCCACCTAGAGCCAGTCATTTCCAAGAGCTTAGTCTGTGCCTCCATCTTCAGGAAATATAGCGACTGGAGATTTGTTGATTTGTGTGAAGTCTGTGGAGTTTGCAGAAATTTGGGCCATAGACAACTCTTTAGCAAGACGAGCATCCAAAGGTTACAGATGTCAGAGACCTGAACCAGATTTGAGTACTTTCTCTTGTCTGTGTCCCAAACAGCAGTAGAACCCCACAAGTTCAAGCAGTGCCTGCAGTCAGACACTTTTATATCAGGACGCATAAGCAAAGACGCATGCTTCCGCCCGGTTTCGGACCGGGGACCTTTCGCGTGTTAGGCGAACGTGATAACCACTACACTACGGAAACTGAGCTTGCGTACCCCGTAGTAATTAAAGGAGCATTTCAATGCTTTCTTACATTTGTGGACTTTTATGACAGATCATGTAGGACTATTGAGAAGGAGGGAACTCCCATTTGTGTCATTCTTCAAGCACTCCCCCACTTATGGCTGTATTGACAATGCAAATTGTGATCTCAAGATTGCATCTCTTGTCATGGGAGCTGATCTTCTGGTTGACAAGCTCTTTGATGTCCTTTGTTTGGCTAGCACACAATCTACAGAAGACAAGACCAAGAAACTTATTTGTCAGTAGGGACGCACGTAAAACAGAGAAAATGCTGCACAAGCAGTGTTCTCTTGGACTAGCATCTCTTCTGATGGGAGCTCTTTCTGAGAAGACCTTTTCGACTTGTGAGCGCACAGGTGGAATTCATGTTTCTTCAAGCCCATTATAGGACTAGATTATTAGATTGACTAGGATCTGGTGTGCGATTAAGGTGTGTGTGGTCATTGCAGGTAAAAGGCAGAACAGAGAAGGAAACTGCTCACTCCCCGTCGGGGAATCGCGTGACAGGCGGAGATACTGTCCACTATACTAACGAGGACCTCTGAAGCAGTGCAATGGTCACGTCAAGCTGCGATTCGCAGCAGGTATGACAGGTAAAATTTGGCTGGCCGTGTAGAAATCCCCATCGGTTTACCAGGAACTACACTTTTATGCCTGTTTGACACAGATCTTTTGTGTGCTTCAGGCAGGGTTCCATGGTGTAATGGTTAGCACTCTGGACTCTGAATCCAGCGATCTGAGTTCAAGTCTCAGTGGAACCTCATTTGGCTTTCTAGCACTTTGCTCCACAGGTACATTAGCATTAGCACACGCTAGCATAAGAATCTAGTCAGTTAAAGAGCAAGTTAGTGGCCCAGTCAGTTCCTCTCCTCTTGTGTTGGCTGATCTCATCTGCACATGGTCTTCATGCTGCACCAAACCTCGCTCATGCTCTTCTGCTGCACTTTCCACTTCAGCTTCCTGCTGTATCGTTCATTAGCCACCTTGACTCAAGTCAACTTTTCCTCTTGCACTCTTCTCACTTCTAATCCTGTTGCCACCTCTGAAGGCCCCGATCTTCTTCTTGACAAGCTCTTTGATGTCCTTTGTTTGGCTAGCACACAACCTACAGAAGACAAAACCAAGAGACTTAATTCTCAATAGGGATGCAAGTAAAACAGAGAAAATGCTGGACAAGCAGAGTTGTCTAAAGAGTGAATATCAATTCCCTTGTGACCAAAGAAGGAAAAGACCCATGTTTCCGCCCGGTTTCGGACCGGGGACCTTTCGCGTGTAAGGCGAACGTGATAACCACTACACTACGGAAACTGAGCTTGCGTACCCCGTAGTAATTAAAGGAGCATTTCAATGCTTTCTTACATTTGTGGACTTTTATGACAGATCATGTAGGACTATTGAGAAGGAGGGAACTCCCATTTGTGTCATTCTTCAAGCACTCCCCCACTTATGGCTGTATTGACAATGCAAATTGTGATCTCAAGATTGCATCTCTTGTCATGGGAGCTGATCTTCTGGTTGACAAGCTCTTTGATGTCCTTTGTTTGGCTAGCACACAATCTACAGAAGACAAGACCAAGAAACTTATTTGTCAGTAGGGACGCACGTAAAACAGAGAAAATGCTGCACAAGCAGTGTTCTCTTGGACTAGCATCTCTTCTGATGGGAGCTCTTTCTGAGAAGACCTTTTCGACTTGTGAGCGCACAGGTGGAATTCATGTTTCTTCAAGCCCATTATAGGACTAGATTATTAGATTGACTAGGATCTGGTGTGCGATTAAGGTGTGTGTGGTCATTGCAGGTAAAAGGCAGAACAGAGAAGGAAACTGCTCACTCCCCGTCGGGGAATCGAACCCCGGTCTTCCGCGTGACAGGCGGAGATACTGTCCACTATACTAACGAGGACCTCTGAAGCAGTGCAATGGTCACGTCAAGCTGCGATTCGCAGCAGGTATGACAGGTAAAATTTGGCTGGCCGTGTAGAAATCCCCATCGGTTTACCAGGAACTACACTTTTATGCCTGTTTGACACAGATCTTTTGTGTGCTTCAGGCAGGGTTCCATGGTGTAATGGTTAGCACTCTGGACTCTGAATCCAGCGATCTGAGTTCAAGTCTCAGTGGAACCTCATTTGGCTTTCTAGCACTTTGCTCCACAGGTACATTAGCATTAGCACACCCTAGCATAAGAATCTAGTCAGTTGAAGAGCAAGTTAGTGGCCCAGTCAGTTCCACTCCTCTTGTGTTGGCTGATCTCATCTGCACATGGTCTTCATGCTGCACCAAACCTCGCTCATGCTCTTCTGCTGCACTTTCCACTTCAGCTTCCTGCTGTATCGTTCATTAGCCACCTTGACTCAAGTCAACTTTTCCTCTTGCACTCTTCCCACTTCCAATCCCTTTGCCACCTCTGAAGGCCCCGATCTTCTTCTTGACAAGCTCTTTGATGTCCTTTGTTTGGCTAGCACACAACCTACAGAAGACAAAACCAAGAGACTTAATTCTCAATAGGGATGCAAGTAAAACAGAGAAAATGCTGGACAAGCAGAGTTGTCTAAAGAGTGAATATCAATTCCCTTGTAACCAAAGAAGGAAAAGACCCATGTTTCCGCCCGGTTTCGGACCGGGGACCTTTCGCGTGTGAGGCGAACGTGATAACCACTACACTACGGAAACCCCGAAAGACAGCTTGTTTGGCTTTCCAATGTGTCTCACTGAGTAATCTCGCACTCTGACAAATTTGGTGACATGTTCCTATCATGGCCTTGAAGTAAAAGGAGCCATGGAGAAGAGACAGACGCACTCTAGCAAGGAGTCTGAACTGTAGTCTCCATGTTAGGCTCACTTAAACTTTGGACATTTAGGAGTTCACTAAAGCAAGCACAGCTCAACATATGCTGCCCTAAGAACCCCAGAACCTCTGGCAGCAGAACTGTTGCCTAAAGCGCCCATTTGTTTCATTGCCTTGGGCATTGGCTGAAAATAGGCCCAAGTCCTGTGCAGGCCACCTAGAGCCAGTCATTTCCAAGAGCTTAGTCTGTGCCTCCATCTTCAGGAAATATAGCGACTGGAGATTTGTTGATTTGTGTGAAGTCTGTGGAGTTTGCAGAAATTTGGGCCATAGACAACTCTTTAGCAAGACGAGCATCCAAAGGTTACAGATGTCAGAGACCTGAACCAGATTTGAGTACTTTCTCTTGTCTGTGTCCCAAACAGCAGTAGAACCCCACAAGTTCAAGCAGTGCCTGCAGTCAGACACTTTTATATCAGGACGCATAAGCAAAGACGCATGCTTCCGCCCGGTTTCGGACCGGGGACCTTTCGCGTGTAAGGCGAACGTGATAACCACTACACTACGGAAACTGAGCTTGCGTACCCCGTAGTAATTAAAGGAGCATTTCAATGCTTTCTTACATTTGTGGACTTTTATGACAGATCATGTAGGACTATTGAGAAGGAGGGAACTCCCATTTGTGTCATTCTTCAAGCACTCCCCCACTTATGGCTGTATTGACAATGCAAATTGTGATCTCAAGATTGCATCTCTTGTCATGGGAGCTGATCTTCTGGTTGACAAGCTCTTTGATGTCCTTTGTTTGGCTAGCACACAATCTACAGAAGACAAGACCAAGAAACTTATTTGTCAGTAGGGACGCACGTAAAACAGAGAAAATGCTGCACAAGCAGTGTTCTCTTGGACTAGCATCTCTTCTGATGGGAGCTCTTTCTGAGAAGACCTTTTCGACTTGTGAGCGCACAGGTGGAATTCATGTTTCTTCAAGCCCATTATAGGACTAGATTATTAGATTGACTAGGATCTGGTGTGCGATTAAGGTGTGTGTGGTCATTGCAGGTAAAAGGCAGAACAGAGAAGGAAACTGCTCACTCCCCGTCGGGGAATCGCGTGACAGGCGGAGATACTGTCCACTATACTAACGAGGACCTCTGAAGCAGTGCAATGGTCACGTCAAGCTGCGATTCGCAGCAGGTATGACAGGTAAAATTTGGCTGGCCGTGTAGAAATCCCCATCGGTTTACCAGGAACTACACTTTTATGCCTGTTTGACACAGATCTTTTGTGTGCTTCAGGCCGGGTTCCATGGTGTAATGGTTAGCACTCTGGACTCTGAATCCAGCGATCTGAGTTCAAGTCTCAGTGGAACCTCATTTGGCTTTCTAGCACTTTGCTCCACAGGTACATTAGCATTAGCACACGCTAGCATAAGAATCTAGTCAGTTGAAGAGCAAGTTAGTGGCCCAGTCAGTTCCACTCCTCTTGTGTTGGCTGATCTCATCTGCACATGGTCTTCATGCTGCACCAAACCTCGCTCATGCTCTTCTGCTGCACTTTCCACTTCAGCTTCCTGCTGTATCGTTCATTAGCCACCTTGACTCAAGTCAACTTTTCCTCTTGCACTCTTCCCACTTCCAATCCCTTTGCCACCTCTGAAGGCCCCGATCTTCTTCTTGACAAGCTCTTTGATGTCCTTTGTTTGGCTAGCACACAACCTACAGAAGACAAAACCAAGAGACTTAATTCTCAATAGGGATGCAAGTAAAACAGAGAAAATGCTGGACAAGCAGAGTTGTCTAAAGAGTGAATATCAATTCCCTTGTAACCAAAGAAGGAAAAGACCCATGTTTCCGCCCGGTTTCGGACCGGGGACCTTTCGCGTGTGAGGCGAACGTGATAACCACTACACTACGGAAACCCCGAAAGACAGCTTGTTTGGCTTTCCAATGTGTCTCACTGAGTAATCTCGCACTCTGACAAATTTGGTGACATGTTCCTATCATGGCCTTGAAGTAAAAGGAGCCATGGAGAAGAGACAGACGCACTCTAGCAAGGAGTCTGAACTGTAGTCTCCATGTTAGGCTCACTTAAACTTTGGACATTTAGGAGTTCACTAAAGCAAGCACAGCTCAACATATGCTGCCCTAAGAACCCCAGAACCTCTGGCAGCAGAACTGTTGCCTAAAGCGCCCATTTGTTTCATTGCCTTGGGCATTGGCTGAAAATAGGCCCAAGTCCTGTGCAGGCCACCTAGAGCCAGTCATTTCCAAGAGCTTAGTCTGTGCCTCCATCTTCAGGAAATATAGCGACTGGAGATTTGTTGATTTGTGTGAAGTCTGTGGAGTTTGCAGAAATTTGGGCCATAGACAACTCTTTAGCAAGACGAGCATCCAAAGGTTACAGATGTCAGAGACCTGAACCAGATTTGAGTACTTTCTCTTGTCTGTGTCCCAAACAGCAGTAGAACCCCACAAGTTCAAGCAGTGCCTGCAGTCAGACACTTTTATATCAGGACGCATAAGCAAAGACGCATGCTTCCGCCCGGTTTCGGACCGGGGACCTTTCGCGTGTTAGGCGAACGTGATAACCACTACACTACGGAAACTGAGCTTGCGTACCCCGTAGTAATTAAAGGAGCATTTCAATGCTTTCTTACATTTGTGGACTTTTATGACAGATCATGTAGGACTATTGAGAAGGAGGGAACTCCCATTTGTGTCATTCTTCAAGCACTCCCCCACTTATGGCTGTATTGACAATGCAAATTGTGATCTCAAGATTGCATCTCTTGTCATGGGAGCTGATCTTCTGGTTGACAAGCTCTTTGATGTCCTTTGTTTGGCTAGCACACAATCTACAGAAGACAAGACCAAGAAACTTATTTGTCAGTAGGGACGCACGTAAAACAGAGAAAATGCTGCACAAGCAGTGTTCTCTTGGACTAGCATCTCTTCTGATGGGAGCTCTTTCTGAGAAGACCTTTTCGACTTGTGAGCGCACAGGTGGAATTCATGTTTCTTCAAGCCCATTATAGGACTAGATTATTAGATTGACTAGGATCTGGTGTGCGATTAAGGTGTGTGTGGTCATTGCAGGTAAAAGGCAGAACAGAGAAGGAAACTGCTCACTCCCCGTCGGGGAATCGAACCCCGGTCTTCCGCGTGACAGGCGGAGATACTGTCCACTATACTAACGAGGATCTCTGAAGCACTGCAATGGTCACGTCAAGCTGCGATTCGCAGCAGGTATGACAGGTAAAATTTGGCTGGCCGTGTAGAAATCCCCATCGGTTTACCAGGAACTACACTTTTATGCCTGTTTGACACAGATCTTTTGTGTGCTTCAGGCAGGGTTCCATGGTGTAATGGTTAGCACTCTGGACTCTGAATCCAGCGATCTGAGTTCAAGTCTCAGTGGAACCTCATTTGGCTTTCTAGCACTTTGCTCCACAGGTACATTAGCATTAGCACACGCTAGCATAAGAATCTAGTCAGTTGAAGAGCAAGTTAGTGGCCCAGTCAGTTCCACTCCTCTTGTGTTGGCTGATCTCATCTGCACATGGTCTTCATGCTGCACCAAACCTCGCTCATGCTCTTCTGCTGCACTTTCCACTTCAGCTTCCTGCTGTATCGTTCATTAGCCACCTTGACTCAAGTCAACTTTTCCTCTTGCACTCTTCCCACTTCCAATCCCTTTGCCACCTCTGAAGGCCCCGATCTTCTTCTTGACAAGCTCTTTGATGTCCTTTGTTTGGCTAGCACACAACCTACAGAAGACAAAACCAAGAGACTTAATTCTCAATAGGGATGCAAGTAAAACAGAGAAAATGCTGGACAAGCAGAGTTGTCTAAAGAGTGAATATCAATTCCCTTGTAACCAAAGAAGGAAAAGACCCATGTTTCCGCCCGGTTTCGGACCGGGGACCTTTCGCGTGTGAGGCGAACGTGATAACCACTACACTACGGAAACCCCGAAAGACAGCTTGTTTGGCTTTCCAATGTGTCTCACTGAGTAATCTCGCACTCTGACAAATTTGGTGACATGTTCCTATCATGGCCTTGAAGTAAAAGGAGCCATGGAGAAGAGACAGACGCACTCTAGCAAGGAGTCTGAACTGTAGTCTCCATGTTAGGCTCACTTAAACTTTGGACATTTAGGAGTTCACTAAAGCAAGCACAGCTCAACATATGCTGCCCTAAGAACCCCAGAACCTCTGGCAGCAGAACTGTTGCCTAAAGCGCCCATTTGTTTCATTGCCTTGGGCATTGGCTGAAAATAGGCCCAAGTCCTGTGCAGGCCACCTAGAGCCAGTCATTTCCAAGAGCTTAGTCTGTGCCTCCATCTTCAGGAAATATAGCGACTGGAGATTTGTTGATTTGTGTGAAGTCTGTGGAGTTTGCAGAAATTTGGGCCATAGACAACTCTTTAGCAAGACGAGCATCCAAAGGTTACAGATGTCAGAGACCTGAACCAGATTTGAGTACTTTCTCTTGTCTGTGTCCCAAACAGCAGTAGAACCCCACAAGTTCAAGCAGTGCCTGCAGTCAGACACTTTTATATCAGGACTCATAAGCAAAGACGCATGCTTCCGCCCGGTTTCGGACCGGGGACCTTTCGCGTGTTAGGCGAACGTGATAACCACTACACTACGGAAACTGAGCTTGCGTACCCCGTAGTAATTAAAGGAGCATTTCAATGCTTTCTTACATTTGTGGACTTTTATGACAGATCATGTAGGACTATTGAGAAGGAGGGAACTCCCATTTGTGTCATTCTTCAAGCACTCCCCCACTTATGGCTGTATTGACAATGCAAATTGTGATCTCAAGATTGCATCTCTTGTCATGGGAGCTGATCTTCTGGTTGACAAGCTCTTTGATGTCCTTTGTTTGGCTAGCACACAATCTACAGAAGACAAGACCAAGAAACTTATTTGTCAGTAGGGACGCACGTAAAACAGAGAAAATGCTGCACAAGCAGTGTTCTCTTGGACTAGCATCTCTTCTGATGGGAGCTCTTTCTGAGAAGACCTTTTCGACTTGTGAGCGCACAGGTGGAATTCATGTTTCTTCAAGCCCATTATAGGACTAGATTATTAGATTGACTAGGATCTGGTGTGCGATTAAGGTGTGTGTGGTCATTGCAGGTAAAAGGCAGAACAGAGAAGGAAACTGCTCACTCCCCGTCGGGGAATCGAACCCCGGTCTTCCGCGTGACAGGCGGAGATACTGTCCACTATACTAACGAGGACCTCTGAAGCAGTGCAATGGTCACGTCAAGCTGCGATTCGCAGCAGGTATGACAGGTAAAATTTGGCTGGCCGTGTAGAAATCCCCATCGGTTTACCAGGAACTACACTTTTATGCCTGTTTGACACAGATCTTTTGTGTGCTTCAGGCAGGGTTCCATGGTGTAATGGTTAGCACTCTGGACTCTGAATCCAGCGATCTGAGTTCAAGTCTCAGTGGAACCTCATTTGGCTTTCTAGCACTTTGCTCCACAGGTACATTAGCATTAGCACACGCTAGCATAAGAATCTAGTCAGTTGAAGAGCAAGTTAGTGGCCCAGTCAGTTCCACTCCTCTTGTGTTGGCTGATCTCATCTGCACATGGTCTTCATGCTGCACCAAACCTCGCTCATGCTCTTCTGCTGCACTTTCCACTTCAGCTTCCTGCTGTATCGTTCATTAGCCACCTTGACTCAAGTCAACTTTTCCTCTTGCACTCTTCCCACTTCCAATCCCTTTGCCACCTCTGAAGGCCCCGATCTTCTTCTTGACAAGCTCTTTGATGTCCTTTGTTTGGCTAGCACACAACCTACAGAAGACAAAACCAAGAGACTTAATTCTCAATAGGGATGCAAGTAAAACAGAGAAAATGCTGGACAAGCAGAGTTGTCTAAAGAGTGAATATCAATTCCCTTGTAACCAAAGAAGGAAAAGACCCATGTTTCCGCCCGGTTTCGGACCGGGGACCTTTCGCGTGTGAGGCGAACGTGATAACCACTACACTACGGAAACCCCGAAAGACAGCTTGTTTGGCTTTCCAATGTGTCTCACTGAGTAATCTCGCACTCTGACAAATTTGGTGACATGTTCCTATCATGGCCTTGAAGTAAAAGGAGCCATGGAGAAGAGACAGACGCACTCTAGCAAGGAGTCTGAACTGTAGTCTCCATGTTAGGCTCACTTAAACTTTGGACATTTAGGAGTTCACTAAAGCAAGCACAGCTCAACATATGCTGCCCTAAGAACCCCAGAACCTCTGGCAGCAGAACTGTTGCCTAAAGCGCCCATTTGTTTCATTGCCTTGGGCATTGGCTGAAAATAGGCCCAAGTCCTGTGCAGGCCACCTAGAGCCAGTCATTTCCAAGAGCTTAGTCTGTGCCTCCATCTTCAGGAAATATAGCGACTGGAGATTTGTTGATTTGTGTGAAGTCTGTGGAGTTTGCAGAAATTTGGGCCATAGACAACTCTTTAGCAAGACGAGCATCCAAAGGTTACAGATGTCAGAGACCTGAACCAGATTTGAGTACTTTCTCTTGTCTGTGTCCCAAACAGCAGTAGAACCCCACAAGTTCAAGCAGTGCCTGCAGTCAGACACTTTTATATCAGGACGCATAAGCAAAGACGCATGCTTCCGCCCGGTTTCGGACCGGGGACCTTTCGCGTGTTAGGCGAACGTGATAACCACTACACTACGGAAACTGAGCTTGCGTACCCCGTAGTAATTAAAGGAGCATTTCAATGCTTTCTTACATTTGTGGACTTTTATGACAGATCATGTAGGACTATTGAGGAGGAGGGAACTCCCATTTGTGTCATTCTTCAAGCACTCCCCCACTTATGGCTGTATTGACAATGCAAATTGTGATCTCAAGATTGCATCTCTTGTCATGGGAGCTGATCTTCTGGTTGACAAGCTCTTTGATGTCCTTTGTTTGGCTAGCACACAATCTACAGAAGACAAGACCAAGAAACTTATTTGTCAGTAGGGACGCACGTAAAACAGAGAAAATGCTGCACAAGCAGTGTTCTCTTGGACTAGCATCTCTTCTGATGGGAGCTCTTTCTGAGAAGACCTTTTCGACTTGTGAGCGCACAGGTGGAATTCATGTTTCTTCAAGCCCATTATAGGACTAGATTATTAGATTGACTAGGATCTGGTGTGCGATTAAGGTGTGTGTGGTCATTGCAGGTAAAAGGCAGAACAGAGAAGGAAACTGCTCACTCCCCGTCGGGGAATCGAACCCCGGTCTTCCGCGTGACAGGCGGCGATACTGTCCACTATACTAACGAGGACCTCTGAAGCACTGCAATGGTCACGTCAAGCTGCGATTCGCAGCAGGTATGACAGGTAAAATTTGGCTGGCCGTGTAGAAATCCCCATCGGTTTACCAGGAACTACACTTTTATGCCTGTTTGACACAGATCTTTTGTGTGCTTCAGGCAGGGTTCCATGGTGTAATGGTTAGCACTCTGGACTCTGAATCCAGCGATCTGAGTTCAAGTCTCAGTGGAACCTCATTTGGCTTTCTAGCACTTTGCTCCACAGGTACATTAGCATTAGCACACGCTAGCATAAGAATCTAGTCAGTTGAAGAGCAAGTTAGTGGCCCAGTCAGTTCCACTCCTCTTGTGTTGGCTGATCTCATCTGCACATGGTCTTCATGCTGCACCAAACCTCGCTCATGCTCTTCTGCTGCACTTTCCACTTCAGCTTCCTGCTGTATCGTTCATTAGCCACCTTGACTCAAGTCAACTTTTCCTCTTGCACTCTTCCCACTTCCAATCCCTTTGCCACCTCTGAAGGCCCCGATCTTCTTCTTGACAAGCTCTTTGATGTCCTTTGTTTGGCTAGCACACAACCTACAGAAGACAAAACCAAGAGACTTAATTCTCAATAGGGATGCAAGTAAAACAGAGAAAATGCTGGACAAGCAGAGTTGTCTAAAGAGTGAATATCAATTCCCTTGTAACCAAAGAAGGAAAAGACCCATGTTTCCGCCCGGTTTCGGACCGGGGACCTTTCGCGTGTGAGGCGAACGTGATAACCACTACACTATGGAAACCCCGAAAGACAGCTTGTTTGGCTTTCCAATGTGTCTCACTGAGTAATCTCGCACTCTGACAAATTTGGTGACATGTTCCTATCATGGCCTTGAAGTAAAAGGAGCCATGGAGAAGAGACAGACGCACTCTAGCAAGGAGTCTGAACTGTAGTCTCCATGTTAGGCTCACTTAAACTTTGGACATTTAGGAGTTCACTAAAGCAAGCACAGCTCAACATATGCTGCCCTAAGAACCCCAGAACCTCTGGCAGCAGAACTGTTGCCTAAAGCGCCCATTTGTTTCATTGCCTTGGGCATTGGCTGAAAATAGGCCCAAGTCCTGTGCAGGCCACCTAGAGCCAGTCATTTCCAAGAGCTTAGTCTGTGCCTCCATCTTCAGGAAATATAGCGACTGGAGATTTGTTGATTTGTGTGAAGTCTGTGGAGTTTGCAGAAATTTGGGCCATAGACAACTCTTTAGCAAGACGAGCATCCAGAGGTTACAGATGTCAGAGACCTGAACCAGATTTGAGTACTTTCTCTTGTCTGTGTCCCAAACAGCAGTAGAACCCCACAAGTTCAAGCAGTGCCTGCAGTCAGACACTTTTATATCAGGACGCATAAGCAAAGACGCATGCTTCCGCCCGGTTTCGGACCGGGGACCTTTCGCGTGTAAGGCGAACGTGATAACCACTACACTACGGAAACTGAGCTTGCGTACCCCGTAGTAATTAAAGGAGCATTTCAATGCTTTCTTACATTTGTGGACTTTTATGACAGATCATGTAGGACTATTGAGAAGGAGGGAACTCCCATTTGTGTCATTCTTCAAGCACTCCCCCACTTATGGCTGTATTGACAATGCAAATTGTGATCTCAAGATTGCATCTCTTGTCATGGGAGCTGATCTTCTGGTTGACAAGCTCTTTGATGTCCTTTGTTTGGCTAGCACACAATCTACAGAAGACAAGACCAAGAAACTTATTTGTCAGTAGGGACGCACGTAAAACAGAGAAAATGCTGCACAAGCAGTGTTCTCTTGGACTAGCATCTCTTCTGATGGGAGCTCTTTCTGAGAAGACCTTTTCGACTTGTGAGCGCACAGGTGGAATTCATGTTTCTTCAAGCCCATTATAGGACTAGATTATTAGATTGACTAGGATCTGGTGTGCGATTAAGGTGTGTGTAGTCATTGCAGGTAAAAGGCAGAACAGAGAAGGAAACTGCTCACTCCCCGTCGGGGAATCGAACCCCGGTCTTCCGCGTGACAGGCGGAGATACTGTCCACTATACTAACGAGGACCTCTGAAGCACTGCAATGGTCACGTCAAGCTGCGATTCGCAGCAGGTATGACAGGTAAAATTTGGCTGGCCGTGTAGAAATCCCCATCGGTTTACCAGGAACTACACTTTTATGCCTGTTTGACACAGATCTTTTGTGTGCTTCAGGCAGGGTTCCATGGTGTAATGGTTAGCACTCTGGACCCTGAATCCAGCGATCTGAGTTCAAGTCTCAGTGGAATCTCATTTGGCTTTCTAGCACTTTGCTCCACAGGTACATTAGCATTAGCACACGCTAGCATAAGAATCTAGTCAGTTGAAGAGCAAGTTAGTGGCCCAGTCAGTTCCACTCCTCTTGTGTTGGCTGATCTCATCTGCACATGGTCTTCATGCTGCACCAAACCTCGCTCATGCTCTTCTGCTGCACTTTCCACTTCAGCTTCCTGCTGTATCGTTCATTAGCCACCTTGACTCAAGTCAACTTTTCCTCTTGCACTCTTCCCACTTCCAATCCCTTTGCCACCTCTGAAGGCCCCGATCTTCTTCTTGACAAGCTCTTTGATGTCCTTTGTTTGGCTAGCACACAACCTACAGAAGACAAAACCAAGAGACTTAATTCTCAATAGGGATGCAAGTAAAACAGAGAAAATGCT
This sequence comes from Maylandia zebra, assembly GCF_041146795.1. NCBI lineage: Eukaryota > Metazoa > Chordata > Actinopteri > Cichliformes > Cichlidae > Maylandia > Maylandia zebra. The sequence continues at coordinate 28,582,170 of NC_135174.1, read as the reverse complement.
GGACAAGCAGAGTTGTCTAAAGAGTGAATATCAATTCCCTTGTAACCAAAGAAGGAAAAGACCCATGTTTCCGCCCGGTTTCGGACCGGGGACCTTTCGCGTGTGAGGCGAACGTGATAACCACTACACTACGGAAACCCCGAAAGACAGCTTGTTTGGCTTTCCAATGTGTCTCACTGAGTAATCTCGCACTCTGACAAATTTGGTGACATGTTCCTATCATGGCCTTGAAGTAAAAGGAGCCATGGAGAAGAGACAGACGCACTCTAGCAAGGAGTCTGAACTGTAGTCTCCATGTTAGGCTCACTTAAACTTTGGACATTTAGGAGTTCACTAAAGCAAGCACAGCTCAACATATGCTGCCCTAAGAACCCCAGAACCTCTGGCAGCAGAACTGTTGCCTAAAGCGCCCATTTGTTTCATTGCCTTGGGCATTGGCTGAAAATAGGCCCAAGTCCTGTGCAGGCCACCTAGAGCCAGTCATTTCCAAGAGCTTAGTCTGTGCCTCCATCTTCAGGAAACATAGCGACTGGAGATTTGTTGATTTGTGTGAAGTCTGTGGAGTTTGCAGAAATTTGGGCCATAGACAACTCTTTAGCAAGACGAGCATCCAAAGGTTACAGATGTCAGAGACCTGAACCAGATTTGAGTACTTTCTCTTGTCTGTGTCCCAAACAGCAGTAGAACCCCACAAGTTCAAGCAGTGCCTGCAGTCAGACACTTTTATATCAGGACGCATAAGCAAAGACGCATGCTTCCGCCCGGTTTCGGACCGGGGACCTTTCGCGTGTAAGGCGAACGTGATAACCACTACACTACGGAAACTGAGCTTGCGTACCCCGTAGTAATTAAAGGAGCATTTCAATGCTTTCTTACATTTGTGGACTTTTATGACAGATCATGTAGGACTATTGAGAAGGAGGGAACTCCCATTTGTGTCATTCTTCAAGCACTCCCCCACTTATGGCTGTATTGACAATGCAAATTGTGATCTCAAGATTGCATCTCTTGTCATGGGAGCTGATCTTCTGGTTGACAAGCTCTTTGATGTCCTTTGTTTGGCTAGCACACAATCTACAGAAGACAAGACCAAGAAACTTATTTGTCAGTAGGGACGCACGTAAAACAGAGAAAATGCTGCACAAGCAGTGTTCTCTTGGACTAGCATCTCTTCTGATGGGAGCTCTTTCTGAGAAGACCTTTTCGACTTGTGAGCGCACAGGTGGAATTCATGTTTCTTCAAGCCCATTATAGGACTAGATTATTAGATTGACTAGGATCTGGTGTGCGATTAAGGTGTGTGTGGTCATTGCAGGTAAAAGGCAGAACAGAGAAGGAAACTGCTCACTCCCCGTCGGGGAATCGAACCCCGGTCTTCCGCGTGACAGGCGGAGATACTGTCCACTATACTAACGAGGACCTCTGAAGCACTGCAATGGTCACGTCAAGCTGCGATTCGCAGCAGGTATGACAGGTAAAATTTGGCTGGCCGTGTAGAAATCCCCATCGGTTTACCAGGAACTACACTTTTATGCCTGTTTGACACAGATCTTTTGTGTGCTTCAGGCAGGGTTCCATGGTGTAATGGTTAGCACTCTGGACCCTGAATCCAGCGATCTGAGTTCAAGTCTCAGTGGAACCTCATTTGGCTTTCTAGCACTTTGCTCCACAGGTACATTAGCATTAGCACACGCTAGCATAAGAATCTAGTCAGTTGAAGAGCAAGTTAGTGGCCCAGTCAGTTCCACTCCTCTTGTGTTGGCTGATCTCATCTGCACATGGTCTTCATGCTGCACCAAACCTCGCTCATGCTCTTCTGCTGCACTTTCCACTTCAGCTTCCTGCTGTATCGTTCATTAGCCACCTTGACTCAAGTCAACTTTTCCTCTTGCACTCTTCCCACTTCCAATCCCTTTGCCACCTCTGAAGGCCCCGATCTTCTTCTTGACAAGCTCTTTGATGTCCTTTGTTTGGCTAGCACACAACCTACAGAAGACAAAACCAAGAGACTTAATTCTCAATAGGGATGCAAGTAAAACAGAGAAAATGCTGGACAAGCAGAGTTGTCTAAAGAGTGAATATCAATTCCCTTGTAACCAAAGAAGGAAAAGACCCATGTTTCCGCCCGGTTTCGGACCGGGGACCTTTCGCGTGTGAGGCGAACGTGATAACCACTACACTACGGAAACCCCGAAAGACAGCTTGTTTGGCTTTCCAATGTGTCTCACTGAGTAATCTCGCACTCTGACAAATTTGGTGACATGTTCCTATCATGGCCTTGAAGTAAAAGGAGCCATGGAGAAGAGACAGACGCACTCTAGCAAGGAGTCTGAACTGTAGTCTCCATGTTAGGCTCACTTAAACTTTGGACATTTAGGAGTTCACTAAAGCAAGCACAGCTCAACATATGCTGCCCTAAGAACCCCAGAACCTCTGGCAGCAGAACTGTTGCCTAAAGCGCCCATTTGTTTCATTGCCTTGGGCATTGGCTGAAAATAGGCCCAAGTCCTGTGCAGGCCACCTAGAGCCAGTCATTTCCAAGAGCTTAGTCTGTGCCTCCATCTTCAGGAAATATAGCGACTGGAGATTTGTTGATTTGTGTGAAGTCTGTGGAGTTTGCAGAAATTTGGGCCATAGACAACTCTTTAGCAAGACGAGCATCCAAAGGTTACAGATGTCAGAGACCTGAACCAGATTTGAGTACTTTCTCTTGTCTGTGTCCCAAACAGCAGTAGAACCCCACAAGTTCAAGCAGTGCCTGCAGTCAGACACTTTTATATCAGGACGCATAAGCAAAGACGCATGCTTCCGCCCGGTTTCGGACCGGGGACCTTTCGCGTGTAAGGCGAACGTGATAACCACTACACTACGGAAACTGAGCTTGCGTACCCCGTAGTAATTAAAGGAGCATTTCAATGCTTTCTTACATTTGTGGACTTTTATGACAGATCATGTAGGACTATTGAGAAGGAGGGAACTCCCATTTGTGTCATTCTTCAAGCACTCCCCCACTTATGGCTGTATTGACAATGCAAATTGTGATCTCAAGATTGCATCTCTTGTCATGGGAGCTGATCTTCTGGTTGACAAGCTCTTTGATGTCCTTTGTTTGGCTAGCACACAATCTACAGAAGACAAGACCAAGAAACTTATTTGTCAGTAGGGACGCACGTAAAACAGAGAAAATGCTGCACAAGCAGTGTTCTCTTGGACTAGCATCTCTTCTGATGGGAGCTCTTTCTGAGAAGACCTTTTCGACTTGTGAGCGCACAGGTGGAATTCATGTTTCTTCAAGCCCATTATAGGACTAGATTATTAGATTGACTAGGATCTGGTGTGCGATTAAGGTGTGTGTGGTCATTGCAGGTAAAAGGCAGAACAGAGAAGGAAACTGCTCACTCCCCGTCGGGGAATCGAACCCCGGTCTTCCGCGTGACAGGCGGAGATACTGTCCACTATACTAACGAGGACCTCTGAAGCAGTGCAATGGTCACGTCAAGCTGCGATTCGCAGCAGGTATGACAGGTAAAATTTGGCTGGCCGTGTAGAAATCCCCATCGGTTTACCAGGAACTACACTTTTATGCCTGTTTGACACAGATCTTTTGTGTGCTTCAGGCAGGGTTCCATGGTGTAATGGTTAGCACTCTGGACTCTGAATCCAGCGATCTGAGTTCAAGTCTCAGTGGAACCTCATTTGGCTTTCTAGCACTTTGCTCCACAGGTACATTAGCATTAGCACACCCTAGCATAAGAATCTAGTCAGTTGAAGAGCAAGTTAGTGGCCCAGTCAGTTCCACTCCTCTTGTGTTGGCTGATCTCATCTGCACATGGTCTTCATGCTGCACCAAACCTCGCTCATGCTCTTCTGCTGCACTTTCCACTTCAGCTTCCTGCTGTATCGTTCATTAGCCACCTTGACTCAAGTCAACTTTTCCTCTTGCACTCTTCCCACTTCCAATCCCTTTGCCACCTCTGAAGGCCCCGATCTTCTTCTTGACAAGCTCTTTGATGTCCTTTGTTTGGCTAGCACACAACCTACAGAAGACAAAACCAAGAGACTTAATTCTCAATAGGGATGCAAGTAAAACAGAGAAAATGCTGGACAAGCAGAGTTGTCTAAAGAGTGAATATCAATTCCCTTGTAACCAAAGAAGGAAAAGACCCATGTTTCCGCCCGGTTTCGGACCGGGGACCTTTCGCGTGTGAGGCGAACGTGATAACCACTACACTACGGAAACCCCGAAAGACAGCTTGTTTGGCTTTCCAATGTGTCTCACTGAGTAATCTCGCACTCTGACAAATTTGGTGACATGTTCCTATCATGGCCTTGAAGTAAAAGGAGCCATGGAGAAGAGACAGACGCACTCTAGCAAGGAGTCTGAACTGTAGTCTCCATGTTAGGCTCACTTAAACTTTGGACATTTAGGAGTTCACTAAAGCAAGCACAGCTCAACATATGCTGCCCTAAGAACCCCAGAACCTCTGGCAGCAGAACTGTTGCCTAAAGCGCCCATTTGTTTCATTGCCTTGGGCATTGGCTGAAAATAGGCCCAAGTCCTGTGCAGGCCACCTAGAGCCAGTCATTTCCAAGAGCTTAGTCTGTGCCTCCATCTTCAGGAAATATAGCGACTGGAGATTTGTTGATTTGTGTGAAGTCTGTGGAGTTTGCAGAAATTTGGGCCATAGACAACTCTTTAGCAAGACGAGCATCCAAAGGTTACAGATGTCAGAGACCTGAACCAGATTTGAGTACTTTCTCTTGTCTGTGTCCCAAACAGCAGTAGAACCCCACAAGTTCAAGCAGTGCCTGCAGTCAGACACTTTTATATCAGGACGCATAAGCAAAGACGCATGCTTCCGCCCGGTTTCGGACCGGGGACCTTTCGCGTGTAAGGCGAACGTGATAACCACTACACTACGGAAACTGAGCTTGCGTACCCCGTAGTAATTAAAGGAGCATTTCAATGCTTTCTTACATTTGTGGACTTTTATGACAGATCATGTAGGACTATTGAGAAGGAGGGAACTCCCATTTGTGTCATTCTTCAAGCACTCCCCCACTTATGGCTGTATTGACAATGCAAATTGTGATCTCAAGATTGCATCTCTTGTCATGGGAGCTGATCTTCTGGTTGACAAGCTCTTTGATGTCCTTTGTTTGGCTAGCACACAATCTACAGAAGACAAGACCAAGAAACTTATTTGTCAGTAGGGACGCACGTAAAACAGAGAAAATGCTGCACAAGCAGTGTTCTCTTGGACTAGCATCTCTTCTGATGGGAGCTCTTTCTGAGAAGACCTTTTCGACTTGTGAGCGCACAGGTGGAATTCATGTTTCTTCAAGCCCATTATAGGACTAGATTATTAGATTGACTAGGATCTGGTGTGCGATTAAGGTGTGTGTGGTCATTGCAGGTAAAAGGCAGAACAGAGAAGGAAACTGCTCACTCCCCGTCGGGGAATCGAACCCCGGTCTTCCGCGTGACAGGCGGAGATACTGTCCACTATACTAACGAGGACCTCTGAAGCACTGCAATGGTCACGTCAAGCTGCGATTCGCAGCAGGTATGACAGGTAAAATTTGGCTGGCCGTGTAGAAATCCCCATCGGTTTACCAGGAACTACACTTTTATGCCTGTTTGACACAGATCTTTTGTGTGCTTCAGGCAGGGTTCCATGGTGTAATGGTTAGCACTCTGGACCCTGAATCCAGCGATCTGAGTTCAAGTCTCAGTGGAACCTCATTTGGCTTTCTAGCACTTTGCTCCACAGGTACATTAGCATTAGCACACGCTAGCATAAGAATCTAGTCAGTTGAAGAGCAAGTTAGGCTACGTTCACACTGCAGGTCTTAATGCTCAATTCCGATTTTTTGATCAAATCCGATTTTTTTGTCTGCTCGTTCACACTACAAATAAAATGCGACAGCAAACGCGCTCTAGTGTGAACGCTCAAAGCGGCCCGCATGCGCAAAAGAAGACGTCACACACAACGCGCTCTGTTTAGACCCAGAGCAAACAGTATTGTTTGATAGATGGCCCTTAATATAAAGACTTCGGACTTTATGTTTCCCAATTTTTGCTTTAAGTTATTTTGTTGTTTACATAATAATGTAAATAACCTAATAATTATCCTTATTGCTGTTTTAGAGAGGAGCGGTGCTTCAAAGGATAGCTGCAGATTTCTGTCAGAATCTGCAGATTATACAGTACAAATAAAATGTTCACGTTTCTCCAACGTTGTCTTCCCAACAGTTTCACTGATATCTACACGGGATGGCCAGAGAAGCGTTCGCGATGTCTTCTCTGGCGCTTCTCTGGCACTGATAATTGGCGTCTGTCTTGTGTCAGTGACGTAAAAGACGGATTTAATGCGACCTGACCGTTCAAACAGCAGTCGCTTTCTAAAACATCGGATATGTATCGGATTCAGTACCACATACGAAAGTGACCCAGATCGGATTTGAAAATATCGGATTTGCGCCGTTCACACTGTCATAGCATGATCGGATATGGGTCGCATAGGGTCAAAAAAATCGGATTTGATGCGCTTTCGCCTGCAGTGTGAACGTAGCCTTAGTGGCCCAGTCAGTTCCACTCCTCTTGTGTTGGCTGATCTCATCTGCACATGGTCTTCATGCTGCACCAAACCTCGCTCATGCTCTTCTGCTGCACTTTCCACTTCAGCTTCCTGCTGTATCGTTCATTAGCCACCTTGACTCAAGTCAACTTTTCCTCTTGCACTCTTCCCACTTCCAATCCCTTTGCCACCTCTGAAGGCCCCGATCTTCTTCTTGACAAGCTCTTTGATGTCCTTTGTTTGGCTAGCACACAACCTACAGAAGACAAAACCAAGAGACTTAATTCTCAATAGGGATGCAAGTAAAACAGAGAAAATGCTGGACAAGCAGAGTTGTCTAAAGAGTGAATATCAATTCCCTTGTAACCAAAGAAGGAAAAGACCCATGTTTCCGCCCGGTTTCGGACCGGGGACCTTTCGCGTGTGAGGCGAACGTGATAACCACTACACTACGGAAACCCCGAAAGACAGCTTGTTTGGCTTTCCAATGTGTCTCACTGAGTAATCTCGCACTCTGACAAATTTGGTGACATGTTCCTATCATGGCCTTGAAGTAAAAGGAGCCATGGAGAAGAGACAGACGCACTCTAGCAAGGAGTCTGAACTGTAGTCTCCATGTTAGGCTCACTTAAACTTTGGACATTTAGGAGTTCACTAAAGCAAGCACAGCTCAACATATGCTGCCCTAAGAACCCCAGAACCTCTGGCAGCAGAACTGTTGCCTAAAGCGCCCATTTGTTTCATTGCCTTGGGCATTGGCTGAAAATAGGCCCAAGTCCTGTGCAGGCCACCTAGAGCCAGTCATTTCCAAGAGCTTAGTCTGTGCCTCCATCTTCAGGAAATATAGCGACTGGAGATTTGTTGATTTGTGTGAAGTCTGTGGAGTTTGCAGAAATTTGGGCCATAGACAACTCTTTAGCAAGACGAGCATCCAAAGGTTACAGATGTCAGAGACCTGAACCAGATTTGAGTACTTTCTCTTGTCTGTGTCCCAAACAGCAGTAGAACCCCACAAGTTCAAGCAGTGCCTGCAGTCAGACACTTTTATATCAGGACGCATAAGCAAAGACGCATGCTTCCGCCCGGTTTCGGACCGGGGACCTTTCGCGTGTAAGGCGAACGTGATAACCACTACACTACGGAAACTGAGCTTGCGTACCCCGTAGTAATTAAAGGAGCATTTCAATGCTTTCTTACATTTGTGGACTTTTATGACAGATCATGTAGGACTATTGAGAAGGAGGGAACTCCCATTTGTGTCATTCTTCAAGCACTCCCCCACTTATGGCTGTATTGACAATGCAAATTGTGATCTCAAGATTGCATCTCTTGTCATGGGAGCTGATCTTCTGGTTGACAAGCTCTTTGATGTCCTTTGTTTGGCTAGCACACAATCTACAGAAGACAAGACCAAGAAACTTATTTGTCAGTAGGGACGCACGTAAAACAGAGAAAATGCTGCACAAGCAGTGTTCTCTTGGACTAGCATCTCTTCTGATGGGAGCTCTTTCTGAGAAGACCTTTTCGACTTGTGAGCGCACAGGTGGAATTCATGTTTCTTCAAGCCCATTATAGGACTAGATTATTAGATTGACTAGGATCTGGTGTGCGATTAAGGTGTGTGTGGTCATTGCAGGTAAAAGGCAGAACAGAGAAGGAAACTGCTCACTCCCCGTCGGGGAATCGCGTGACAGGCGGAGATACTGTCCACTATACTAACGAGGACCTCTGAAGCACTGCAATGGTCACGTCAAGCTGCGATTCGCAGCAGGTATGACAGGTAAAATTTGGCTGGCCGTGTAGAAATCCCCATCGGTTTACCAGGAACTACACTTTTATGCCTGTTTGACACAGATCTTTTGTGTGCTTCAGGCAGGGTTCCATGGTGTAATGGTTAGCACTCTGGACCCTGAATCCAGCGATCTGAGTTCAAGTCTCAGTGGAACCTCATTTGGCTTTCTAGCACTTTGCTCCACAGGTACATTAGCATTAGCACACGCTAGCATAAGAATCTAGTCAGTTGAAGAGCAAGTTAGTGGCCCAGTCAGTTCCACTCCTCTTGTGTTGGCTGATCTCATCTGCACATGGTCTTCATGCTGCACCAAACCTCGCTCATGCTCTTCTGCTGCACTTTCCACTTCAGCTTCCTGCTGTATCGTTCATTAGCCACCTTGACTCAAGTCAACTTTTCCTCTTGCACTCTTCCCACTTCCAATCCCTTTGCCACCTCTGAAGGCCCCGATCTTCTTCTTGACAAGCTCTTTGATGTCCTTTGTTTGGCTAGCACACAACCTACAGAAGACAAAACCAAGAGACTTAATTCTCAATAGGGATGCAGGTAAAACAGAGAAAATGCTGGACAAGCAGAGTTGTCTAAAGAGTGAATATCAATTCCCTTGTAACCAAAGAAGGAAAAGACCCATGTTTCCGCCCGGTTTCGGACCGGGGACCTTTCGCGTGTGAGGCGAACGTGATAACCACTACACTACGGAAACCCCGAAAGACAGCTTGTTTGGCTTTCCAATGTGTCTCACTGAGTAATCTCGCACTCTGACAAATTTGGTGACATGTTCCTATCATGGCCTTGAAGTAAAAGGAGCCATGGAGAAGAGACAGACGCACTCTAGCAAGGAGTCTGAACTGTAGTCTCCATGTTAGGCTCACTTAAACTTTGGACATTTAGGAGTTCACTAAAGCAAGCACAGCTCAACATATGCTGCCCTAAGAACCCCAGAACCTCTGGCAGCAGAACTGTTGCCTAAAGCGCCCATTTGTTTCATTGCCTTGGGCATTGGCTGAAAATAGGCCCAAGTCCTGTGCAGGCCACCTAGAGCCAGTCATTTCCAAGAGCTTAGTCTGTGCCTCCATCTTCAGGAAATATAGCGACTGGAGATTTGTTGATTTGTGTGAAGTCTGTGGAGTTTGCAGAAATTTGGGCCATAGACAACTCTTTAGCAAGACGAGCATCCAAAGGTTACAGATGTCAGAGACCTGAACCAGATTTGAGTACTTTCTCTTGTCTGTGTCCCAAACAGCAGTAGAACCCCACAAGTTCAAGCAGTGCCTGCAGTCAGACACTTTTATATCAGGACGCATAAGCAAAGACGCATGCTTCCGCCCGGTTTCGGACCGGGGACCTTTCGCGTGTAAGGCGAACGTGATAACCACTACACTACGGAAACTGAGCTTGCGTACCCCGTAGTAATTAAAGGAGCATTTCAATGCTTTCTTACATTTGTGGACTTTTATGACAGATCATGTAGGACTATTGAGAAGGAGGGAACTCCCATTTGTGTCATTCTTCAAGCACTCCCCCACTTATGGCTGTATTGACAATGCAAATTGTGATCTCAAGATTGCATCTCTTGTCATGGGAGCTGATCTTCTGGTTGACAAGCTCTTTGATGTCCTTTGTTTGGCTAGCACACAATCTACAGAAGACAAGACCAAGAAACTTATTTGTCAGTAGGGACGCACGTAAAACAGAGAAAATGCTGCACAAGCAGTGTTCTCTTGGACTAGCATCTCTTCTGATGGGAGCTCTTTCTGAGAAGACCTTTTCGACTTGTGAGCGCACAGGTGGAATTCATGTTTCTTCAAGCCCATTATAGGACTAGATTATTAGATTGACTAGGATCTGGTGTGCGATTAAGGTGTGTGTGGTCATTGCAGGTAAAAGGCAGAACAGAGAAGGAAACTGCTCACTCCCCGTCGGGGAATCGAACCCCGGTCTTCCGCGTGACAGGCGGAGATACTGTCCACTATACTAACGAGGACCTCTGAAGCACTGCAATGGTCACGTCAAGCTGCGATTCGCAGCAGGTATGACAGGTAAAATTTGGCTGGCCGTGTAGAAATCCCCATCGGTTTACCAGGAACTACACTTTTATGCCTGTTTGACACAGATCTTTTGTGTGCTTCAGGCAGGGTTCCATGGTGTAATGGTTAGCACTCTGGACCCTGAATCCAGCGATCTGAGTTCAAGTCTCAGTGGAACCTCATTTGGCTTTCTAGCACTTTGCTCCACAGGTACATTAGCATTAGCACACGCTAGCATAAGAATCTAGTCAGTTGAAGAGCAAGTTAGTGGCCCAGTCAGTTCCACTCCTCTTGTGTTGGCTGATCTCATCTGCACATGGTCTTCATGCTGCACCAAACCTCGCTCATGCTCTTCTGCTGCACTTTCCACTTCAGCTTCCTGCTGTATCGTTCATTAGCCACCTTGACTCAAGTCAACTTTTCCTCTTGCACTCTTCCCACTTCCAATCCCTTTGCCACCTCTGAAGGCCCCGATCTTCTTCTTGACAAGCTCTTTGATGTCCTTTGTTTGGCTAGCACACAACCTACAGAAGACAAAACCAAGAGACTTAATTCTCAATAGGGATGCAAGTAAAACAGAGAAAATGCTGGACAAGCAGAGTTGTCTAAAGAGTGAATATCAATTCCCTTGTAACCAAAGAAGGAAAAGACCCATGTTTCCGCCCGGTTTCGGACCGGGGACCTTTCGCGTGTGAGGCGAACGTGATAACCACTACACTACGGAAACCCCGAAAGACAGCTTGTTTGGCTTTCCAATGTGTCTCACTGAGTAATCTCGCACTCTGACAAATTTGGTGACATGTTCCTATCATGGCCTTGAAGTAAAAGGAGCCATGGAGAAGAGACAGACGCACTCTAGCAAGGAGTCTGAACTGTAGTCTCCATGTTAGGCTCACTTAAACTTTGGACATTTAGGAGTTCACTAAAGCAAGCACAGCTCAACATATGCTGCCCTAAGAACCCCAGAACCTCTGGCAGCAGAACTGTTGCCTAAAGCGCCCATTTGTTTCATTGCCTTGGGCATTGGCTGAAAATAGGCCCAAGTCCTGTGCAGGCCACCTAGAGCCAGTCATTTCCAAGAGCTTAGTCTGTGCCTCCATCTTCAGGAAATATAGCGACTGGAGATTTGTTGATTTGTGTGAAGTCTGTGGAGTTTGCAGAAATTTGGGCCATAGACAACTCTTTAGCAAGACGAGCATCCAAAGGTTACAGATGTCAGAGACCTGAACCAGATTTGAGTACTTTCTCTTGTCTGTGTCCCAAACAGCAGTAGAACCCCACAAGTTCAAGCAGTGCCTGCAGTCAGACACTTTTATATCAGGACGCATAAGCAAAGACGCATGCTTCCGCCCGGTTTCGGACCGGGGACCTTTCGCGTGTAAGGCGAACGTGATAACCACTACACTACGGAAACTGAGCTTGCGTACCCCGTAGTAATTAAAGGAGCATTTCAATGCTTTCTTACATTTGTGGACTTTTATGACAGATCATGTAGGACTATTGAGAAGGAGGGAACTCCCATTTGTGTCATTCTTCAAGCACTCCCCCACTTATGGCTGTATTGACAATGCAAATTGTGATCTCAAGATTGCATCTCTTGTCATGGGAGCTGATCTTCTGGTTGACAAGCTCTTTGATGTCCTTTGTTTGGCTAGCACACAATCTACAGAAGACAAGACCAAGAAACTTATTTGTCAGTAGGGACGCACGTAAAACAGAGAAAATGCTGCACAAGCAGTGTTCTCTTGGACTAGCATCTCTTCTGATGGGAGCTCTTTCTGAGAAGACCTTTTCGACTTGTGAGCGCACAGGTGGAATTCATGTTTCTTCAAGCCCATTATAGGACTAGATTATTAGATTGACTAGGATCTGGTGTGCGATTAAGGTGTGTGTGGTCATTGCAGGTAAAAGGCAGAACAGAGAAGGAAACTGCTCACTCCCCGTCGGGGAATCGCGTGACAGGCGGAGATACTGTCCACTATACTAACGAGGACCTCTGAAGCAGTGCAATGGTCACGTCAAGCTGCGATTCGCAGCAGGTATGACAGGTAAAATTTGGCTGGCCGTGTAGAAATCCCCATCGGTTTACCAGGAACTACACTTTTATGCCTGTTTGACACAGATCTTTTGTGTGCTTCAGGCAGGGTTCCATGGTGTAATGGTTAGCACTCTGGACTCTGAATCCAGCGATCTGAGTTCAAGTCTCAGTGGAACCTCATTTGGCTTTCTAGCACTTTGCTCCACAGGTACATTAGCACACGCTAGCATAAGAATCTAGTCAGTTAAAGAGCAAGTTAGTGGCCCAGTCAGTTCCTCTCCTCTTGTGTTGGCTGATCTCATCTGCACATGGTCTTCATGCTGCACCAAACCTCGCTCATGCTCTTCTGCTGCACTTTCCACTTCAGCTTCCTGCTGTATCGTTCATTAGCCACCTTGACTCAAGTCAACTTTTCCTCTTGCACTCTTCTCACTTCTAATCCTGTTGCCACCTCTGAAGGCCCGGATCTTCTTCTTGACAAGCTCTTTGATGTCCTTTGTTTGGCTAGCACACAACCTACAGAAGACAAAACCAAGAGACTTAATTCTCAATAGGGATGCAAGTAAAACAGAGAAAATGCTGGACAAGCAGAGTTGTCTAAAGAGTGAATATCAATTCCCTTGTGACCAAAGAAGGAAAAGACCCATGTTTCCACCCGGTTTCGGACCGGGGACCTTTCGCGTGTAAGGCGAACGTGATAACCACTACACTACGGAAACTGAGCTTGCGTACCCCGTAGTAATTAAAGGAGCATTTCAATGCTTTCTTACATTTGTGGACTTTTATGACAGATCATGTAGGACTATTGAGAAGGAGGGAACTCCCATTTGTGTCATTCTTCAAGCACTCCCCCACTTATGGCTGTATTGACAATGCAAATTGTGATCTCAAGATTGCATCTCTTGTCATGGGAGCTGATCTTCTGGTTGACAAGCTCTTTGATGTCCTTTGTTTGGCTAGCACACAATCTACAGAAGACAAGACCAAGAAACTTATTTGTCAGTAGGGACGCACGTAAAACAGAGAAAATGCTGCACAAGCAGTGTTCTCTTGGACTAGCATCTCTTCTGATGGGAGCTCTTTCTGAGAAGACCTTTTCGACTTGTGAGCGCACAGGTGGAATTCATGTTTCTTCAAGCCCATTATAGGACTAGATTATTAGATTGACTAGGATCTGGTGTGCGATTAAGGTGTGTGTGGTCATTGCAGGTAAAAGGCAGAACAGAGAAGGAAACTGCTCACTCCCCGTCGGGGAATCGAACCCCGGTCTTCCGCGTGACAGGCGGAGATACTGTCCACTATACTAACGAGGACCTCTGAAGCAGTGCAATGGTCACGTCAAGCTGCGATTCGCAGCAGGTATGACAGGTAAAATTTGGCTGGCCGTGTAGAAATCCCCATCGGTTTACCAGGAACTACACTTTTATGCCTGTTTGACACAGATCTTTTGTGTGCTTCAGGCAGGGTTCCATGGTGTAATGGTTAGCACTCTGGACTCTGAATCCAGCGATCTGAGTTCAAGTCTCAGTGGAACCTCATTTGGCTTTCTAGCACTTTGCTCCACAGGTACATTAGCATTAGCACACCCTAGCATAAGAATCTAGTCAGTTGAAGAGCAAGTTAGTGGCCCAGTCAGTTCCACTCCTCTTGTGTTGGCTGATCTCATCTGCACATGGTCTTCATGCTGCACCAAACCTCGCTCATGCTCTTCTGCTGCACTTTCCACTTCAGCTTCCTGCTGTATCGTTCATTAGCCACCTTGACTCAAGTCAACTTTTCCTCTTGCACTCTTCCCACTTCCAATCCCTTTGCCACCTCTGAAGGCCCCGATCTTCTTCTTGACAAGCTCTTTGATGTCCTTTGTTTGGCTAGCACACAACCTACAGAAGACAAAACCAAGAGACTTAATTCTCAATAGGGATGCAAGTAAAACAGAGAAAATGCTGGACAAGCAGAGTTGTCTAAAGAGTGAATATCAATTCCCTTGTAACCAAAGAAGGAAAAGACCCATGTTTCCGCCCGGTTTCGGACCGGGGACCTTTCGCGTGTGAGGCGAACGTGATAACCACTACACTACGGAAACCCCGAAAGACAGCTTGTTTGGCTTTCCAATGTGTCTCACTGAGTAATCTCGCACTCTGACAAATTTGGTGACATGTTCCTATCATGGCCTTGAAGTAAAAGGAGCCATGGAGAAGAGACAGACGCACTCTAGCAAGGAGTCTGAACTGTAGTCTCCATGTTAGGCTCACTTAAACTTTGGACATTTAGGAGTTCACTAAAGCAAGCACAGCTCAACATATGCTGCCCTAAGAACCCCAGAACCTCTGGCAGCAGAACTGTTGCCTAAAGCGCCCATTTGTTTCATTGCCTTGGGCATTGGCTGAAAATAGGCCCAAGTCCTGTGCAGGCCACCTAGAGCCAGTCATTTCCAAGAGCTTAGTCTGTGCCTCCATCTTCAGGAAATATAGCGACTGGAGATTTGTTGATTTGTGTGAAGTCTGTGGAGTTTGCAGAAATTTGGGCCATAGACAACTCTTTAGCAAGACGAGCATCCAAAGGTTACAGATGTCAGAGACCTGAACCAGATTTGAGTACTTTCTCTTGTCTGTGTCCCAAACAGCAGTAGAACCCCACAAGTTCAAGCAGTGCCTGCAGTCAGACACTTTTATATCAGGACGCATAAGCAAAGACGCATGCTTCCGCCCGGTTTCGGACCGGGGACCTTTCGCGTGTTAGGCGAACGTGATAACCACTACACTACGGAAACTGAGCTTGCGTACCCCGTAGTAATTAAAGGAGCATTTCAATGCTTTCTTACATTTGTGGACTTTTATGACAGATCATGTAGGACTATTGAGAAGGAGGGAACTCCCATTTGTGTCATTCTTCAAGCACTCCCCCACTTATGGCTGTATTGACAATGCAAATTGTGATCTCAAGATTGCATCTCTTGTCATGGGAGCTGATCTTCTGGTTGACAAGCTCTTTGATGTCCTTTGTTTGGCTAGCACACAATCTACAGAAGACAAGACCAAGAAACTTATTTGTCAGTAGGGACGCACGTAAAACAGAGAAAATGCTGCACAAGCAGTGTTCTCTTGGACTAGCATCTCTTCTGATGGGAGCTCTTTCTGAGAAGACCTTTTCGACTTGTGAGCGCACAGGTGGAATTCATGTTTCTTCAAGCCCATTATAGGACTAGATTATTAGATTGACTAGGATCTGGTGTGCGATTAAGGTGTGTGTGGTCATTGCAGGTAAAAGGCAGAACAGAGAAGGAAACTGCTCACTCCCCGTCGGGGAATCGAACCCCGGTCTTCCGCGTGACAGGCGGAGATACTGTCCACTATACTAACGAGGACCTCTGAAGCAGTGCAATGGTCACGTCAAGCTGCGATTCGCAGCAGGTATGACAGGTAAAATTTGGCTGGCCGTGTAGAAATCCCCATCGGTTTACCAGGAACTACACTTTTATGCCTGTTTGACACAGATCTTTTGTGTGCTTCAGGCAGGGTTCCATGGTGTAATGGTTAGCACTCTGGACTCTGAATCCAGCGATCTGAGTTCAAGTCTCAGTGGAACCTCATTTGGCTTTCTAGCACTTTGCTCCACAGGTACATTAGCATTAGCACACCCTAGCATAAGAATCTAGTCAGTTGAAGAGCAAGTTAGTGGCCCAGTCAGTTCCACTCCTCTTGTGTTGGCTGATCTCATCTGCACATGGTCTTCATGCTGCACCAAACCTCGCTCATGCTCTTCTGCTGCACTTTCCACTTCAGCTTCCTGCTGTATCGTTCATTAGCCACCTTGACTCAAGTCAACTTTTCCTCTTGCACTCTTCCCACTTCCAATCCCTTTGCCACCTCTGAAGGCCCCGATCTTCTTCTTGACAAGCTCTTTGATGTCCTTTGTTTGGCTAGCACACAACCTACAGAAGACAAAACCAAGAGACTTAATTCTCAATAGGGATGCAAGTAAAACAGAGAAAATGCTGGACAAGCAGAGTTGTCTAAAGAGTGAATATCAATTCCCTTGTAACCAAAGAAGGAAAAGACCCATGTTTCCGCCCGGTTTCGGACCGGGGACCTTTCGCGTGTGAGGCGAACGTGATAACCACTACACTACGGAAACCCCGAAAGACAGCTTGTTTGGCTTTCCAATGTGTCTCACTGAGTAATCTCGCACTCTGACAAATTTGGTGACATGTTCCTATCATGGCCTTGAAGTAAAAGGAGCCATGGAGAAGAGACAGACGCACTCTAGCAAGGAGTCTGAACTGTAGTCTCCATGTTAGGCTCACTTAAACTTTGGACATTTAGGAGTTCACTAAAGCAAGCACAGCTCAACATATGCTGCCCTAAGAACCCCAGAACCTCTGGCAGCAGAACTGTTGCCTAAAGCGCCCATTTGTTTCATTGCCTTGGGCATTGGCTGAAAATAGGCCCAAGTCCTGTGCAGGCCACCTAGAGCCAGTCATTTCCAAGAGCTTAGTCTGTGCCTCCATCTTCAGGAAATATAGCGACTGGAGATTTGTTGATTTGTGTGAAGTCTGTGGAGTTTGCAGAAATTTGGGCCATAGACAACTCTTTAGCAAGACGAGCATCCAAAGGTTACAGATGTCAGAGACCTGAACCAGATTTGAGTACTTTCTCTTGTCTGTGTCCCAAACAGCAGTAGAACCCCACAAGTTCAAGCAGTGCCTGCAGTCAGACACTTTTATATCAGGACGCATAAGCAAAGACGCATGCTTCCGCCCGGTTTCGGACCGGGGACCTTTCGCGTGTTAGGCGAACGTGATAACCACTACACTACGGAAACTGAGCTTGCGTACCCCGTAGTAATTAAAGGAGCATTTCAATGCTTTCTTACATTTGTGGACTTTTATGACAGATCATGTAGGACTATTGAGAAGGAGGGAACTCCCATTTGTGTCATTCTTCAAGCACTCCCCCACTTATGGCTGTATTGACAATGCAAATTGTGATCTCAAGATTGCATCTCTTGTCATGGGAGCTGATCTTCTGGTTGACAAGCTCTTTGATGTCCTTTGTTTGGCTAGCACACAATCTACAGAAGACAAGACCAAGAAACTTATTTGTCAGTAGGGACGCACGTAAAACAGAGAAAATGCTGCACAAGCAGTGTTCTCTTGGACTAGCATCTCTTCTGATGGGAGCTCTTTCTGAGAAGACCTTTTCGACTTGTGAGCGCACAGGTGGAATTCATGTTTCTTCAAGCCCATTATAGGACTAGATTATTAGATTGACTAGGATCTGGTGTGCGATTAAGGTGTGTGTGGTCATTGCAGGTAAAAGGCAGAACAGAGAAGGAAACTGCTCACTCCCCGTCGGGGAATCGAACCCCGGTCTTCCGCGTGACAGGCGGAGATACTGTCCACTATACTAACGAGGACCTCTGAAGCAGTGCAATGGTCACGTCAAGCTGCGATTCGCAGCAGGTATGACAGGTAAAATTTGGCTGGCCGTGTAGAAATCCCCATCGGTTTACCAGGAACTACACTTTTATGCCTGTTTGACACAGATCTTTTGTGTGCTTCAGGCAGGGTTCCATGGTGTAATGGTTAGCACTCTGGACTCTGAATCCAGCGATCTGAGTTCAAGTCTCAGTGGAACCTCATTTGGCTTTCTAGCACTTTGCTCCACAGGTACATTAGCATTAGCACACGCTAGCATAAGAATCTAGTCAGTTGAAGAGCAAGTTAGTGGCCCAGTCAGTTCCACTCCTCTTGTGTTGGCTGATCTCATCTGCACATGGTCTTCATGCTGCACCAAACCTCGCTCATGCTCTTCTGCTGCACTTTCCACTTCAGCTTCCTGCTGTATCGTTCATTAGCCACCTTGACTCAAGTCAACTTTTCCTCTTGCACTCTTCCCACTTCCAATCCCTTTGCCACCTCTGAAGGCCCCGATCTTCTTCTTGACAAGCTCTTTGATGTCCTTTGTTTGGCTAGCACACAACCTACAGAAGACAAAACCAAGAGACTTAATTCTCAATAGGGATGCAAGTAAAACAGAGAAAATGCTGGACAAGCAGAGTTGTCTAAAGAGTGAATATCAATTCCCTTGTAACCAAAGAAGGAAAAGACCCATGTTTCCGCCCGGTTTCGGACCGGGGACCTTTCGCGTGTGAGGCGAACGTGATAACCACTACACTACGGAAACCCCGAAAGACAGCTTGTTTGGCTTTCCAATGTGTCTCACTGAGTAATCTCGCACTCTGACAAATTTGGTGACATGTTCCTATCATGGCCTTGAAGTAAAAGGAGCCATGGAGAAGAGACAGACGCACTCTAGCAAGGAGTCTGAACTGTAGTCTCCATGTTAGGCTCACTTAAACTTTGGACATTTAGGAGTTCACTAAAGCAAGCACAGCTCAACATATGCTGCCCTAAGAACCCCAGAACCTCTGGCAGCAGAACTGTTGCCTAAAGCGCCCATTTGTTTCATTGCCTTGGGCATTGGCTGAAAATAGGCCCAAGTCCTGTGCAGGCCACCTAGAGCCAGTCATTTCCAAGAGCTTAGTCTGTGCCTCCATCTTCAGGAAATATAGCGACTGGAGATTTGTTGATTTGTGTGAAGTCTGTGGAGTTTGCAGAAATTTGGGCCATAGACAACTCTTTAGCAAGACGAGCATCCAAAGGTTACAGATGTCAGAGACCTGAACCAGATTTGAGTACTTTCTCTTGTCTGTGTCCCAAACAGCAGTAGAACCCCACAAGTTCAAGCAGTGCCTGCAGTCAGACACTTTTATATCAGGACGCATAAGCAAAGACGCATGCTTCCGCCCGGTTTCGGACCGGGGACCTTTCGCGTGTAAGGCGAACGTGATAACCACTACACTACGGAAACTGAGCTTGCGTACCCCGTAGTAATTAAAGGAGCATTTCAATGCTTTCTTACATTTGTGGACTTTTATGACAGATCATGTAGGACTATTGAGAAGGAGGGAACTCCCATTTGTGTCATTCTTCAAGCACTCCCCCACTTATGGCTGTATTGACAATGCAAATTGTGATCTCAAGATTGCATCTCTTGTCATGGGAGCTGATCTTCTGGTTGACAAGCTCTTTGATGTCCTTTGTTTGGCTAGCACACAATCTACAGAAGACAAGACCAAGAAACTTATTTGTCAGTAGGGACGCACGTAAAACAGAGAAAATGCTGCACAAGCAGTGTTCTCTTGGACTAGCATCTCTTCTGATGGGAGCTCTTTCTGAGAAGACCTTTTCGACTTGTGAGCGCACAGGTGGAATTCATGTTTCTTCAAGCCCATTATAGGACTAGATTATTAGATTGACTAGGATCTGGTGTGCGATTAAGGTGTGTGTGGTCATTGCAGGTAAAAGGCAGAACAGAGAAGGAAACTGCTCACTCCCCGTCGGGGAATCGAACCCCGGTCTTCCGCGTGACAGGCGGAGATACTGTCCACTATACTAACGAGGACCTCTGAAGCACTGCAATGGTCACGTCAAGCTGCGATTCGCAGCAGGTATGACAGGTAAAATTTGGCTGGCCGTGTAGAAATCCCCATCGGTTTACCAGGAACTACACTTTTATGCCTGTTTGACACAGATCTTTTGTGTGCTTCAGGCAGGGTTCCATGGTGTAATGGTTAGCACTCTGGACCCTGAATCCAGCGATCTGAGTTCAAGTCTCAGTGGAACCTCATTTGGCTTTCTAGCACTTTGCTCCACAGGTACATTAGCATTAGCACACGCTAGCATAAGAATCTAGTCAGTTGAAGAGCAAGTTAGTGGCCCAGTCAGTTCCACTCCTCTTGTGTTGGCTGATCTCATCTGCACATGGTCTTCATGCTGCACCAAACCTCGCTCATGCTCTTCTGCTGCACTTTCCACTTCAGCTTCCTGCTGTATCGTTCATTAGCCACCTTGACTCAAGTCAACTTTTCCTCTTGCACTCTTCCCACTTCCAATCCCTTTGCCACCTCTGAAGGCCCCGATCTTCTTCTTGACAAGCTCTTTGATGTCCTTTGTTTGGCTAGCACACAACCTACAGAAGACAAAACCAAGAGACTTAATTCTCAATAGGGATGCAAGTAAAACAGAGAAAATGCTGGACAAGCAGAGTTGTCTAAAGAGTGAATATCAATTCCCTTGTAACCAAAGAAGGAAAAGACCCATGTTTCCGCCCGGTTTCGGACCGGGGACCTTTCGCGTGTGAGGCGAACGTGATAACCACTACACTACGGAAACCCCGAAAGACAGCTTGTTTGGCTTTCCAATGTGTCTCACTGAGTAATCTCGCACTCTGACAAATTTGGTGACATGTTCCTATCATGGCCTTGAAGTAAAAGGAGCCATGGAGAAGAGACAGACGCACTCTAGCAAGGAGTCTGAACTGTAGTCTCCATGTTAGGCTCACTTAAACTTTGGACATTTAGGAGTTCACTAAAGCAAGCACAGCTCAACATATGCTGCCCTAAGAACCCCAGAACCTCTGGCAGCAGAACTGTTGCCTAAAGCGCCCATTTGTTTCATTGCCTTGGGCATTGGCTGAAAATAGGCCCAAGTCCTGTGCAGGCCACCTAGAGCCAGTCATTTCCAAGAGCTTAGTCTGTGCCTCCATCTTCAGGAAATATAGCGACTGGAGATTTGTTGATTTGTGTGAAGTCTGTGGAGTTTGCAGAAATTTGGGCCATAGACAACTCTTTAGCAAGACGAGCATCCAAAGGTTACAGATGTCAGAGACCTGAACCAGATTTGAGTACTTTCTCTTGTCTGTGTCCCAAACAGCAGTAGAACCCCACAAGTTCAAGCAGTGCCTGCAGTCAGACACTTTTATATCAGGACGCATAAGCAAAGACGCATGCTTCCGCCCGGTTTCGGACCGGGGACCTTTCGCGTGTAAGGCGAACGTGATAACCACTACACTACGGAAACTGAGCTTGCGTACCCCGTAGTAATTAAAGGAGCATTTCAATGCTTTCTTACATTTGTGGACTTTTATGACAGATCATGTAGGACTATTGAGAAGGAGGGAACTCCCATTTGTGTCATTCTTCAAGCACTCCCCCACTTATGGCTGTATTGACAATGCAAATTGTGATCTCAAGATTGCATCTCTTGTCATGGGAGCTGATCTTCTGGTTGACAAGCTCTTTGATGTCCTTTGTTTGGCTAGCACACAATCTACAGAAGACAAGACCAAGAAACTTATTTGTCAGTAGGGACGCACGTAAAACAGAGAAAATGCTGCACAAGCAGTGTTCTCTTGGACTAGCATCTCTTCTGATGGGAGCTCTTTCTGAGAAGACCTTTTCGACTTGTGAGCGCACAGGTGGAATTCATGTTTCTTCAAGCCCATTATAGGACTAGATTATTAGATTGACTAGGATCTGGTGTGCGATTAAGGTGTGTGTGGTCATTGCAGGTAAAAGGCAGAACAGAGAAGGAAACTGCTCACTCCCCGTCGGGGAATCGCGTGACAGGCGGAGATACTGTCCACTATACTAACGAGGACCTCTGAAGCAGTGCAATGGTCACGTCAAGCTGCGATTCGCAGCAGGTATGACAGGTAAAATTTGGCTGGCCGTGTAGAAATCCCCATCGGTTTACCAGGAACTACACTTTTATGCCTGTTTGACACAGATCTTTTGTGTGCTTCAGGCAGGGTTCCATGGTGTAATGGTTAGCACTCTGGACTCTGAATCCAGCGATCTGAGTTCAAGTCTCAGTGGAACCTCATTTGGCTTTCTAGCACTTTGCTCCACAGGTACATTAGCACACGCTAGCATAAGAATCTAGTCAGTTAAAGAGCAAGTTAGTGGCCCAGTCAGTTCCTCTCCTCTTGTGTTGGCTGATCTCATCTGCACATGGTCTTCATGCTGCACCAAACCTCGCTCATGCTCTTCTGCTGCACTTTCCACTTCAGCTTCCTGCTGTATCGTTCATTAGCCACCTTGACTCAAGTCAACTTTTCCTCTTGCACTCTTCTCACTTCTAATCCTGTTGCCACCTCTGAAGGCCCGGATCTTCTTCTTGACAAGCTCTTTGATGTCCTTTGTTTGGCTAGCACACAACCTACAGAAGACAAAACCAAGAGACTTAATTCTCAATAGGGATGCAAGTAAAACAGAGAAAATGCTGGACAAGCAGAGTTGTCTAAAGAGTGAATATCAATTCCCTTGTGACCAAAGAAGGAAAAGACCCATGTTTCCACCCGGTTTCGGACCGGGGACCTTTCGCGTGTAAGGCGAACGTGATAACCACTACACTACGGAAACTGAGCTTGCGTACCCCGTAGTAATTAAAGGAGCATTTCAATGCTTTCTTACATTTGTGGACTTTTATGACAGATCATGTAGGACTATTGAGAAGGAGGGAACTCCCATTTGTGTCATTCTTCAAGCACTCCCCCACTTATGGCTGTATTGACAATGCAAATTGTGATCTCAAGATTGCATCTCTTGTCATGGGAGCTGATCTTCTGGTTGACAAGCTCTTTGATGTCCTTTGTTTGGCTAGCACACAATCTACAGAAGACAAGACCAAGAAACTTATTTGTCAGTAGGGACGCACGTAAAACAGAGAAAATGCTGCACAAGCAGTGTTCTCTTGGACTAGCATCTCTTCTGATGGGAGCTCTTTCTGAGAAGACCTTTTCGACTTGTGAGCGCACAGGTGGAATTCATGTTTCTTCAAGCCCATTATAGGACTAGATTATTAGATTGACTAGGATCTGGTGTGCGATTAAGGTGTGTGTGGTCATTGCAGGTAAAAGGCAGAACAGAGAAGGAAACTGCTCACTCCCCGTCGGGGAATCGAACCCCGGTCTTCCGCGTGACAGGCGGAGATACTGTCCACTATACTAACGAGGACCTCTGAAGCAGTGCAATGGTCACGTCAAGCTGCGATTCGCAGCAGGTATGACAGGTAAAATTTGGCTGGCCGTGTAGAAATCCCCATCGGTTTACCAGGAACTACACTTTTATGCCTGTTTGACACAGATCTTTTGTGTGCTTCAGGCAGGGTTCCATGGTGTAATGGTTAGCACTCTGGACTCTGAATCCAGCGATCTGAGTTCAAGTCTCAGTGGAACCTCATTTGGCTTTCTAGCACTTTGCTCCACAGGTACATTAGCATTAGCACACCCTAGCATAAGAATCTAGTCAGTTGAAGAGCAAGTTAGTGGCCCAGTCAGTTCCACTCCTCTTGTGTTGGCTGATCTCATCTGCACATGGTCTTCATGCTGCACCAAACCTCGCTCATGCTCTTCTGCTGCACTTTCCACTTCAGCTTCCTGCTGTATCGTTCATTAGCCACCTTGACTCAAGTCAACTTTTCCTCTTGCACTCTTCCCACTTCCAATCCCTTTGCCACCTCTGAAGGCCCCGATCTTCTTCTTGACAAGCTCTTTGATGTCCTTTGTTTGGCTAGCACACAACCTACAGAAGACAAAACCAAGAGACTTAATTCTCAATAGGGATGCAAGTAAAACAGAGAAAATGCTGGACAAGCAGAGTTGTCTAAAGAGTGAATATCAATTCCCTTGTAACCAAAGAAGGAAAAGACCCATGTTTCCGCCCGGTTTCGGACCGGGGACCTTTCGCGTGTGAGGCGAACGTGATAACCACTACACTACGGAAACCCCGAAAGACAGCTTGTTTGGCTTTCCAATGTGTCTCACTGAGTAATCTCGCACTCTGACAAATTTGGTGACATGTTCCTATCATGGCCTTGAAGTAAAAGGAGCCATGGAGAAGAGACAGACGCACTCTAGCAAGGAGTCTGAACTGTAGTCTCCATGTTAGGCTCACTTAAACTTTGGACATTTAGGAGTTCACTAAAGCAAGCACAGCTCAACATATGCTGCCCTAAGAACCCCAGAACCTCTGGCAGCAGAACTGTTGCCTAAAGCGCCCATTTGTTTCATTGCCTTGGGCATTGGCTGAAAATAGGCCCAAGTCCTGTGCAGGCCACCTAGAGCCAGTCATTTCCAAGAGCTTAGTCTGTGCCTCCATCTTCAGGAAATATAGCGACTGGAGATTTGTTGATTTGTGTGAAGTCTGTGGAGTTTGCAGAAATTTGGGCCATAGACAACTCTTTAGCAAGACGAGCATCCAAAGGTTACAGATGTCAGAGACCTGAACCAGATTTGAGTACTTTCTCTTGTCTGTGTCCCAAACAGCAGTAGAACCCCACAAGTTCAAGCAGTGCCTGCAGTCAGACACTTTTATATCAGGACGCATAAGCAAAGACGCATGCTTCCGCCCGGTTTCGGACCGGGGACCTGTCGCGTGTAAGGCGAACGTGATAACCACTACACTACGGAAACTGAGCTTGCGTACCCCGTAGTAATTAAAGGAGCATTTCAATGCTTTCTTACATTTGTGGACTTTTATGACAGATCATGTAGGACTATTGAGAAGGAGGGAACTCCCATTTGTGTCATTCTTCAAGCACTCCCCCACTTATGGCTGTATTGACAATGCAAATTGTGATCTCAAGATTGCATCTCTTGTCATGGGAGCTGATCTTCTGGTTGACAAGCTCTTTGATGTCCTTTGTTTGGCTAGCACACAATCTACAGAAGACAAGACCAAGAAACTTATTTGTCAGTAGGGACGCACGTAAAACAGAGAAAATGCTGCACAAGCAGTGTTCTCTTGGACTAGCATCTCTTCTGATGGGAGCTCTTTCTGAGAAGACCTTTTCGACTTGTGAGCGCACAGGTGGAATTCATGTTTCTTCAAGCCCATTATAGGACTAGATTATTAGATTGACTAGGATCTGGTGTGCGATTAAGGTGTGTGTGGTCATTGCAGGTAAAAGGCAGAACAGAGAAGGAAACTGCTCACTCCCCGTCGGGGAATCGCGTGACAGGCGGAGATACTGTCCACTATACTAACGAGGACCTCTGAAGCAGTGCAATGGTCACGTCAAGCTGCGATTCGCAGCAGGTATGACAGGTAAAATTTGGCTGGCCGTGTAGAAATCCCCATCGGTTTACCAGGAACTACACTTTTATGCCTGTTTGACACAGATCTTTTGTGTGCTTCAGGCAGGGTTCCATGGTGTAATGGTTAGCACTCTGGACTCTGAATCCAGCGATCTGAGGTCAAGTCTCAGTGGAACCTCATTTGGCTTTCTAGCACTTTGCTCCACAGGTACATTAGCATTAGCACACCCTAGCATAAGAATCTAGTCAGTTGAAGAGCAAGTTAGTGGCCCAGTCAGTTCCACTCCTCTTGTGTTGGCTGATCTCATCTGCACATGGTCTTCATGCTGCACCAAACCTCGCTCATGCTCTTCTGCTGCACTTTCCACTTCAGCTTCCTGCTGTATCGTTCATTAGCCACCTTGACTCAAGTCAACTTTTCCTCTTGCACTCTTCCCACTTCCAATCCCTTTGCCACCTCTGAAGGCCCCGATCTTCTTCTTGACAAGCTCTTTGATGTCCTTTGTTTGGCTAGCACACAACCTACAGAAGACAAAACCAAGAGACTTAATTCTCAATAGGGATGCAAGTAAAACAGAGAAAATGCTGGACAAGCAGAGTTGTCTAAAGAGTGAATATCAATTCCCTTGTAACCAAAGAAGGAAAAGACCCATGTTTCCGCCCGGTTTCGGACCGGGGACCTTTCGCGTGTGAGGCGAACGTGATAACCACTACACTACGGAAACCCCGAAAGACAGCTTGTTTGGCTTTCCAATGTGTCTCACTGAGTAATCTCGCACTCTGACAAATTTGGTGACATGTTCCTATCATGGCCTTGAAGTAAAAGGAGCCATGGAGAAGAGACAGACGCACTCTAGCAAGGAGTCTGAACTGTAGTCTCCATGTTAGGCTCACTTAAACTTTGGACATTTAGGAGTTCACTAAAGCAAGCACAGCTCAACATATGCTGCCCTAAGAACCCCAGAACCTCTGGCAGCAGAACTGTTGCCTAAAGCGCCCATTTGTTTCATTGCCTTGGGCATTGGCTGAAAATAGGCCCAAGTCCTGTGCAGGCCACCTAGAGCCAGTCATTTCCAAGAGCTTAGTCTGTGCCTCCATCTTCAGGAAATATAGCGACTGGAGATTTGTTGATTTGTGTGAAGTCTGTGGAGTTTGCAGAAATTTGGGCCATAGACAACTCTTTAGCAAGACGAGCATCCAAAGGTTACAGATGTCAGAGACCTGAACCAGATTTGAGTACTTTCTCTTGTCTGTGTCCCAAACAGCAGTAGAACCCCACAAGTTCAAGCAGTGCCTGCAGTCAGACACTTTTATATCAGGACGCATAAGCAAAGACGCATGCTTCCGCCCGGTTTCGGACCGGGGACCTTTCGCGTGTTAGGCGAACGTGATAACCACTACACTACGGAAACTGAGCTTGCGTACCCCGTAGTAATTAAAGGAGCATTTCAATGCTTTCTTACATTTGTGGACTTTTATGACAGATCATGTAGGACTATTGAGAAGGAGGGAACTCCCATTTGTGTCATTCTTCAAGCACTCCCCCACTTATGGCTGTATTGACAATGCAAATTGTGATCTCAAGATTGCATCTCTTGTCATGGGAGCTGATCTTCTGGTTGACAAGCTCTTTGATGTCCTTTGTTTGGCTAGCACACAATCTACAGAAGACAAGACCAAGAAACTTATTTGTCAGTAGGGACGCACGTAAAACAGAGAAAATGCTGCACAAGCAGTGTTCTCTTGGACTAGCATCTCTTCTGATGGGAGCTCTTTCTGAGAAGACCTTTTCGACTTGTGAGCGCACAGGTGGAATTCATGTTTCTTCAAGCCCATTATAGGACTAGATTATTAGATTGACTAGGATCTGGTGTGCGATTAAGGTGTGTGTGGTCATTGCAGGTAAAAGGCAGAACAGAGAAGGAAACTGCTCACTCCCCGTCGGGGAATCGAACCCCGGTCTTCCGCGTGACAGGCGGAGATACTGTCCACTATACTAACGAGGACCTCTGAAGCAGTGCAATGGTCACGTCAAGCTGCGATTCGCAGCAGGTATGACAGGTAAAATTTGGCTGGCCGTGTAGAAATCCCCATCGGTTTACCAGGAACTACACTTTTATGCCTGTTTGACACAGATCTTTTGTGTGCTTCAGGCAGGGTTCCATGGTGTAATGGTTAGCACTCTGGACTCTGAATCCAGCGATCTGAGTTCAAGTCTCAGTGGAACCTCATTTGGCTTTCTAGCACTTTGCTCCACAGGTACATTAGCATTAGCACACGCTAGCATAAGAATCTAGTCAGTTGAAGAGCAAGTTAGTGGCCCAGTCAGTTCCACTCCTCTTGTGTTGGCTGATCTCATCTGCACATGGTCTTCATGCTGCACCAAACCTCGCTCATGCTCTTCTGCTGCACTTTCCACTTCAGCTTCCTGCTGTATCGTTCATTAGCCACCTTGACTCAAGTCAACTTTTCCTCTTGCACTCTTCCCACTTCCAATCCCTTTGCCACCTCTGAAGGCCCCGATCTTCTTCTTGACAAGCTCTTTGATGTCCTTTGTTTGGCTAGCACACAACCTACAGAAGACAAAACCAAGAGACTTAATTCTCAATAGGGATGCAAGTAAAACAGAGAAAATGCTGGACAAGCAGAGTTGTCTAAAGAGTGAATATCAATTCCCTTGTAACCAAAGAAGGAAAAGACCCATGTTTCCGCCCGGTTTTGGACCGGGGACCTTTCGCGTGTGAGGCGAACGTGATAACCACTACACTACGGAAACCCCGAAAGACAGCTTGTTTGGCTTTCCAATGTGTCTCACTGAGTAATCTCGCACTCTGACAAATTTGGTGACATGTTCCTATCATGGCCTTGAAGTAAAAGGAGCCATGGAGAAGAGACAGACGCACTCTAGCAAGGAGTCTGAACTGTAGTCTCCATGTTAGGCTCACTTAAACTTTGGACATTTAGGAGTTCACTAAAGCAAGCACAGCTCAACATATGCTGCCCTAAGAACCCCAGAACCTCTGGCAGCAGAACTGTTGCCTAAAGCGCCCATTTGTTTCATTGCCTTGGGCATTGGCTGAAAATAGGCCCAAGTCCTGTGCAGGCCACCTAGAGCCAGTCATTTCCAAGAGCTTAGTCTGTGCCTCCATCTTCAGGAAATATAGCGACTGGAGATTTGTTGATTTGTGTGAAGTCTGTGGAGTTTGCAGAAATTTGGGCCATAGACAACTCTTTAGCAAGACGAGCATCCAAAGGTTACAGATGTCAGAGACCTGAACCAGATTTGAGTACTTTCTCTTGTCTGTGTCCCAAACAGCAGTAGAACCCCACAAGTTCAAGCAGTGCCTGCAGTCAGACACTTTTATATCAGGACGCATAAGCAAAGACGCATGCTTCCGCCCGGTTTCGGACCGGGGACCTTTCGCGTGTAAGGCGAACGTGATAACCACTACACTACGGAAACTGAGCTTGCGTACCCCGTAGTAATTAAAGGAGCATTTCAATGCTTTCTTACATTTGTGGACTTTTATGACAGATCATGTAGGACTATTGAGAAGGAGGGAACTCCCATTTGTGTCATTCTTCAAGCACTCCCCCACTTATGGCTGTATTGACAATGCAAATTGTGATCTCAAGATTGCATCTCTTGTCATGGGAGCTGATCTTCTGGTTGACAAGCTCTTTGATGTCCTTTGTTTGGCTAGCACACAATCTACAGAAGACAAGACCAAGAAACTTATTTGTCAGTAGGGACGCACGTAAAACAGAGAAAATGCTGCACAAGCAGTGTTCTCTTGGACTAGCATCTCTTCTGATGGGAGCTCTTTCTGAGAAGACCTTTTCGACTTGTGAGCGCACAGGTGGAATTCATGTTTCTTCAAGCCCATTATAGGACTAGATTATTAGATTGACTAGGATCTGGTGTGCGATTAAGGTGTGTGTGGTCATTGCAGGTAAAAGACAGAACAGAGAAGGAAACTGCTCACTCCCCGTCGGGGAATCGAACCCCGGTCTTCCGCGTGACAGGCGGAGATACTGTCCACTATACTAACGAGGACCTCTGAAGCACTGCAATGGTCACGTCAAGCTGCGATTCGCAGCAGGTATGACAGGTAAAATTTGGCTGGCCGTGTAGAAATCCCCATCGGTTTACCAGGAACTACACTTTTATGCCTGTTTGACACAGATCTTTTGTGTGCTTCAGGCAGGGTTCCATGGTGTAATGGTTAGCACTCTGGACCCTGAATCCAGCGATCTGAGTTCAAGTCTCAGTGGAACCTCATTTGGCTTTCTAGCACTTTGCTCCACAGGTACATTAGCATTAGCACACGCTAGCATAAGAATCTAGTCAGTTGAAGAGCAAGTTAGTGGCCCAGTCAGTTCCACTCCTCTTGTGTTGGCTGATCTCATCTGCACATGGTCTTCATGCTGCACCAAACCTCGCTCATGCTCTTCTGCTGCACTTTCCACTTCAGCTTCCTGCTGTATCGTTCATTAGCCACCTTGACTCAAGTCAACTTTTCCTCTTGCACTCTTCCCACTTCCAATCCCTTTGCCACCTCTGAAGGCCCCGATCTTCTTCTTGACAAGCTCTTTGATGTCCTTTGTTTGGCTAGCACACAACCTACAGAAGACAAAACCAAGAGACTTAATTCTCAATAGGGATGCAAGTAAAACAGAGAAAATGCTGGACAAGCAGAGTTGTCTAAAGAGTGAATATCAATTCCCTTGTAACCAAAGAAGGAAAAGACCCATGTTTCCGCCCGGTTTCGGACCGGGGACCTTTCGCGTGTGAGGCGAACGTGATAACCACTACACTACGGAAACCCCGAAAGACAGCTTGTTTGGCTTTCCAATGTGTCTCACTGAGTAATCTCGCACTCTGACAAATTTGGTGACATGTTCCTATCATGGCCTTGAAGTAAAAGGAGCCATGGAGAAGAGACAGACGCACTCTAGCAAGGAGTCTGAACTGTAGTCTCCATGTTAGGCTCACTTAAACTTTGGACATTTAGGAGTTCACTAAAGCAAGCACAGCTCAACATATGCTGCCCTAAGAACCCCAGAACCTCTGGCAGCAGAACTGTTGCCTAAAGCGCCCATTTGTTTCATTGCCTTGGGCATTGGCTGAAAATAGGCCCAAGTCCTGTGCAGGCCACCTAGAGCCAGTCATTTCCAAGAGCTTAGTCTGTGCCTCCATCTTCAGGAAATATAGCGACTGGAGATTTGTTGATTTGTGTGAAGTCTGTGGAGTTTGCAGAAATTTGGGCCATAGACAACTCTTTAGCAAGACGAGCATCCAAAGGTTACAGATGTCAGAGACCTGAACCAGATTTGAGTACTTTCTCTTGTCTGTGTCCCAAACAGCAGTAGAACCCCACAAGTTCAAGCAGTGCCTGCAGTCAGACACTTTTATATCAGGACGCATAAGCAAAGACGCATGCTTCCGCCCGGTTTCGGACCGGGGACCTGTCGCGTGTAAGGCGAACGTGATAACCACTACACTACGGAAACTGAGCTTGCGTACCCCGTAGTAATTAAAGGAGCATTTCAATGCTTTCTTACATTTGTGGACTTTTATGACAGATCATGTAGGACTATTGAGAAGGAGGGAACTCCCATTTGTGTCATTCTTCAAGCACTCCCCCACTTATGGCTGTATTGACAATGCAAATTGTGATCTCAAGATTGCATCTCTTGTCATGGGAGCTGATCTTCTGGTTGACAAGCTCTTTGATGTCCTTTGTTTGGCTAGCACACAATCTACAGAAGACAAGACCAAGAAACTTATTTGTCAGTAGGGACGCACGTAAAACAGAGAAAATGCTGCACAAGCAGTGTTCTCTTGGACTAGCATCTCTTCTGATGGGAGCTCTTTCTGAGAAGACCTTTTCGACTTGTGAGCGCACAGGTGGAATTCATGTTTCTTCAAGCCCATTATAGGACTAGATTATTAGATTGACTAGGATCTGGTGTGCGATTAAGGTGTGTGTGGTCATTGCAGGTAAAAGGCAGAACAGAGAAGGAAACTGCTCACTCCCCGTCGGGGAATCGCGTGACAGGCGGAGATACTGTCCACTATACTAACGAGGACCTCTGAAGCAGTGCAATGGTCACGTCAAGCTGCGATTCGCAGCAGGTATGACAGGTAAAATTTGGCTGGCCGTGTAGAAATCCCCATCGGTTTACCAGGAACTACACTTTTATGCCTGTTTGACACAGATCTTTTGTGTGCTTCAGGCAGGGTTCCATGGTGTAATGGTTAGCACTCTGGACTCTGAATCCAGCGATCTGAGGTCAAGTCTCAGTGGAACCTCATTTGGCTTTCTAGCACTTTGCTCCACAGGTACATTAGCATTAGCACACCCTAGCATAAGAATCTAGTCAGTTGAAGAGCAAGTTAGTGGCCCAGTCAGTTCCACTCCTCTTGTGTTGGCTGATCTCATCTGCACATGGTCTTCATGCTGCACCAAACCTCGCTCATGCTCTTCTGCTGCACTTTCCACTTCAGCTTCCTGCTGTATCGTTCATTAGCCACCTTGACTCAAGTCAACTTTTCCTCTTGCACTCTTCCCACTTCCAATCCCTTTGCCACCTCTGAAGGCCCCGATCTTCTTCTTGACAAGCTCTTTGATGTCCTTTGTTTGGCTAGCACACAACCTACAGAAGACAAAACCAAGAGACTTAATTCTCAATAGGGATGCAAGTAAAACAGAGAAAATGCTGGACAAGCAGAGTTGTCTAAAGAGTGAATATCAATTCCCTTGTAACCAAAGAAGGAAAAGACCCATGTTTCCGCCCGGTTTCGGACCGGGGACCTTTCGCGTGTGAGGCGAACGTGATAACCACTACACTACGGAAACCCCGAAAGACAGCTTGTTTGGCTTTCCAATGTGTCTCACTGAGTAATCTCGCACTCTGACAAATTTGGTGACATGTTCCTATCATGGCCTTGAAGTAAAAGGAGCCATGGAGAAGAGACAGACGCACTCTAGCAAGGAGTCTGAACTGTAGTCTCCATGTTAGGCTCACTTAAACTTTGGACATTTAGGAGTTCACTAAAGCAAGCACAGCTCAACATATGCTGCCCTAAGAACCCCAGAACCTCTGGCAGCAGAACTGTTGCCTAAAGCGCCCATTTGTTTCATTGCCTTGGGCATTGGCTGAAAATAGGCCCAAGTCCTGTGCAGGCCACCTAGAGCCAGTCATTTCCAAGAGCTTAGTCTGTGCCTCCATCTTCAGGAAATATAGCGACTGGAGATTTGTTGATTTGTGTGAAGTCTGTGGAGTTTGCAGAAATTTGGGCCATAGACAACTCTTTAGCAAGACGAGCATCCAAAGGTTACAGATGTCAGAGACCTGAACCAGATTTGAGTACTTTCTCTTGTCTGTGTCCCAAACAGCAGTAGAACCCCACAAGTTCAAGCAGTGCCTGCAGTCAGACACTTTTATATCAGGACGCATAAGCAAAGACGCATGCTTCCGCCCGGTTTCGGACCGGGGACCTTTCGCGTGTTAGGCGAACGTGATAACCACTACACTACGGAAACTGAGCTTGCGTACCCCGTAGTAATTAAAGGAGCATTTCAATGCTTTCTTACATTTGTGGACTTTTATGACAGATCATGTAGGACTATTGAGAAGGAGGGAACTCCCATTTGTGTCATTCTTCAAGCACTCCCCCACTTATGGCTGTATTGACAATGCAAATTGTGATCTCAAGATTGCATCTCTTGTCATGGGAGCTGATCTTCTGGTTGACAAGCTCTTTGATGTCCTTTGTTTGGCTAGCACACAATCTACAGAAGACAAGACCAAGAAACTTATTTGTCAGTAGGGACGCACGTAAAACAGAGAAAATGCTGCACAAGCAGTGTTCTCTTGGACTAGCATCTCTTCTGATGGGAGCTCTTTCTGAGAAGACCTTTTCGACTTGTGAGCGCACAGGTGGAATTCATGTTTCTTCAAGCCCATTATAGGACTAGATTATTAGATTGACTAGGATCTGGTGTGCGATTAAGGTGTGTGTGGTCATTGCAGGTAAAAGGCAGAACAGAGAAGGAAACTGCTCACTCCCCGTCGGGGAATCGAACCCCGGTCTTCCGCGTGACAGGCGGAGATACTGTCCACTATACTAACGAGGACCTCTGAAGCAGTGCAATGGTCACGTCAAGCTGCGATTCGCAGCAGGTATGACAGGTAAAATTTGGCTGGCCGTGTAGAAATCCCCATCGGTTTACCAGGAACTACACTTTTATGCCTGTTTGACACAGATCTTTTGTGTGCTTCAGGCAGGGTTCCATGGTGTAATGGTTAGCACTCTGGACTCTGAATCCAGCGATCTGAGTTCAAGTCTCAGTGGAACCTCATTTGGCTTTCTAGCACTTTGCTCCACAGGTACATTAGCATTAGCACACGCTAGCATAAGAATCTAGTCAGTTGAAGAGCAAGTTAGTGGCCCAGTCAGTTCCACTCCTCTTGTGTTGGCTGATCTCATCTGCACATGGTCTTCATGCTGCACCAAACCTCGCTCATGCTCTTCTGCTGCACTTTCCACTTCAGCTTCCTGCTGTATCGTTCATTAGCCACCTTGACTCAAGTCAACTTTTCCTCTTGCACTCTTCCCACTTCCAATCCCTTTGCCACCTCTGAAGGCCCCGATCTTCTTCTTGACAAGCTCTTTGATGTCCTTTGTTTGGCTAGCACACAACCTACAGAAGACAAAACCAAGAGACTTAATTCTCAATAGGGATGCAAGTAAAACAGAGAAAATGCTGGACAAGCAGAGTTGTCTAAAGAGTGAATATCAATTCCCTTGTAACCAAAGAAGGAAAAGACCCATGTTTCCGCCCGGTTTTGGACCGGGGACCTTTCGCGTGTGAGGCGAACGTGATAACCACTACACTACGGAAACCCCGAAAGACAGCTTGTTTGGCTTTCCAATGTGTCTCACTGAGTAATCTCGCACTCTGACAAATTTGGTGACATGTTCCTATCATGGCCTTGAAGTAAAAGGAGCCATGGAGAAGAGACAGACGCACTCTAGCAAGGAGTCTGAACTGTAGTCTCCATGTTAGGCTCACTTAAACTTTGGACATTTAGGAGTTCACTAAAGCAAGCACAGCTCAACATATGCTGCCCTAAGAACCCCAGAACCTCTGGCAGCAGAACTGTTGCCTAAAGCGCCCATTTGTTTCATTGCCTTGGGCATTGGCTGAAAATAGGCCCAAGTCCTGTGCAGGCCACCTAGAGCCAGTCATTTCCAAGAGCTTAGTCTGTGCCTCCATCTTCAGGAAATATAGCGACTGGAGATTTGTTGATTTGTGTGAAGTCTGTGGAGTTTGCAGAAATTTGGGCCATAGACAACTCTTTAGCAAGACGAGCATCCAAAGGTTACAGATGTCAGAGACCTGAACCAGATTTGAGTACTTTCTCTTGTCTGTGTCCCAAACAGCAGTAGAACCCCACAAGTTCAAGCAGTGCCTGCAGTCAGACACTTTTATATCAGGACGCATAAGCAAAGACGCATGCTTCCGCCCGGTTTCGGACCGGGGACCTTTCGCGTGTAAGGCGAACGTGATAACCACTACACTACGGAAACTGAGCTTGCGTACCCCGTAGTAATTAAAGGAGCATTTCAATGCTTTCTTACATTTGTGGACTTTTATGACAGATCATGTAGGACTATTGAGAAGGAGGGAACTCCCATTTGTGTCATTCTTCAAGCACTCCCCCACTTATGGCTGTATTGACAATGCAAATTGTGATCTCAAGATTGCATCTCTTGTCATGGGAGCTGATCTTCTGGTTGACAAGCTCTTTGATGTCCTTTGTTTGGCTAGCACACAATCTACAGAAGACAAGACCAAGAAACTTATTTGTCAGTAGGGACGCACGTAAAACAGAGAAAATGCTGCACAAGCAGTGTTCTCTTGGACTAGCATCTCTTCTGATGGGAGCTCTTTCTGAGAAGACCTTTTCGACTTGTGAGCGCACAGGTGGAATTCATGTTTCTTCAAGCCCATTATAGGACTAGATTATTAGATTGACTAGGATCTGGTGTGCGATTAAGGTGTGTGTGGTCATTGCAGGTAAAAGGCAGAACAGAGAAGGAAACTGCTCACTCCCCGTCGGGGAATCGAACCCCGGTCTTCCGCGTGACAGGCGGAGATACTGTCCACTATACTAACGAGGACCTCTGAAGCACTGCAATGGTCACGTCAAGCTGCGATTCGCAGCAGGTATGACAGGTAAAATTTGGCTGGCCGTGTAGAAATCCCCATCGGTTTACCAGGAACTACACTTTTATGCCTGTTTGACACAGATCTTTTGTGTGCTTCAGGCAGGGTTCCATGGTGTAATGGTTAGCACTCTGGACCCTGAATCCAGCGATCTGAGTTCAAGTCTCAGTGGAACCTCATTTGGCTTTCTAGCACTTTGCTCCACAGGTACATTAGCATTAGCACACGCTAGCATAAGAATCTAGTCAGTTGAAGAGCAAGTTAGTGGCCCAGTCAGTTCCACTCCTCTTGTGTTGGCTGATCTCATCTGCACATGGTCTTCATGCTGCACCAAACCTCGCTCATGCTCTTCTGCTGCACTTTCCACTTCAGCTTCCTGCTGTATCGTTCATTAGCCACCTTGACTCAAGTCAACTTTTCCTCTTGCACTCTTCCCACTTCCAATCCCTTTGCCACCTCTGAAGGCCCCGATCTTCTTCTTGACAAGCTCTTTGATGTCCTTTGTTTGGCTAGCACACAACCTACAGAAGACAAAACCAAGAGACTTAATTCTCAATAGGGATGCAAGTAAAACAGAGAAAATGCTGGACAAGCAGAGTTGTCTAAAGAGTGAATATCAATTCCCTTGTAACCAAAGAAGGAAAAGACCCATGTTTCCGCCCGGTTTCGGACCGGGGACCTTTCGCGTGTGAGGCGAACGTGATAACCACTACACTACGGAAACCCCGAAAGACAGCTTGTTTGGCTTTCCAATGTGTCTCACTGAGTAATCTCGCACTCTGACAAATTTGGTGACATGTTCCTATCATGGCCTTGAAGTAAAAGGAGCCATGGAGAAGAGACAGACGCACTCTAGCAAGGAGTCTGAACTGTAGTCTCCATGTTAGGCTCACTTAAACTTTGGACATTTAGGAGTTCACTAAAGCAAGCACAGCTCAACATATGCTGCCCTAAGAACCCCAGAACCTCTGGCAGCAGAACTGTTGCCTAAAGCGCCCATTTGTTTCATTGCCTTGGGCATTGGCTGAAAATAGGCCCAAGTCCTGTGCAGGCCACCTAGAGCCAGTCATTTCCAAGAGCTTAGTCTGTGCCTCCATCTTCAGGAAATATAGCGACTGGAGATTTGTTGATTTGTGTGAAGTCTGTGGAGTTTGCAGAAATTTGGGCCATAGACAACTCTTTAGCAAGACGAGCATCCAAAGGTTACAGATGTCAGAGACCTGAACCAGATTTGAGTACTTTCTCTTGTCTGTGTCCCAAACAGCAGTAGAACCCCACAAGTTCAAGCAGTGCCTGCAGTCAGACACTTTTATATCAGGACGCATAAGCAAAGACGCATGCTTCCGCCCGGTTTCGGACCGGGGACCTGTCGCGTGTAAGGCGAACGTGATAACCACTACACTACGGAAACTGAGCTTGCGTACCCCGTAGTAATTAAAGGAGCATTTCAATGCTTTCTTACATTTGTGGACTTTTATGACAGATCATGTAGGACTATTGAGAAGGAGG
This sequence comes from Maylandia zebra, assembly GCF_041146795.1. Lineage (NCBI taxonomy): Eukaryota > Metazoa > Chordata > Actinopteri > Cichliformes > Cichlidae > Maylandia > Maylandia zebra. The sequence goes on along the minus strand of NC_135174.1, from coordinate 28,545,041 downwards.
GAACTCCCATTTGTGTCATTCTTCAAGCACTCCCCCACTTATGGCTGTATTGACAATGCAAATTGTGATCTCAAGATTGCATCTCTTGTCATGGGAGCTGATCTTCTGGTTGACAAGCTCTTTGATGTCCTTTGTTTGGCTAGCACACAATCTACAGAAGACAAGACCAAGAAACTTATTTGTCAGTAGGGACGCACGTAAAACAGAGAAAATGCTGCACAAGCAGTGTTCTCTTGGACTAGCATCTCTTCTGATGGGAGCTCTTTCTGAGAAGACCTTTTCGACTTGTGAGCGCACAGGTGGAATTCATGTTTCTTCAAGCCCATTATAGGACTAGATTATTAGATTGACTAGGATCTGGTGTGCGATTAAGGTGTGTGTGGTCATTGCAGGTAAAAGGCAGAACAGAGAAGGAAACTGCTCACTCCCCGTCGGGGAATCGCGTGACAGGCGGAGATACTGTCCACTATACTAACGAGGACCTCTGAAGCAGTGCAATGGTCACGTCAAGCTGCGATTCGCAGCAGGTATGACAGGTAAAATTTGGCTGGCCGTGTAGAAATCCCCATCGGTTTACCAGGAACTACACTTTTATGCCTGTTTGACACAGATCTTTTGTGTGCTTCAGGCAGGGTTCCATGGTGTAATGGTTAGCACTCTGGACTCTGAATCCAGCGATCTGAGGTCAAGTCTCAGTGGAACCTCATTTGGCTTTCTAGCACTTTGCTCCACAGGTACATTAGCATTAGCACACCCTAGCATAAGAATCTAGTCAGTTGAAGAGCAAGTTAGTGGCCCAGTCAGTTCCACTCCTCTTGTGTTGGCTGATCTCATCTGCACATGGTCTTCATGCTGCACCAAACCTCGCTCATGCTCTTCTGCTGCACTTTCCACTTCAGCTTCCTGCTGTATCGTTCATTAGCCACCTTGACTCAAGTCAACTTTTCCTCTTGCACTCTTCCCACTTCCAATCCCTTTGCCACCTCTGAAGGCCCCGATCTTCTTCTTGACAAGCTCTTTGATGTCCTTTGTTTGGCTAGCACACAACCTACAGAAGACAAAACCAAGAGACTTAATTCTCAATAGGGATGCAAGTAAAACAGAGAAAATGCTGGACAAGCAGAGTTGTCTAAAGAGTGAATATCAATTCCCTTGTAACCAAAGAAGGAAAAGACCCATGTTTCCGCCCGGTTTCGGACCGGGGACCTTTCGCGTGTGAGGCGAACGTGATAACCACTACACTACGGAAACCCCGAAAGACAGCTTGTTTGGCTTTCCAATGTGTCTCACTGAGTAATCTCGCACTCTGACAAATTTGGTGACATGTTCCTATCATGGCCTTGAAGTAAAAGGAGCCATGGAGAAGAGACAGACGCACTCTAGCAAGGAGTCTGAACTGTAGTCTCCATGTTAGGCTCACTTAAACTTTGGACATTTAGGAGTTCACTAAAGCAAGCACAGCTCAACATATGCTGCCCTAAGAACCCCAGAACCTCTGGCAGCAGAACTGTTGCCTAAAGCGCCCATTTGTTTCATTGCCTTGGGCATTGGCTGAAAATAGGCCCAAGTCCTGTGCAGGCCACCTAGAGCCAGTCATTTCCAAGAGCTTAGTCTGTGCCTCCATCTTCAGGAAATATAGCGACTGGAGATTTGTTGATTTGTGTGAAGTCTGTGGAGTTTGCAGAAATTTGGGCCATAGACAACTCTTTAGCAAGACGAGCATCCAAAGGTTACAGATGTCAGAGACCTGAACCAGATTTGAGTACTTTCTCTTGTCTGTGTCCCAAACAGCAGTAGAACCCCACAAGTTCAAGCAGTGCCTGCAGTCAGACACTTTTATATCAGGACGCATAAGCAAAGACGCATGCTTCCGCCCGGTTTCGGACCGGGGACCTTTCGCGTGTTAGGCGAACGTGATAACCACTACACTACGGAAACTGAGCTTGCGTACCCCGTAGTAATTAAAGGAGCATTTCAATGCTTTCTTACATTTGTGGACTTTTATGACAGATCATGTAGGACTATTGAGAAGGAGGGAACTCCCATTTGTGTCATTCTTCAAGCACTCCCCCACTTATGGCTGTATTGACAATGCAAATTGTGATCTCAAGATTGCATCTCTTGTCATGGGAGCTGATCTTCTGGTTGACAAGCTCTTTGATGTCCTTTGTTTGGCTAGCACACAATCTACAGAAGACAAGACCAAGAAACTTATTTGTCAGTAGGGACGCACGTAAAACAGAGAAAATGCTGCACAAGCAGTGTTCTCTTGGACTAGCATCTCTTCTGATGGGAGCTCTTTCTGAGAAGACCTTTTCGACTTGTGAGCGCACAGGTGGAATTCATGTTTCTTCAAGCCCATTATAGGACTAGATTATTAGATTGACTAGGATCTGGTGTGCGATTAAGGTGTGTGTGGTCATTGCAGGTAAAAGGCAGAACAGAGAAGGAAACTGCTCACTCCCCGTCGTGGAATCGAACCCCGGTCTTCCGCGTGACAGGCGGAGATACTGTCCACTATACTAACGAGGACCTCTGAAGCAGTGCAATGGTCACGTCAAGCTGCGATTCGCAGCAGGTATGACAGGTAAAATTTGGCTGGCCGTGTAGAAATCCCCATCGGTTTACCAGGAACTACACTTTTATGCCTGTTTGACACAGATCTTTTGTGTGCTTCAGGCAGGGTTCCATGGTGTAATGGTTAGCACTCTGGACTCTGAATCCAGCGATCTGAGTTCAAGTCTCAGTGGAACCTCATTTGGCTTTCTAGCACTTTGCTCCACAGGTACATTAGCATTAGCACACCCTAGCATAAGAATCTAGTCAGTTGAAGAGCAAGTTAGTGGCCCAGTCAGTTCCACTCCTCTTGTGTTGGCTGATCTCATCTGCACATGGTCTTCATGCTGCACCAAACCTCGCTCATGCTCTTCTGCTGCACTTTCCACTTCAGCTTCCTGCTGTATCGTTCATTAGCCACCTTGACTCAAGTCAACTTTTCCTCTTGCACTCTTCCCACTTCCAATCCCTTTGCCACCTCTGAAGGCCCCGATCTTCTTCTTGACAAGCTCTTTGATGTCCTTTGTTTGGCTAGCACACAACCTACAGAAGACAAAACCAAGAGACTTAATTCTCAATAGGGATGCAAGTAAAACAGAGAAAATGCTGGACAAGCAGAGTTGTCTAAAGAGTGAATATCAATTCCCTTGTAACCAAAGAAGGAAAAGACCCATGTTTCCGCCCGGTTTCGGACCGGGGACCTTTCGCGTGTGAGGCGAACGTGATAACCACTACACTACGGAAACCCCGAAAGACAGCTTGTTTGGCTTTCCAATGTGTCTCACTGAGTAATCTCGCACTCTGACAAATTTGGTGACATGTTCCTATCATGGCCTTGAAGTAAAAGGAGCCATGGAGAAGAGACAGACGCACTCTAGCAAGGAGTCTGAACTGTAGTCTCCATGTTAGGCTCACTTAAACTTTGGACATTTAGGAGTTCACTAAAGCAAGCACAGCTCAACATATGCTGCCCTAAGAACCCCAGAACCTCTGGCAGCAGAACTGTTGCCTAAAGCGCCCATTTGTTTCATTGCCTTGGGCATTGGCTGAAAATAGGCCCAAGTCCTGTGCAGGCCACCTAGAGCCAGTCATTTCCAAGAGCTTAGTCTGTGCCTCCATCTTCAGGAAATATAGCGACTGGAGATTTGTTGATTTGTGTGAAGTCTGTGGAGTTTGCAGAAATTTGGGCCATAGACAACTCTTTAGCAAGACGAGCATCCAAAGGTTACAGATGTCAGAGACCTGAACCAGATTTGAGTACTTTCTCTTGTCTGTGTCCCAAACAGCAGTAGAACCCCACAAGTTCAAGCAGTGCCTGCAGTCAGACACTTTTATATCAGGACGCATAAGCAAAGACGCATGCTTCCGCCCGGTTTCGGACCGGGGACCTTTCGCGTGTAAGGCGAACGTGATAACCACTACACTACGGAAACTGAGCTTGCGTACCCCGTAGTAATTAAAGGAGCATTTCAATGCTTTCTTACATTTGTGGACTTTTATGACAGATCATGTAGGACTATTGAGAAGGAGGGAACTCCCATTTGTGTCATTCTTCAAGCACTCCCCCACTTATGGCTGTATTGACAATGCAAATTGTGATCTCAAGATTGCATCTCTTGTCATGGGAGCTGATCTTCTGGTTGACAAGCTCTTTGATGTCCTTTGTTTGGCTAGCACACAATCTACAGAAGACAAGACCAAGAAACTTATTTGTCAGTAGGGACGCACGTAAAACAGAGAAAATGCTGCACAAGCAGTGTTCTCTTGGACTAGCATCTCTTCTGATGGGAGCTCTTTCTGAGAAGACCTTTTCGACTTGTGAGCGCACAGGTGGAATTCATGTTTCTTCAAGCCCATTATAGGACTAGATTATTAGATTGACTAGGATCTGGTGTGCGATTAAGGTGTGTGTGGTCATTGCAGGTAAAAGGCAGAACAGAGAAGGAAACTGCTCACTCCCCGTCGGGGAATCGAACCCCGGTCTTCCGCGTGACAGGCGGAGATACTGTCCACTATACTAACGAGGACCTCTGAAGCACTGCAATGGTCACGTCAAGCTGCGATTCGCAGCAGGTATGACAGGTAAAATTTGGCTGGCCGTGTAGAAATCCCCATCGGTTTACCAGGAACTACACTTTTATGCCTGTTTGACACAGATCTTTTGTGTGCTTCAGGCAGGGTTCCATGGTGTAATGGTTAGCACTCTGGACCCTGAATCCAGCGATCTGAGTTCAAGTCTCAGTGGAACCTCATTTGGCTTTCTAGCACTTTGCTCCACAGGTACATTAGCATTAGCACACGCTAGCATAAGAATCTAGTCAGTTGAAGAGCAAGTTAGTGGCCCAGTCAGTTCCACTCCTCTTGTGTTGGCTGATCTCATCTGCACATGGTCTTCATGCTGCACCAAACCTCGCTCATGCTCTTCTGCTGCACTTTCCACTTCAGCTTCCTGCTGTATCGTTCATTAGCCACCTTGACTCAAGTCAACTTTTCCTCTTGCACTCTTCCCACTTCCAATCCCTTTGCCACCTCTGAAGGCCCCGATCTTCTTCTTGACAAGCTCTTTGATGTCCTTTGTTTGGCTAGCACACAACCTACAGAAGACAAAACCAAGAGACTTAATTCTCAATAGGGATGCAAGTAAAACAGAGAAAATGCTGGACAAGCAGAGTTGTCTAAAGAGTGAATATCAATTCCCTTGTAACCAAAGAAGGAAAAGACCCATGTTTCCGCCCGGTTTCGGACCGGGGACCTTTCGCGTGTGAGGCGAACGTGATAACCACTACACTACGGAAACCCCGAAAGACAGCTTGTTTGGCTTTCCAATGTGTCTCACTGAGTAATCTCGCACTCTGACAAATTTGGTGACATGTTCCTATCATGGCCTTGAAGTAAAAGGAGCCATGGAGAAGAGACAGACGCACTCTAGCAAGGAGTCTGAACTGTAGTCTCCATGTTAGGCTCACTTAAACTTTGGACATTTAGGAGTTCACTAAAGCAAGCACAGCTCAACATATGCTGCCCTAAGAACCCCAGAACCTCTGGCAGCAGAACTGTTGCCTAAAGCGCCCATTTGTTTCATTGCCTTGGGCATTGGCTGAAAATAGGCCCAAGTCCTGTGCAGGCCACCTAGAGCCAGTCATTTCCAAGAGCTTAGTCTGTGCCTCCATCTTCAGGAAATATAGCGACTGGAGATTTGTTGATTTGTGTGAAGTCTGTGGAGTTTGCAGAAATTTGGGCCATAGACAACTCTTTAGCAAGACGAGCATCCAAAGGTTACAGATGTCAGAGACCTGAACCAGATTTGAGTACTTTCTCTTGTCTGTGTCCCAAACAGCAGTAGAACCCCACAAGTTCAAGCAGTGCCTGCAGTCAGACACTTTTATATCAGGACGCATAAGCAAAGACGCATGCTTCCGCCCGGTTTCGGACCGGGGACCTTTCGCGTGTAAGGCGAACGTGATAACCACTACACTACGGAAACTGAGCTTGCGTACCCCATAGTAATTAAAGGAGCATTTCAATGCTTTCTTACATTTGTGGACTTTTATGACAGATCATGTAGGACTATTGAGAAGGAGGGAACTCCCATTTGTGTCATTCTTCAAGCACTCCCCCACTTATGGCTGTATTGACAATGCAAATTGTGATCTCAAGATTGCATCTCTTGTCATGGGAGCTGATCTTCTGGTTGACAAGCTCTTTGATGTCCTTTGTTTGGCTAGCACACAATCTACAGAAGACAAGACCAAGAAACTTATTTGTCAGTAGGGACGCACGTAAAACAGAGAAAATGCTGCACAAGCAGTGTTCTCTTGGACTAGCATCTCTTCTGATGGGAGCTCTTTCTGAGAAGACCTTTTCGACTTGTGAGCGCACAGGTGGAATTCATGTTTCTTCAAGCCCATTATAGGACTAGATTATTAGATTGACTAGGATCTGGTGTGCGATTAAGGTGTGTGTGGTCATTGCAGGTAAAAGGCAGAACAGAGAAGGAAACTGCTCACTCCCCGTCGGGGAATCGCGTGACAGGCGGAGATACTGTCCACTATACTAACGAGGACCTCTGAAGCAGTGCAATGGTCACGTCAAGCTGCGATTCGCAGCAGGTATGACAGGTAAAATTTGGCTGGCCGTGTAGAAATCCCCATCGGTTTACCAGGAACTACACTTTTATGCCTGTTTGACACAGATCTTTTGTGTGCTTCAGGCAGGGTTCCATGGTGTAATGGTTAGCACTCTGGACTCTGAATCCAGCGATCTGAGTTCAAGTCTCAGTGGAACCTCATTTGGCTTTCTAGCACTTTGCTCCACAGGTACATTAGCATTAGCACACGCTAGCATAAGAATCTAGTCAGTTAAAGAGCAAGTTAGTGGCCCAGTCAGTTCCTCTCCTCTTGTGTTGGCTGATCTCATCTGCACATGGTCTTCATGCTGCACCAAACCTCGCTCATGCTCTTCTGCTGCACTTTCCACTTCAGCTTCCTGCTGTATCGTTCATTAGCCACCTTGACTCAAGTCAACTTTTCCTCTTGCATTCTTCTCACTTCTAATCCTGTTGCCACCTCTGAAGGCCCGGATCTTCTTCTTGACAAGCTCTTTGATGTCCTTTGTTTGGCTAGCACACAACCTACAGAAGACAAAACCAAGAGACTTAATTCTCAATAGGGATGCAAGTAAAACAGAGAAAATGCTGGACAAGCAGAGTTGTCTAAAGAGTGAATATCAATTCCCTTGTGACCAAAGAAGGAAAAGACCCATGTTTCCACCCGGTTTCGGACCGGGGACCTTTCGCGTGTAAGGCGAACGTGATAACCACTACACTACGGAAACTGAGCTTGCGTACCCCGTAGTAATTAAAGGAGCATTTCAATGCTTTCTTACATTTGTGGACTTTTATGACAGATCATGTAGGACTATTGAGAAGGAGGGAACTCCCATTTGTGTCATTCTTCAAGCACTCCCCCACTTATGGCTGTATTGACAATGCAAATTGTGATCTCAAGATTGCATCTCTTGTCATGGGAGCTGATCTTCTGGTTGACAAGCTCTTTGATGTCCTTTGTTTGGCTAGCACACAATCTACAGAAGACAAGACCAAGAAACTTATTTGTCAGTAGGGACGCACGTAAAACAGAGAAAATGCTGCACAAGCAGTGTTCTCTTGGACTAGCATCTCTTCTGATGGGAGCTCTTTCTGAGAAGACCTTTTCGACTTGTGAGCGCACAGGTGGAATTCATGTTTCTTCAAGCCCATTATAGGACTAGATTATTAGATTGACTAGGATCTGGTGTGCGATTAAGGTGTGTGTGGTCATTGCAGGTAAAAGGCAGAACAGAGAAGGAAACTGCTCACTCCCCGTCGGGGAATCGAACCCCGGTCTTCCGCGTGACAGGCGGAGATACTGTCCACTATACTAACGAGGACCTCTGAAGCAGTGCAATGGTCACGTCAAGCTGCGATTCGCAGCAGGTATGACAGGTAAAATTTGGCTGGCCGTGTAGAAATCCCCATCGGTTTACCAGGAACTACACTTTTATGCCTGTTTGACACAGATCTTTTGTGTGCTTCAGGCAGGGTTCCATGGTGTAATGGTTAGCACTCTGGACTCTGAATCCAGCGATCTGAGTTCAAGTCTCAGTGGAACCTCATTTGGCTTTCTAGCACTTTGCTCCACAGGTACATTAGCATTAGCACACCCTAGCATAAGAATCTAGTCAGTTGAAGAGCAAGTTAGTGGCCCAGTCAGTTCCACTCCTCTTGTGTTGGCTGATCTCATCTGCACATGGTCTTCATGCTGCACCAAACCTCGCTCATGCTCTTCTGCTGCACTTTCCACTTCAGCTTCCTGCTGTATCGTTCATTAGCCACCTTGACTCAAGTCAACTTTTCCTCTTGCACTCTTCCCACTTCCAATCCCTTTGCCACCTCTGAAGGCCCCGATCTTCTTCTTGACAAGCTCTTTGATGTCCTTTGTTTGGCTAGCACACAACCTACAGAAGACAAAACCAAGAGACTTAATTCTCAATAGGGATGCAAGTAAAACAGAGAAAATGCTGGACAAGCAGAGTTGTCTAAAGAGTGAATATCAATTCCCTTGTAACCAAAGAAGGAAAAGACCCATGTTTCCGCCCGGTTTCGGACCGGGGACCTTTCGCGTGTGAGGCGAACGTGATAACCACTACACTACGGAAACCCCAAAAGACAGCTTGTTTGGCTTTCCAATGTGTCTCACTGAGTAATCTCGCACTCTGACAAATTTGGTGACATGTTCCTATCATGGCCTTGAAGTAAAAGGAGCCATGGAGAAGAGACAGACGCACTCTAGCAAGGAGTCTGAACTGTAGTCTCCATGTTAGGCTCACTTAAACTTTGGACATTTAGGAGTTCACTAAAGCAAGCACAGCTCAACATATGCTGCCCTAAGAACCCCAGAACCTCTGGCAGCAGAACTGTTGCCTAAAGCGCCCATTTGTTTCATTGCCTTGGGCATTGGCTGAAAATAGGCCCAAGTCCTGTGCAGGCCACCTAGAGCCAGTCATTTCCAAGAGCTTAGTCTGTGCCTCCATCTTCAGGAAATATAGCGACTGGAGATTTGTTGATTTGTGTGAAGTCTGTGGAGTTTGCAGAAATTTGGGCCATAGACAACTCTTTAGCAAGACGAGCATCCAAAGGTTACAGATGTCAGAGACCTGAACCAGATTTGAGTACTTTCTCTTGTCTGTGTCCCAAACAGCAGTAGAACCCCACAAGTTCAAGCAGTGCCTGCAGTCAGACACTTTTATATCAGGACGCATAAGCAAAGACGCATGCTTCCGCCCGGTTTCGGACCGGGGACCTTTCGCGTGTTAGGCGAACGTGATAACCACTACACTACGGAAACTGAGCTTGCGTACCCCGTAGTAATTAAAGGAGCATTTCAATGCTTTCTTACATTTGTGGACTTTTATGACAGATCATGTAGGACTATTGAGAAGGAGGGAACTCCCATTTGTGTCATTCTTCAAGCACTCCCCCACTTATGGCTGTATTGACAATGCAAATTGTGATCTCAAGATTGCATCTCTTGTCATGGGAGCTGATCTTCTGGTTGACAAGCTCTTTGATGTCCTTTGTTTGGCTAGCACACAATCTACAGAAGACAAGACCAAGAAACTTATTTGTCAGTAGGGACGCACGTAAAACAGAGAAAATGCTGCACAAGCAGTGTTCTCTTGGACTAGCATCTCTTCTGATGGGAGCTCTTTCTGAGAAGACCTTTTCGACTTGTGAGCGCACAGGTGGAATTCATGTTTCTTCAAGCCCATTATAGGACTAGATTATTAGATTGACTAGGATCTGGTGTGCGATTAAGGTGTGTGTGGTCATTGCAGGTAAAAGGCAGAACAGAGAAGGAAACTGCTCACTCCCCGTCGGGGAATCGAACCCCGGTCTTCCGCGTGACAGGCGGAGATACTGTCCACTATACTAACGAGGACCTCTGAAGCAGTGCAATGGTCACGTCAAGCTGCGATTCGCAGCAGGTATGACAGGTAAAATTTGGCTGGCCGTGTAGAAATCCCCATCGGTTTACCAGGAACTACACTTTTATGCCTGTTTGACACAGATCTTTTGTGTGCTTCAGGCAGGGTTCCATGGTGTAATGGTTAGCACTCTGGACTCTGAATCCAGCGATCTGAGTTCAAGTCTCAGTGGAACCTCATTTGGCTTTCTAGCACTTTGCTCCACAGGTACATTAGCATTAGCACACCCTAGCATAAGAATCTAGTCAGTTGAAGAGCAAGTTAGTGGCCCAGTCAGTTCCACTCCTCTTGTGTTGGCTGATCTCATCTGCACATGGTCTTCATGCTGCACCAAACCTCGCTCATGCTCTTCTGCTGCACTTTCCACTTCAGCTTCCTGCTGTATCGTTCATTAGCCACCTTGACTCAAGTCAACTTTTCCTCTTGCACTCTTCCCACTTCCAATCCCTTTGCCACCTCTGAAGGCCCCGATCTTCTTCTTGACAAGCTCTTTGATGTCCTTTGTTTGGCTAGCACACAACCTACAGAAGACAAAACCAAGAGACTTAATTCTCAATAGGGATGCAAGTAAAACAGAGAAAATGCTGGACAAGCAGAGTTGTCTAAAGAGTGAATATCAATTCCCTTGTAACCAAAGAAGGAAAAGACCCATGTTTCCGCCCGGTTTCGGACCGGGGACCTTTCGCGTGTGAGGCGAACGTGATAACCACTACACTACGGAAACCCCGAAAGACAGCTTGTTTGGCTTTCCAATGTGTCTCACTGAGTAATCTCGCACTCTGACAAATTTGGTGACATGTTCCTATCATGGCCTTGAAGTAAAAGGAGCCATGGAGAAGAGACAGACGCACTCTAGCAAGGAGTCTGAACTGTAGTCTCCATGTTAGGCTCACTTAAACTTTGGACATTTAGGAGTTCACTAAAGCAAGCACAGCTCAACATATGCTGCCCTAAGAACCCCAGAACCTCTGGCAGCAGAACTGTTGCCTAAAGCGCCCATTTGTTTCATTGCCTTGGGCATTGGCTGAAAATAGGCCCAAGTCCTGTGCAGGCCACCTAGAGCCAGTCATTTCCAAGAGCTTAGTCTGTGCCTCCATCTTCAGGAAATATAGCGACTGGAGATTTGTTGATTTGTGTGAAGTCTGTGGAGTTTGCAGAAATTTGGGCCATAGACAACTCTTTAGCAAGACGAGCATCCAAAGGTTACAGATGTCAGAGACCTGAACCAGATTTGAGTACTTTCTCTTGTCTGTGTCCCAAACAGCAGTAGAACCCCACAAGTTCAAGCAGTGCCTGCAGTCAGACACTTTTATATCAGGATGCATAAGCAAAGACGCATGCTTCCGCCCGGTTTCGGACCGGGGACCTTTCGCGTGTTAGGCGAACGTGATAACCACTACACTACGGAAACTGAGCTTGCGTACCCCGTAGTAATTAAAGGAGCATTTCAATGCTTTCTTACATTTGTGGACTTTTATGACAGATCATGTAGGACTATTGAGAAGGAGGGAACTCCCATTTGTGTCATTCTTCAAGCACTCCCCCACTTATGGCTGTATTGACAATGCAAATTGTGATCTCAAGATTGCATCTCTTGTCATGGGAGCTGATCTTCTGGTTGACAAGCTCTTTGATGTCCTTTGTTTGGCTAGCACACAATCTACAGAAGACAAGACCAAGAAACTTATTTGTCAGTAGGGACGCACGTAAAACAGAGAAAATGCTGCACAAGCAGTGTTCTCTTGGACTAGCATCTCTTCTGATGGGAGCTCTTTCTGAGAAGACCTTTTCGACTTGTGAGCGCACAGGTGGAATTCATGTTTCTTCAATCCCATTATAGGACTAGATTATTAGATTGACTAGGATCTGGTGTGCGATTAAGGTGTGTGTGGTCATTGCAGGTAAAAGGCAGAACAGAGAAGGAAACTGCTCACTCCCCGTCGGGGAATCGAACCCCGGTCTTCCGCGTGACAGGCGGAGATACTGTCCACTATACTAACGAGGACCTCTGAAGCACTGCAATGGTCACGTCAAGCTGCGATTCGCAGCAGGTATGACAGGTAAAATTTGGCTGGCCGTGTAGAAATCCCCATCGGTTTACCAGGAACTACACTTTTATGCCTGTTTGACACAGATCTTTTGTGTGCTTCAGGCAGGGTTCCATGGTGTAATGGTTAGCACTCTGGACCCTGAATCCAGCGATCTGAGTTCAAGTCTCAGTGGAACCTCATTTGGCTTTCTAGCACTTTGCTCCACAGGTACATTAGCATTAGCACACCCTAGCATAAGAATCTAGTCAGTTGAAGAGCAAGTTAGTGGCCCAGTCAGTTCCACTCCTCTTGTGTTGGCTGATCTCATCTGCACATGGTCTTCATGCTGCACCAAACCTCGCTCATGCTCTTCTGCTGCACTTTCCACTTCAGCTTCCTGCTGTATCGTTCATTAGCCACCTTGACTCAAGTCAACTTTTCCTCTTGCACTCTTCCCACTTCCAATCCCTTTGCCACCTCTGAAGGCCCCGATCTTCTTCTTGACAAGCTCTTTGATGTCCTTTGTTTGGCTAGCACACAACCTACAGAAGACAAAACCAAGAGACTTAATTCTCAATAGGGATGCAAGTAAAACAGAGAAAATGCTGGACAAGCAGAGTTGTCTAAAGAGTGAATATCAATTCCCTTGTAACCAAAGAAGGAAAAGACCCATGTTTCCGCCCGGTTTCGGACCGGGGACCTTTCGCGTGTGAGGCGAACGTGATAACCACTACACTACGGAAACCCCGAAAGACAGCTTGTTTGGCTTTCCAATGTGTCTCACTGAGTAATCTCGCACTCTGACAAATTTGGTGACATGTTCCTATCATGGCCTTGAAGTAAAAGGAGCCATGGAGAAGAGACAGACGCACTCTAGCAAGGAGTCTGAACTGTAGTCTCCATGTTAGGCTCACTTAAACTTTGGACATTTAGGAGTTCACTAAAGCAAGCACAGCTCAACATATGCTGCCCTAAGAACCCCAGAACCTCTGGCAGCAGAACTGTTGCCTAAAGCGCCCATTTGTTTCATTGCCTTGGGCATTGGCTGAAAATAGGCCCAAGTCCTGTGCAGGCCACCTAGAGCCAGTCATTTCCAAGAGCTTAGTCTGTGCCTCCATCTTCAGGAAATATAGCGACTGGAGATTTGTTGATTTGTGTGAAGTCTGTGGAGTTTGCAGAAATTTGGGCCATAGACAACTCTTTAGCAAGACGAGCATCCAAAGGTTACAGATGTCAGAGACCTGAACCAGATTTGAGTACTTTCTCTTGTCTGTGTCCCAAACAGCAGTAGAACCCCACAAGTTCAAGCAGTGCCTGCAGTCAGACACTTTTATATCAGGACGCATAAGCAAAGACGCATGCTTCCGCCCGGTTTCGGACCGGGGACCTTTCGCGTGTAAGGCGAACGTGATAACCACTACACTACGGAAACTGAGCTTGCGTACCCCGTAGTAATTAAAGGAGCATTTCAATGCTTTCTTACATTTGTGGACTTTTATGACAGATCATGTAGGACTATTGAGAAGGAGGGAACTCCCATTTGTGTCATTCTTCAAGCACTCCCCCACTTATGGCTGTATTGACAATGCAAATTGTGATCTCAAGATTGCATCTCTTGTCATGGGAGCTGATCTTCTGGTTGACAAGCTCTTTGATGTCCTTTGTTTGGCTAGCACACAATCTACAGAAGACAAGACCAAGAAACTTATTTGTCAGTAGGGACGCACGTAAAACAGAGAAAATGCTGCACAAGCAGTGTTCTCTTGGACTAGCATCTCTTCTGATGGGAGCTCTTTCTGAGAAGACCTTTTCGACTTGTGAGCGCACAGGTGGAATTCATGTTTCTTCAAGCCCATTATAGGACTAGATTATTAGATTGACTAGGATCTGGTGTGCGATTAAGGTGTGTGTGGTCATTGCAGGTAAAAGGCAGAACAGAGAAGGAAACTGCTCACTCCCCGTCGGGGAATCGCGTGACAGGCGGAGATACTGTCCACTATACTAACGAGGACCTCTGAAGCAGTGCAATGGTCACGTCAAGCTGCGATTCGCAGCAGGTATGACAGGTAAAATTTGGCTGGCCGTGTAGAAATCCCCATCGGTTTACCAGGAACTACACTTTTATGCCTGTTTGACACAGATCTTTTGTGTGCTTCAGGCAGGGTTCCATGGTGTAATGGTTAGCACTCTGGACTCTGAATCCAGCGATCTGAGTTCAAGTCTCAGTGGAACCTCATTTGGCTTTCTAGCACTTTGCTCCACAGGTACATTAGCATTAGCACACGCTAGCATAAGAATCTAGTCAGTTAAAGAGCAAGTTAGTGGCCCAGTCAGTTCCTCTCCTCTTGTGTTGGCTGATCTCATCTGCACATGGTCTTCATGCTGCACCAAACCTCGCTCATGCTCTTCTGCTGCACTTTCCACTTCAGCTTCCTGCTGTATCGTTCATTAGCCACCTTGACTCAAGTCAACTTTTCCTCTTGCACTCTTCTCACTTCTAATCCTGTTGCCACCTCTGAAGGCCCGGATCTTCTTCTTGACAAGCTCTTTGATGTCCTTTGTTTGGCTAGCACACAACCTACAGAAGACAAAACCAAGAGACTTAATTCTCAATAGGGATGCAAGTAAAACAGAGAAAATGCTGGACAAGCAGAGTTGTCTAAAGAGTGAATATCAATTCCCTTGTGACCAAAGAAGGAAAAGACCCATGTTTCCACCCGGTTTCGGACCGGGGACCTTTCGCGTGTAAGGCGAACGTGATAACCACTACACTACGGAAACTGAGCTTGCGTACCCCGTAGTAATTAAAGGAGCATTTCAATGCTTTCTTACATTTGTGGACTTTTATGACAGATCATGTAGGACTATTGAGAAGGAGGGAACTCCCATTTGTGTCATTCTTCAAGCACTCCCCCACTTATGGCTGTATTGACAATGCAAATTGTGATCTCAAGATTGCATCTCTTGTCATGGGAGCTGATCTTCTGGTTGACAAGCTCTTTGATGTCCTTTGTTTGGCTAGCACACAATCTACAGAAGACAAGACCAAGAAACTTATTTGTCAGTAGGGACGCACGTAAAACAGAGAAAATGCTGCACAAGCAGTGTTCTCTTGGACTAGCATCTCTTCTGATGGGAGCTCTTTCTGAGAAGACCTTTTCGACTTGTGAGCGCACAGGTGGAATTCATGTTTCTTCAAGCCCATTATAGGACTAGATTATTAGATTGACTAGGATCTGGTGTGCGATTAAGGTGTGTGTGGTCATTGCAGGTAAAAGGCAGAACAGAGAAGGAAACTGCTCACTCCCCGTCGGGGAATCGAACCCCGGTCTTCCGCGTGACAGGCGGAGATACTGTCCACTATACTAACGAGGACCTCTGAAGCAGTGCAATGGTCACGTCAAGCTGCGATTCGCAGCAGGTATGACAGGTAAAATTTGGCTGGCCGTGTAGAAATCCCCATCGGTTTACCAGGAACTACACTTTTATGCCTGTTTGACACAGATCTTTTGTGTGCTTCAGGCAGGGTTCCATGGTGTAATGGTTAGCACTCTGGACTCTGAATCCAGCGATCTGAGTTCAAGTCTCAGTGGAACCTCATTTGGCTTTCTAGCACTTTGCTCCACAGGTACATTAGCATTAGCACACCCTAGCATAAGAATCTAGTCAGTTGAAGAGCAAGTTAGTGGCCCAGTCAGTTCCACTCCTCTTGTGTTGGCTGATCTCATCTGCACATGGTCTTCATGCTGCACCAAACCTCGCTCATGCTCTTCTGCTGCACTTTCCACTTCAGCTTCCTGCTGTATCGTTCATTAGCCACCTTGACTCAAGTCAACTTTTCCTCTTGCACTCTTCCCACTTCCAATCCCTTTGCCACCTCTGAAGGCCCCGATCTTCTTCTTGACAAGCTCTTTGATGTCCTTTGTTTGGCTAGCACACAACCTACAGAAGACAAAACCAAGAGACTTAATTCTCAATAGGGATGCAAGTAAAACAGAGAAAATGCTGGACAAGCAGAGTTGTCTAAAGAGTGAATATCAATTCCCTTGTAACCAAAGAAGGAAAAGACCCATGTTTCCGCCCGGTTTCGGACCGGGGACCTTTCGCGTGTGAGGCGAACGTGATAACCACTACACTACGGAAACCCCGAAAGACAGCTTGTTTGGCTTTCCAATGTGTCTCACTGAGTAATCTCGCACTCTGACAAATTTGGTGACATGTTCCTATCATGGCCTTGAAGTAAAAGGAGCCATGGAGAAGAGACAGACGCACTCTAGCAAGGAGTCTGAACTGTAGTCTCCATGTTAGGCTCACTTAAACTTTGGACATTTAGGAGTTCACTAAAGCAAGCACAGCTCAACATATGCTGCCCTAAGAACCCCAGAACCTCTGGCAGCAGAACTGTTGCCTAAAGCGCCCATTTGTTTCATTGCCTTGGGCATTGGCTGAAAATAGGCCCAAGTCCTGTGCAGGCCACCTAGAGCCAGTCATTTCCAAGAGCTTAGTCTGTGCCTCCATCTTCAGGAAATATAGCGACTGGAGATTTGTTGATTTGTGTGAAGTCTGTGGAGTTTGCAGAAATTTGGGCCATAGACAACTCTTTAGCAAGACGAGCATCCAAAGGTTACAGATGTCAGAGACCTGAACCAGATTTGAGTACTTTCTCTTGTCTGTGTCCCAAACAGCAGTAGAACCCCACAAGTTCAAGCAGTGCCTGCAGTCAGACACTTTTATATCAGGACGCATAAGCAAAGACGCATGCTTCCGCCCGGTTTCGGACCGGGGACCTTTCGCGTGTTAGGCGAACGTGATAACCACTACACTACGGAAACTGAGCTTGCGTACCCCGTAGTAATTAAAGGAGCATTTCAATGCTTTCTTACATTTGTGGACTTTTATGACAGATCATGTAGGACTATTGAGAAGGAGGGAACTCCCATTTGTGTCATTCTTCAAGCACTCCCCCACTTATGGCTGTATTGACAATGCAAATTGTGATCTCAAGATTGCATCTCTTGTCATGGGAGCTGATCTTCTGGTTGACAAGCTCTTTGATGTCCTTTGTTTGGCTAGCACACAATCTACAGAAGACAAGACCAAGAAACTTATTTGTCAGTAGGGACGCACGTAAAACAGAGAAAATGCTGCACAAGCAGTGTTCTCTTGGACTAGCATCTCTTCTGATGGGAGCTCTTTCTGAGAAGACCTTTTCGACTTGTGAGCGCACAGGTGGAATTCATGTTTCTTCAAGCCCATTATAGGACTAGATTATTAGATTGACTAGGATCTGGTGTGCGATTAAGGTGTGTGTGGTCATTGCAGGTAAAAGGCAGAACAGAGAAGGAAACTGCTCACTCCCCGTCGGGGAATCGAACCCCGGTCTTCCGCGTGACAGGCGGAGATACTGTCCACTATACTAACGAGGACCTCTGAAGCAGTGCAATGGTCACGTCAAGCTGCGATTCGCAGCAGGTATGACAGGTAAAATTTGGCTGGCCGTGTAGAAATCCCCATCGGTTTACCAGGAACTACACTTTTATGCCTGTTTGACACAGATCTTTTGTGTGCTTCAGGCAGGGTTCCATGGTGTAATGGTTAGCACTCTGGACTCTGAATCCAGCGATCTGAGTTCAAGTCTCAGTGGAACCTCATTTGGCTTTCTAGCACTTTGCTCCACAGGTACATTAGCATTAGCACACCCTAGCATAAGAATCTAGTCAGTTGAAGAGCAAGTTAGTGGCCCAGTCAGTTCCACTCCTCTTGTGTTGGCTGATCTCATCTGCACATGGTCTTCATGCTGCACCAAACCTCGCTCATGCTCTTCTGCTGCACTTTCCACTTCAGCTTCCTGCTGTATCGTTCATTAGCCACCTTGACTCAAGTCAACTTTTCCTCTTGCACTCTTCCCACTTCCAATCCCTTTGCCACCTCTGAAGGCCCCGATCTTCTTCTTGACAAGCTCTTTGATGTCCTTTGTTTGGCTAGCACACAACCTACAGAAGACAAAACCAAGAGACTTAATTCTCAATAGGGATGCAAGTAAAACAGAGAAAATGCTGGACAAGCAGAGTTGTCTAAAGAGTGAATATCAATTCCCTTGTAACCAAAGAAGGAAAAGACCCATGTTTCCGCCCGGTTTCGGACCGGGGACCTTTCGCGTGTGAGGCGAACGTGATAACCACTACACTACGGAAACCCCGAAAGACAGCTTGTTTGGCTTTCCAATGTGTCTCACTGAGTAATCTCGCACTCTGACAAATTTGGTGACATGTTCCTATCATGGCCTTGAAGTAAAAGGAGCCATGGAGAAGAGACAGACGCACTCTAGCAAGGAGTCTGAACTGTAGTCTCCATGTTAGGCTCACTTAAACTTTGGACATTTAGGAGTTCACTAAAGCAAGCACAGCTCAACATATGCTGCCCTAAGAACCCCAGAACCTCTGGCAGCAGAACTGTTGCCTAAAGCGCCCATTTGTTTCATTGCCTTGGGCATTGGCTGAAAATAGGCCCAAGTCCTGTGCAGGCCACCTAGAGCCAGTCATTTCCAAGAGC
The DNA here is from genome assembly GCF_041146795.1 of Maylandia zebra. Lineage (NCBI taxonomy): Eukaryota > Metazoa > Chordata > Actinopteri > Cichliformes > Cichlidae > Maylandia > Maylandia zebra. The sequence goes on along the minus strand of NC_135174.1, from coordinate 28,526,379 downwards.
TTAGTCTGTGCCTCCATCTTCAGGAAATATAGCGACTGGAGATTTGTTGATTTGTGTGAAGTCTGTGGAGTTTGCAGAAATTTGGGCCATAGACAACTCTTTAGCAAGACGAGCATCCAAAGGTTACAGATGTCAGAGACCTGAACCAGATTTGAGTACTTTCTCTTGTCTGTGTCCCAAACAGCAGTAGAACCCCACAAGTTCAAGCAGTGCCTGCAGTCAGACACTTTTATATCAGGACGCATAAGCAAAGACGCATGCTTCCGCCCGGTTTCGGACCGGGGACCTTTCGCGTGTAAGGCGAACGTGATAACCACTACACTACGGAAACTGAGCTTGCGTACCCCGTAGTAATTAAAGGAGCATTTCAATGCTTTCTTACATTTGTGGACTTTTATGACAGATCATGTAGGACTATTGAGAAGGAGGGAACTCCCATTTGTGTCATTCTTCAAGCACTCCCCCACTTATGGCTGTATTGACAATGCAAATTGTGATCTCAAGATTGCATCTCTTGTCATGGGAGCTGATCTTCTGGTTGACAAGCTCTTTGATGTCCTTTGTTTGGCTAGCACACAATCTACAGAAGACAAGACCAAGAAACTTATTTGTCAGTAGGGACGCACGTAAAACAGAGAAAATGCTGCACAAGCAGTGTTCTCTTGGACTAGCATCTCTTCTGATGGGAGCTCTTTCTGAGAAGACCTTTTCGACTTGTGAGCGCACAGGTGGAATTCATGTTTCTTCAAGCCCATTATAGGACTAGATTATTAGATTGACTAGGATCTGGTGTGCGATTAAGGTGTGTGTGGTCATTGCAGGTAAAAGGCAGAACAGAGAAGGAAACTGCTCACTCCCCGTCGGGGAATCGCGTGACAGGCGGAGATACTGTCCACTATACTAACGAGGACCTCTGAAGCAGTGCAATGGTCACGTCAAGCTGCGATTCGCAGCAGGTATGACAGGTAAAATTTGGCTGGCCGTGTAGAAATCCCCATCGGTTTACCAGGAACTACACTTTTATGCCTGTTTGACACAGATCTTTTGTGTGCTTCAGGCAGGGTTCCATGGTGTAATGGTTAGCACTCTGGACTCTGAATCCAGCGATCTGAGTTCAAGTCTCAGTGGAACCTCATTTGGCTTTCTAGCACTTTGCTCCACAGGTACATTAGCATTAGCACACGCTAGCATAAGAATCTAGTCAGTTAAAGAGCAAGTTAGTGGCCCAGTCAGTTCCTCTCCTCTTGTGTTGGCTGATCTCATCTGCACATGGTCTTCATGCTGCACCAAACCTCGCTCATGCTCTTCTGCTGCACTTTCCACTTCAGCTTCCTGCTGTATCATTCATTAGCCACCTTGACTCAAGTCAACTTTTCCTCTTGCACTCTTCTCACTTCTAATCCTGTTGCCACCTCTGAAGGCCCGGATCTTCTTCTTGACAAGCTCTTTGATGTCCTTTGTTTGGCTAGCACACAACCTACAGAAGACAAAACCAAGAGACTTAATTCTCAATAGGGATGCAAGTAAAACAGAGAAAATGCTGGACAAGCAGAGTTGTCTAAAGAGTGAATATCAATTCCCTTGTGACCAAAGAAGGAAAAGACCCATGTTTCCACCCGGTTTCGGACCGGGGACCTTTCGCGTGTAAGGCGAACGTGATAACCACTACACTACGGAAACTGAGCTTGCGTACCCCGTAGTAATTAAAGGAGCATTTCAATGCTTTCTTACATTTGTGGACTTTTATGACAGATCATGTAGGACTATTGAGAAGGAGGGAACTCCCATTTGTGTCATTCTTCAAGCACTCCCCCACTTATGGCTGTATTGACAATGCAAATTGTGATCTCAAGATTGCATCTCTTGTCATGGGAGCTGATCTTCTGGTTGACAAGCTCTTTGATGTCCTTTGTTTGGCTAGCACACAATCTACAGAAGACAAGACCAAGAAACTTATTTGTCAGTAGGGACGCACGTAAAACAGAGAAAATGCTGCACAAGCAGTGTTCTCTTGGACTAGCATCTCTTCTGATGGGAGCTCTTTCTGAGAAGACCTTTTCGACTTGTGAGCGCACAGGTGGAATTCATGTTTCTTCAAGCCCATTATAGGACTAGATTATTAGATTGACTAGGATCTGGTGTGCGATTAAGGTGTGTGTGGTCATTGCAGGTAAAAGGCAGAACAGAGAAGGAAACTGCTCACTCCCCGTCGGGGAATCGAACCCCGGTCTTCCGCGTGACAGGCGGAGATACTGTCCACTATACTAACGAGGACCTCTGAAGCAGTGCAATGGTCACGTCAAGCTGCGATTCGCAGCAGGTATGACAGGTAAAATTTGGCTGGCCGTGTAGAAATCCCCATCGGTTTACCAGGAACTACACTTTTATGCCTGTTTGACACAGATCTTTTGTGTGCTTCAGGCAGGGTTCCATGGTGTAATGGTTAGCACTCTGGACTCTGAATCCAGCGATCTGAGTTCAAGTCTCAGTGGAACCTCATTTGGCTTTCTAGCACTTTGCTCCACAGGTACATTAGCATTAGCACACCCTAGCATAAGAATCTAGTCAGTTGAAGAGCAAGTTAGTGGCCCAGTCAGTTCCACTCCTCTTGTGTTGGCTGATCTCATCTGCACATGGTCTTCATGCTGCACCAAACCTCGCTCATGCTCTTCTGCTGCACTTTCCACTTCAGCTTCCTGCTGTATCGTTCATTAGCCACCTTGACTCAAGTCAACTTTTCCTCTTGCACTCTTCCCACTTCCAATCCCTTTGCCACCTCTGAAGGCCCCGATCTTCTTCTTGACAAGCTCTTTGATGTCCTTTGTTTGGCTAGCACACAACCTACAGAAGACAAAACCAAGAGACTTAATTCTCAATAGGGATGCAAGTAAAACAGAGAAAATGCTGGACAAGCAGAGTTGTCTAAAGAGTGAATATCAATTCCCTTGTAACCAAAGAAGGAAAAGACCCATGTTTCCGCCCGGTTTCGGACCGGGGACCTTTCGCGTGTGAGGCGAACGTGATAACCACTACACTACGGAAACCCCGAAAGACAGCTTGTTTGGCTTTCCAATGTGTCTCACTGAGTAATCTCGCACTCTGACAAATTTGGTGACATGTTCCTATCATGGCCTTGAAGTAAAAGGAGCCATGGAGAAGAGACAGACGCACTCTAGCAAGGAGTCTGAACTGTAGTCTCCATGTTAGGCTCACTTAAACTTTGGACATTTAGGAGTTCACTAAAGCAAGCACAGCTCAACATATGCTGCCCTAAGAACCCCAGAACCTCTGGCAGCAGAACTGTTGCCTAAAGCGCCCATTTGTTTCATTGCCTTGGGCATTGGCTGAAAATAGGCCCAAGTCCTGTGCAGGCCACCTAGAGCCAGTCATTTCCAAGAGCTTAGTCTGTGCCTCCATCTTCAGGAAATATAGCGACTGGAGATTTGTTGATTTGTGTGAAGTCTGTGGAGTTTGCAGAAATTTGGGCCATAGACAACTCTTTAGCAAGACGAGCATCCAAAGGTTACAGATGTCAGAGACCTGAACCAGATTTGAGTACTTTCTCTTGTCTGTGTCCCAAACAGCAGTAGAACCCCACAAGTTCAAGCAGTGCCTGCAGTCAGACACTTTTATATCAGGACGCATAAGCAAAGACGCATGCTTCCGCCCGGTTTCGGACCGGGGACCTTTCGCGTGTTAGGCGAACGTGATAACCACTACACTACGGAAACTGAGCTTGCGTACCCCGTAGTAATTAAAGGAGCATTTCAATGCTTTCTTACATTTGTGGACTTTTATGACAGATCATGTAGGACTATTGAGAAGGAGGGAACTCCCATTTGTGTCATTCTTCAAGCACTCCCCCACTTATGGCTGTATTGACAATGCAAATTGTGATCTCAAGATTGCATCTCTTGTCATGGGAGCTGATCTTCTGGTTGACAAGCTCTTTGATGTCCTTTGTTTGGCTAGCACACAATCTACAGAAGACAAGACCAAGAAACTTATTTGTCAGTAGGGACGCACGTAAAACAGAGAAAATGCTGCACAAGCAGTGTTCTCTTGGACTAGCATCTCTTCTGATGGGAGCTCTTTCTGAGAAGACCTTTTCGACTTGTGAGCGCACAGGTGGAATTCATGTTTCTTCAAGCCCATTATAGGACTAGATTATTAGATTGACTAGGATCTGGTGTGCGATTAAGGTGTGTGTGGTCATTGCAGGTAAAAGGCAGAACAGAGAAGGAAACTGCTCACTCCCCGTCGGGGAATCGAACCCCGGTCTTCCGCGTGACAGGCGGAGATACTGTCCACTATACTAACGAGGACCTCTGAAGCAGTGCAATGGTCACGTCAAGCTGCGATTCGCAGCAGGTATGACAGGTAAAATTTGGCTGGCCGTGTAGAAATCCCCATCGGTTTACCAGGAACTACACTTTTATGCCTGTTTGACACAGATCTTTTGTGTGCTTCAGGCAGGGTTCCATGGTGTAATGGTTAGCACTCTGGACTCTGAATCCAGCGATCTGAGTTCAAGTCTCAGTGGAACCTCATTTGGCTTTCTAGCACTTTGCTCCACAGGTACATTAGCATTAGCACACCCTAGCATAAGAATCTAGTCAGTTGAAGAGCAAGTTAGTGGCCCAGTCAGTTCCACTCCTCTTGTGTTGGCTGATCTCATCTGCACATGGTCTTCATGCTGCACCAAACCTCGCTCATGCTCTTCTGCTGCACTTTCCACTTCAGCTTCCTGCTGTATCGTTCATTAGCCACCTTGACTCAAGTCAACTTTTCCTCTTGCACTCTTCCCACTTCCAATCCCTTTGCCACCTCTGAAGGCCCCGATCTTCTTCTTGACAAGCTCTTTGATGTCCTTTGTTTGGCTAGCACACAACCTACAGAAGACAAAACCAAGAGACTTAATTCTCAATAGGGATGCAAGTAAAACAGAGAAAATGCTGGACAAGCAGAGTTGTCTAAAGAGTGAATATCAATTCCCTTGTAACCAAAGAAGGAAAAGACCCATGTTTCCGCCCGGTTTCGGACCGGGGACCTTTCGCGTGTGAGGCGAACGTGATAACCACTACACTACGGAAACCCCGAAAGACAGCTTGTTTGGCTTTCCAATGTGTCTCACTGAGTAATCTCGCACTCTGACAAATTTGGTGACATGTTCCTATCATGGCCTTGAAGTAAAAGGAGCCATGGAGAAGAGACAGACGCACTCTAGCAAGGAGTCTGAACTGTAGTCTCCATGTTAGGCTCACTTAAACTTTGGACATTTAGGAGTTCACTAAAGCAAGCACAGCTCAACATATGCTGCCCTAAGAACCCCAGAACCTCTGGCAGCAGAACTGTTGCCTAAAGCGCCCATTTGTTTCATTGCCTTGGGCATTGGCTGAAAATAGGCCCAAGTCCTGTGCAGGCCACCTAGAGCCAGTCATTTCCAAGAGCTTAGTCTGTGCCTCCATCTTCAGGAAATATAGCGACTGGAGATTTGTTGATTTGTGTGAAGTCTGTGGAGTTTGCAGAAATTTGGGCCATAGACAACTCTTTAGCAAGACGAGCATCCAAAGGTTACAGATGTCAGAGACCTGAACCAGATTTGAGTACTTTCTCTTGTCTGTGTCCCAAACAGCAGTAGAACCCCACAAGTTCAAGCAGTGCCTGCAGTCAGACACTTTTATATCAGGACGCATAAGCAAAGACGCATGCTTCCGCCCGGTTTCGGACCGGGGACCTTTCGCGTGTTAGGCGAACGTGATAACCACTACACTACGGAAACTGAGCTTGCGTACCCCGTAGTAATTAAAGGAGCATTTCAATGCTTTCTTACATTTGTGGACTTTTATGACAGATCATGTAGGACTATTGAGAAGGAGGGAACTCCCATTTGTGTCATTCTTCAAGCACTCCCCCACTTATGGCTGTATTGACAATGCAAATTGTGATCTCAAGATTGCATCTCTTGTCATGGGAGCTGATCTTCTGGTTGACAAGCTCTTTGATGTCCTTTGTTTGGCTAGCACACAATCTACAGAAGACAAGACCAAGAAACTTATTTGTCAGTAGGGACGCACGTAAAACAGAGAAAATGCTGCACAAGCAGTGTTCTCTTGGACTAGCATCTCTTCTGATGGGAGCTCTTTCTGAGAAGACCTTTTCGACTTGTGAGCGCACAGGTGGAATTCATGTTTCTTCAAGCCCATTATAGGACTAGATTATTAGATTGACTAGGATCTGGTGTGCGATTAAGGTGTGTGTGGTCATTGCAGGTAAAAGGCAGAACAGAGAAGGAAACTGCTCACTCCCCGTCGGGGAATCGAACCCCGGTCTTCCGCGTGACAGGCGGAGATACTGTCCACTATACTAACGAGGACCTCTGAAGCAGTGCAATGGTCACGTCAAGCTGCGATTCGCAGCAGGTATGACAGGTAAAATTTGGCTGGCCGTGTAGAAATCCCCATCGGTTTACCAGGAACTACACTTTTATGCCTGTTTGACACAGATCTTTTGTGTGCTTCAGGCAGGGTTCCATGGTGTAATGGTTAGCACTCTGGACTCTGAATCCAGCGATCTGAGTTCAAGTCTCAGTGGAACCTCATTTGGCTTTCTAGCACTTTGCTCCACAGGTACATTAGCATTAGCACACCCTAGCATAAGAATCTAGTCAGTTGAAGAGCAAGTTAGTGGCCCAGTCAGTTCCACTCCTCTTGTGTTGGCTGATCTCATCTGCACATGGTCTTCATGCTGCACCAAACCTCGCTCATGCTCTTCTGCTGCACTTTCCACTTCAGCTTCCTGCTGTATCGTTCATTAGCCACCTTGACTCAAGTCAACTTTTCCTCTTGCACTCTTCCCACTTCCAATCCCTTTGCCACCTCTGAAGGCCCCGATCTTCTTCTTGACAAGCTCTTTGATGTCCTTTGTTTGGCTAGCACACAACCTACAGAAGACAAAACCAAGAGACTTAATTCTCAATAGGGATGCAAGTAAAACAGAGAAAATGCTGGACAAGCAGAGTTGTCTAAAGAGTGAATATCAATTCCCTTGTAACCAAAGAAGGAAAAGACCCATGTTTCCGCCCGGTTTCGGACCGGGGACCTTTCGCGTGTGAGGCGAACGTGATAACCACTACACTACGGAAACCCCGAAAGACAGCTTGTTTGGCTTTCCAATGTGTCTCACTGAGTAATCTCGCACTCTGACAAATTTGGTGACATGTTCCTATCATGGCCTTGAAGTAAAAGGAGCCATGGAGAAGAGACAGACGCACTCTAGCAAGGAGTCTGAACTGTAGTCTCCATGTTAGGCTCACTTAAACTTTGGACATTTAGGAGTTCACTAAAGCAAGCACAGCTCAACATATGCTGCCCTAAGAACCCCAGAACCTCTGGCAGCAGAACTGTTGCCTAAAGCGCCCATTTGTTTCATTGCCTTGGGCATTGGCTGAAAATAGGCCCAAGTCCTGTGCAGGCCACCTAGAGCCAGTCATTTCCAAGAGCTTAGTCTGTGCCTCCATCTTCAGGAAATATAGCGACTGGAGATTTGTTGATTTGTGTGAAGTCTGTGGAGTTTGCAGAAATTTGGGCCATAGACAACTCTTTAGCAAGACGAGCATCCAAAGGTTACAGATGTCAGAGACCTGAACCAGATTTGAGTACTTTCTCTTGTCTGTGTCCCAAACAGCAGTAGAACCCCACAAGTTCAAGCAGTGCCTGCAGTCAGACACTTTTATATCAGGACGCATAAGCAAAGACGCATGCTTCCGCCCGGTTTCGGACCGGGGACCTTTCGCGTGTTAGGCGAACGTGATAACCACTACACTACGGAAACTGAGCTTGCGTACCCCGTAGTAATTAAAGGAGCATTTCAATGCTTTCTTACATTTGTGGACTTTTATGACAGATCATGTAGGACTATTGAGAAGGAGGGAACTCCCATTTGTGTCATTCTTCAAGCACTCCCCCACTTATGGCTGTATTGACAATGCAAATTGTGATCTCAAGATTGCATCTCTTGTCATGGGAGCTGATCTTCTGGTTGACAAGCTCTTTGATGTCCTTTGTTTGGCTAGCACACAATCTACAGAAGACAAGACCAAGAAACTTATTTGTCAGTAGGGACGCACGTAAAACAGAGAAAATGCTGCACAAGCAGTGTTCTCTTGGACTAGCATCTCTTCTGATGGGAGCTCTTTCTGAGAAGACCTTTTCGACTTGTGAGCGCACAGGTGGAATTCATGTTTCTTCAAGCCCATTATAGGACTAGATTATTAGATTGACTAGGATCTGGTGTGCGATTAAGGTGTGTGTGGTCATTGCAGGTAAAAGGCAGAACAGAGAAGGAAACTGCTCACTCCCCGTCGAGGAATCGCGTGACAGGCGGAGATACTGTCCACTATACTAACGAGGACCTCTGAAGCAGTGCAATGGTCACGTCAAGCTGCGATTCGCAGCAGGTATGACAGGTAAAATTTGGCTGGCCGTGTAGAAATCCCCATCGGTTTACCAGGAACTACACTTTTATGCCTGTTTGACACAGATCTTTTGTGTGCTTCAGGCAGGGTTCCATGGTGTAATGGTTAGCACTCTGGACTCTGAATCCAGCGATCTGAGTTCAAGTCTCAGTGGAACCTCATTTGGCTTTCTAGCACTTTGCTCCACAGGTACATTAGCATTAGCACACGCTAGCATAAGAATCTAGTCAGTTAAAGAGCAAGTTAGTGGCCCAGTCAGTTCCTCTCCTCTTGTGTTGGCTGATCTCATCTGCACATGGTCTTCATGCTGCACCAAACCTCGCTCATGCTCTTCTGCTGCACTTTCCACTTCAGCTTCCTGCTGTATCGTTCATTAGCCACCTTGACTCAAGTCAACTTTTCCTCTTGCACTCTTCTCACTTCTAATCCTGTTGCCACCTCTGAAGGCCCGGATCTTCTTCTTGACAAGCTCTTTGATGTCCTTTGTTTGGCTAGCACACAACCTACAGAAGACAAAACCAAGAGACTTAATTCTCAATAGGGATGCAAGTAAAACAGAGAAAATGCTGGACAAGCAGAGTTGTCTAAAGAGTGAATATCAATTCCCTTGTGACCAAAGAAGGAAAAGACCCATGTTTCCACCCGGTTTCGGACCGGGGACCTTTCGCGTGTAAGGCGAACGTGATAACCACTACACTACGGAAACTGAGCTTGCGTACCCCGTAGTAATTAAAGGAGCATTTCAATGCTTTCTTACATTTGTGGACTTTTATGACAGATCATGTAGGACTATTGAGAAGGAGGGAACTCCCATTTGTGTCATTCTTCAAGCACTCCCCCACTTATGGCTGTATTGACAATGCAAATTGTGATCTCAAGATTGCATCTCTTGTCATGGGAGCTGATCTTCTGGTTGACAAGCTCTTTGATGTCCTTTGTTTGGCTAGCACACAATCTACAGAAGACAAGACCAAGAAACTTATTTGTCAGTAGGGACGCACGTAAAACAGAGAAAATGCTGCACAAGCAGTGTTCTCTTGGACTAGCATCTCTTCTGATGGGAGCTCTTTCTGAGAAGACCTTTTCGACTTGTGAGCGCACAGGTGGAATTCATGTTTCTTCAAGCCCATTATAGGACTAGATTATTAGATTGACTAGGATCTGGTGTGCGATTAAGGTGTGTGTGGTCATTGCAGGTAAAAGGCAGAACAGAGAAGGAAACTGCTCACTCCCCGTCGGGGAATCGAACCCCGGTCTTCCGCGTGACAGGCGGAGATACTGTCCACTATACTAACGAGGACCTCTGAAGCAGTGCAATGGTCACGTCAAGCTGCGATTCGCAGCAGGTATGACAGGTAAAATTTGGCTGGCCGTGTAGAAATCCCCATCGGTTTACCAGGAACTACACTTTTATGCCTGTTTGACACAGATCTTTTGTGTGCTTCAGGCAGGGTTCCATGGTGTAATGGTTAGCACTCTGGACTCTGAATCCAGCGATCTGAGTTCAAGTCTCAGTGGAACCTCATTTGGCTTTCTAGCACTTTGCTCCACAGGTACATTAGCATTAGCACACCCTAGCATAAGAATCTAGTCAGTTGAAGAGCAAGTTAGTGGCCCAGTCAGTTCCACTCCTCTTGTGTTGGCTGATCTCATCTGCACATGGTCTTCATGCTGCACCAAACCTCGCTCATGCTCTTCTGCTGCACTTTCCACTTCAGCTTCCTGCTGTATCGTTCATTAGCCACCTTGACTCAAGTCAACTTTTCCTCTTGCACTCTTCCCACTTCCAATCCCTTTGCCACCTCTGAAGGCCCCGATCTTCTTCTTGACAAGCTCTTTGATGTCCTTTGTTTGGCTAGCACACAACCTACAGAAGACAAAACCAAGAGACTTAATTCTCAATAGGGATGCAAGTAAAACAGAGAAAATGCTGGACAAGCAGAGTTGTCTAAAGAGTGAATATCAATTCCCTTGTAACCAAAGAAGGAAAAGACCCATGTTTCCGCCCGGTTTCGGACCGGGGACCTTTCGCGTGTGAGGCGAACGTGATAACCACTACACTACGGAAACCCCGAAAGACAGCTTGTTTGGCTTTCCAATGTGTCTCACTGAGTAATCTCGCACTCTGACAAATTTGGTGACATGTTCCTATCATGGCCTTGAAGTAAAAGGAGCCATGGAGAAGAGACAGACGCACTCTAGCAAGGAGTCTGAACTGTAGTCTCCATGTTAGGCTCACTTAAACTTTGGACATTTAGGAGTTCACTAAAGCAAGCACAGCTCAACATATGCTGCCCTAAGAACCCCAGAACCTCTGGCAGCAGAACTGTTGCCTAAAGCGCCCATTTGTTTCATTGCCTTGGGCATTGGCTGAAAATAGGCCCAAGTCCTGTGCAGGCCACCTAGAGCCAGTCATTTCCAAGAGCTTAGTCTGTGCCTCCATCTTCAGGAAATATAGCGACTGGAGATTTGTTGATTTGTGTGAAGTCTGTGGAGTTTGCAGAAATTTGGGCCATAGACAACTCTTTAGCAAGACGAGCATCCAAAGGTTACAGATGTCAGAGACCTGAACCAGATTTGAGTACTTTCTCTTGTCTGTGTCCCAAACAGCAGTAGAACCCCACAAGTTCAAGCAGTGCCTGCAGTCAGACACTTTTATATCAGGACGCATAAGCAAAGACGCATGCTTCCGCCCGGTTTCGGACCGGGGACCTTTCGCGTGTTAGGCGAACGTGATAACCACTACACTACGGAAACTGAGCTTGCGTACCCCGTAGTAATTAAAGGAGCATTTCAATGCTTTCTTACATTTGTGGACTTTTATGACAGATCATGTAGGACTATTGAGAAGGAGGGAACTCCCATTTGTGTCATTCTTCAAGCACTCCCCCACTTATGGCTGTATTGACAATGCAAATTGTGATCTCAAGATTGCATCTCTTGTCATGGGAGCTGATCTTCTGGTTGACAAGCTCTTTGATGTCCTTTGTTTGGCTAGCACACAATCTACAGAAGACAAGACCAAGAAACTTATTTGTCAGTAGGGACGCACGTAAAACAGAGAAAATGCTGCACAAGCAGTGTTCTCTTGGACTAGCATCTCTTCTGATGGGAGCTCTTTCTGAGAAGACCTTTTCGACTTGTGAGCGCACAGGTGGAATTCATGTTTCTTCAATCCCATTATAGGACTAGATTATTAGATTGACTAGGATCTGGTGTGCGATTAAGGTGTGTGTGGTCATTGCAGGTAAAAGGCAGAACAGAGAAAGAAACTGCTCACTCCCCGTCGGGGAATCGAACCCCGGTCTTCCGCGTGACAGGCGGCGATACTGTCCACTATACTAACGAGGACCTCTGAAGCACTGCAATGGTCACGTCAAGCTGCGATTCGCAGCAGGTATGACAGGTAAAATTTGGCTGGCCGTGTAGAAATCCCCATCGGTTTACCAGGAACTACACTTTTATGCCTGTTTGACACAGATCTTTTGTGTGCTTCAGGCAGGGTTCCATGGTGTAATGGTTAGCACTCTGGACTCTGAATCCAGCGATCTGAGTTCAAGTCTCAGTGGAACCTCATTTGGCTTTCTAGCACTTTGCTCCACAGGTACATTAGCATTAGCACACGCTAGCATAAGAATCTAGTCAGTTGAAGAGCAAGTTAGTGGCCCAGTCAGTTCCACTCCTCTTGTGTTGGCTGATCTCATCTGCACATGGTCTTCATGCTGCACCAAACCTCGCTCATGCTCTTCTGCTGCACTTTCCACTTCAGCTTCCTGCTGTATCGTTCATTAGCCACCTTGACTCAAGTCAACTTTTCCTCTTGCACTCTTCCCACTTCCAATCCCTTTGCCACCTCTGAAGGCCCCGATCTTCTTCTTGACAAGCTCTTTGATGTCCTTTGTTTGGCTAGCACACAACCTACAGAAGACAAAACCAAGAGACTTAATTCTCAATAGGGATGCAAGTAAAACAGAGAAAATGCTGGACAAGCAGAGTTGTCTAAAGAGTGAATATCAATTCCCTTGTAACCAAAGAAGGAAAAGACCCATGTTTCCGCCCGGTTTCGGACCGGGGACCTTTCGCGTGTGAGGCGAACGTGATAACCACTACACTACGGAAACCCCAAAAGACAGCTTGTTTGGCTTTCCAATGTGTCTCACTGAGTAATCTCGCACTCTGACAAATTTGGTGACATGTTCCTATCATGGCCTTGAAGTAAAAGGAGCCATGGAGAAGAGACAGACGCACTCTAGCAAGGAGTCTGAACTGTAGTCTCCATGTTAGGCTCACTTAAACTTTGGACATTTAGGAGTTCACTAAAGCAAGCACAGCTCAACATATGCTGCCCTAAGAACCCCAGAACCTCTGGCAGCAGAACTGTTGCCTAAAGCGCCCATTTGTTTCATTGCCTTGGGCATTGGCTGAAAATAGGCCCAAGTCCTGTGCAGGCCACCTAGAGCCAGTCATTTCCAAGAGCTTAGTCTGTGCCTCCATCTTCAGGAAATATAGCGACTGGAGATTTGTTGATTTGTGTGAAGTCTGTGGAGTTTGCAGAAATTTGGGCCATAGACAACTCTTTAGCAAGACGAGCATCCAAAGGTTACAGATGTCAGAGACCTGAACCAGATTTGAGTACTTTCTCTTGTCTGTGTCCCAAACAGCAGTAGAACCCCACAAGTTCAAGCAGTGCCTGCAGTCAGACACTTTTATATCAGGACGCATAAGCAAAGACGCATGCTTCCGCCCGGTTTCGGACCGGGGACCTTTCGCGTGTTAGGCGAACGTGATAACCACTACACTACGGAAACTGAGCTTGCGTACCCCGTAGTAATTAAAGGAGCATTTCAATGCTTTCTTACATTTGTGGACTTTTATGACAGATCATGTAGGACTATTGAGAAGGAGGGAACTCCCATTTGTGTCATTCTTCAAGCACTCCCCCACTTATGGCTGTATTGACAATGCAAATTGTGATCTCAAGATTGCATCTCTTGTCATGGGAGCTGATCTTCTGGTTGACAAGCTCTTTGATGTCCTTTGTTTGGCTAGCACACAATCTACAGAAGACAAGACCAAGAAACTTATTTGTCAGTAGGGACGCACGTAAAACAGAGAAAATGCTGCACAAGCAGTGTTCTCTTGGACTAGCATCTCTTCTGATGGGAGCTCTTTCTGAGAAGACCTTTTCGACTTGTGAGCGCACAGGTGGAATTCATGTTTCTTCAAGCCCATTATAGGACTAGATTATTAGATTGACTAGGATCTGGTGTGCGATTAAGGTGTGTGTGGTCATTGCAGGTAAAAGGCAGAACAGAGAAGGAAACTGCTCACTCCCCGTCGGGGAATCGAACCCCGGTTTGCCGCGTGACAGGCGGAGATACTGTCCACTATACTAACGAGGACCTCTGAAGCACTGCAATGGTCACGTCAAGCTGCGATTCGCAGCAGGTATGACAGGTAAAATTTGGCTGGCCGTGTAGAAATCCCCATCGGTTTACCAGGAACTACACTTTTATGCCTGTTTGACACAGATCTTTTGTGTGCTTCAGGCAGGGTTCCATGGTGTAATGGTTAGCACTCTGGACTCTGAATCCAGCGATCTGAGTTCAAGTCTCAGTGGAACCTCATTTGGCTTTCTAGCACTTTGCTCCACAGGTGCATTAGCACACGCTAGCATAAGAATCTAGTCAGTTGAAGAGCAAGTTAGTGGCCCAGTCAGTTCCACTCCTCTTGTGTTGGCTGATCTCATCTGCACATGGTCTTCATGCTGCACCAAACCTCGCTCATGCTCTTCTGCTGCACTTTCCACTTCAGCTTCCTGCTGTATCGTTCATTAGCCACCTTGACTCAAGTCAACTTTTCCTCTTGCACTCTTCCCACTTCCAATCCCTTTGCCACCTCTGAAGGCCCTGATCTTCTTCTTGACAAGCTCTTTGATGTCCTTTGTTTGGCTAGCACACAACCTACAGAAGACAAAACCAAGAGACTTAATTCTCAATAGGGATGCAAGTAAAACAGAGAAAATGCTGGACAAGCAGAGTTGTCTAAAGAGTGAATATCAATTCCCTTGTAACCAAAGAAGGAAAAGACCCATGTTTCCGCCCGGTTTCGGAACGGGGACCTTTCGCGTGTGAGGCGAACGTGATAACCACTACACTACGGAAACCCCAAAAGACAGCTTGTTTGGCTTTCCAATGTGTCTCACTGAGTAATCTCGCACTCTGACAAATTTGGTGACATGTTCCTATCATGGCCTTGAAGTAAAAGGAGCCATGGAGAAGAGACAGACGCACTCTAGCAAGGAGTCTGAACTGTAGTCTCCATGTTAGGCTCACTTAAACTTTGGACATTTAGGAGTTCACTAAAGCAAGCACAGCTCAACATATGCTGCCCTAAGAACCCCAGAACCTCTGGCAGCAGAACTGTTGCCTAAAGCGCCCATTTGTTTCATTGCCTTGGGCATTGGCTGAAAATAGGCCCAAGTCCTGTGCAGGCCACCTAGAGCCAGTCATTTCCAAGAGCTTAGTCTGTGCCTCCATCTTCAGGAAATATAGCGACTGGAGATTTGTTGATTTGTGTGAAGTCTGTGGAGTTTGCAGAAATTTGGGCCATAGACAACTCTTTAGCAAGACGAGCATCCAAAGGTTACAGATGTCAGAGACCTGAACCAGATTTGAGTACTTTCTCTTGTCTGTGTCCCAAACAGCAGTAGAACCCCACAAGTTCAAGCAGTGCCTGCAGTCAGACACTTTTATATCAGGACGCATAAGCAAAGACGCATGCTTCCGCCCGGTTTCGGACCGGGGACCTTTCGCGTGTTAGGCGAACGTGATAACCACTACACTACGGAAACTGAGCTTGCGTACCCCGTAGTAATTAAAGGAGCATTTCAATGCTTTCTTACATTTGTGGACTTTTATGACAGATCATGTAGGACTATTGAGAAGGAGGGAACTCCCATTTGTGTCATTCTTCAAGCACTCCCCCACTTATGGCTGTATTGACAATGCAAATTGTGATCTCAAGATTGCATCTCTTGTCATGGGAGCTGATCTTCTGGTTGACAAGCTCTTTGATGTCCTTTGTTTGGCTAGCACACAATCTACAGAAGACAAGACCAAGAAACTTATTTGTCAGTAGGGACGCACGTAAAACAGAGAAAATGCTGCACAAGCAGTGTTCTCTTGGACTAGCATCTCTTCTGATGGGAGCTCTTTCTGAGAAGACCTTTTCGACTTGTGAGCGCACAGGTGGAATTCATGTTTCTTCAAGCCCATTATAGGACTAGATTATTAGATTGACTAGGATCTGGTGTGCGATTAAGGTGTGTGTGGTCATTGCAGGTAAAAGGCAGAACAGAGAAGGAAACTGCTCACTCCCCGTCGGGGAATCGAACTCCGGTCTTCCGCGTGACAGGCGGAGATACTGTCCACTATACTAACGAGGACCTCTGAAGCACTGCAATGGTCACGTCAAGCTGCGATTCGCAGCAGGTATGACAGGTAAAATTTGGCTGGCCGTGTAGAAATCCCCATCGGTTTACCAGGAACTACACTTTTATGCCTGTTTGACACAGATCTTTTGTGTGCTTCAGGCAGGGTTCCATGGTGTAATGGTTAGCACTCTGGACCCTGAATCCAGCGATCTGAGTTCAAGTCTCAGTGGAACCTCATTTGGCTTTCTAGCACTTTGCTCCACAGGTACATTAGCATTAGCACACGCTAGCATAAGAATCTAGTCAGTTGAAGAGCAAGTTAGTGGCCCAGTCAGTTCCACTCCTCTTGTGTTGGCTGATCTCATCTGCACATGGTCTTCATGCTGCACCAAACCTCGCTCATGCTCTTCTGCTGCACTTTCCACTTCAGCTTCCTGCTGTATCGTTCATTAGCCACCTTGACTCAAGTCAACTTTTCCTCTTGCACTCTTCCCACTTCCAATCCCTTTGCCACCTCTGAAGGCCCCGATCTTCTTCTTGACAAGCTCTTTGATGTCCTTTGTTTGGCTAGCACACAACCTACAGAAGACAAAACCAAGAGACTTAATTCTCAATAGGGATGCAAGTAAAACAGAGAAAATGCTGGACAAGCAGAGTTGTCTAAAGAGTGAATATCAATTCCCTTGTAACCAAAGAAGGAAAAGACCCATGTTTCTGCCCGGTTTCGGACCGGGGACCTTTCGCGTGTGAGGCGAACGTGATAACCACTACACTACGGAAACCCCGAAAGACAGCTTGTTTGGCTTTCCAATGTGTCTCACTGAGTAATCTCGCACTCTGACAAATTTGGTGACATGTTCCTATCATGGCCTTGAAGTAAAAGGAGCCATGGAGAAGAGACAGACGCACTCTAGCAAGGAGTCTGAACTGTAGTCTCCATGTTAGGCTCACTTAAACTTTGGACATTTAGGAGTTCACTAAAGCAAGCACAGCTCAACATATGCTGCCCTAAGAACCCCAGAACCTCTGGCAGCAGAACTGTTGCCTAAAGCGCCCATTTGTTTCATTGCCTTGGGCATTGGCTGAAAATAGGCCCAAGTCCTGTGCAGGCCACCTAGAGCCAGTCATTTCCAAGAGCTTAGTCTGTGCCTCCATCTTCAGGAAATATAGCGACTGGAGATTTGTTGATTTGTGTGAAGTCTGTGGAGTTTGCAGAAATTTGGGCCATAGACAACTCTTTAGCAAGACGAGCATCCAAAGGTTACAGATGTCAGAGACCTGAACCAGATTTGAGTACTTTCTCTTGTCTGTGTCCCAAACAGCAGTAGAACCCCACAAGTTCAAGCAGTGCCTGCAGTCAGACACTTTTATATCAGGACGCATAAGCAAAGACGCATGCTTCCGCCCGGTTTCGGACCGGGGACCTTTCGCGTGTTAGGCGAACGTGATAACCACTACACTACGGAAACTGAGCTTGCGTACCCCGTAGTAATTAAAGGAGCATTTCAATGCTTTCTTACATTTGTGGACTTTTATGACAGATCATGTAGGACTATTGAGAAGGAGGGAACTCCCATTTGTGTCATTCTTCAAGCACTCCCCCACTTATGGCTGTATTGACAATGCAAATTGTGATCTCAAGATTGCATCTCTTGTCATGGGAGCTGATCTTCTGGTTGACAAGCTCTTTGATGTCCTTTGTTTGGCTAGCACACAATCTACAGAAGACAAGACCAAGAAACTTATTTGTCAGTAGGGACGCACGTAAAACAGAGAAAATGCTGCACAAGCAGTGTTCTCTTGGACTAGCATCTCTTCTGATGGGAGCTCTTTCTGAGAAGACCTTTTCGACTTGTGAGCGCACAGGTGGAATTCATGTTTCTTCAAGCCCATTATAGGACTAGATTATTAGATTGACTAGGATCTGGTGTGCGATTAAGGTGTGTGTGGTCATTGCAGGTAAAAGGCAGAACAGAGAAGGAAACTGCTCACTCCCCGTCGGGGAATCGAACCCCGGTCTTCCGCGTGACAGGCGGAGATACTGTCCACTATACTAACGAGGACCTCTGAAGCACTGCAATGGTCACGTCAAGCTGCGATTCGCAGCAGGTATGACAGGTAAAATTTGGCTGGCCGTGTAGAAATCCCCATCGGTTTACCAGGAACTACACTTTTATGCCTGTTTGACACAGATCTTTTGTGTGCTTCAGGCAGGGTTCCATGGTGTAATGGTTAGCACTCTGGACTCTGAATCCAGCGATCTGAGTTCAAGTCTCAGTGGAACCTCATTTGGCTTTCTAGCACTTTGCTCCACAGGTACATTAGCATTAGCACACGCTAGCATAAGAATCTAGTCAGTTGAAGAGCAAGTTAGTGGCCCAGTCAGTTCCACTCCTCTTGTGTTGGCTGATCTCATCTGCACATGGTCTTCATGCTGCACCAAACCTCGCTCATGCTCTTCTGCTGCACTTTCCACTTCAGCTTCCTGCTGTATCATTCATTAGCCACCTTGACTCAAGTCAACTTTTCCTCTTGCACTCTTCCCACTTCCAATCCCTTTGCCACCTCTGAAGGCCCTGATCTTCTTCTTGACAAGCTCTTTGATGTCCTTTGTTTGGCTAGCACACAACCTACAGAAGACAAAACCAAGAGACTTAATTCTCAATAGGGATGCAAGTAAAACAGAGAAAATGCTGGACAAGCAGAGTTGTCTAAAGAGTGAATATCAATTCCCTTGTAACCAAAGAAGGAAAAGACCCATGTTTCCGCCCGGTTTCGGAACGGGGACCTTTCGCGTGTGAGGCGAACGTGATAACCACTACACTACGGAAACCCCAAAAGACAGCTTGTTTGGCTTTCCAATGTGTCTCACTGAGTAATCTCGCACTCTGACAAATTTGGTGACATGTTCCTATCATGGCCTTGAAGTAAAAGGAGCCATGGAGAAGAGACAGACGCACTCTAGCAAGGAGTCTGAACTGTAGTCTCCATGTTAGGCTCACTTAAACTTTGGACATTTAGGAGTTCACTAAAGCAAGCACAGCTCAACATATGCTGCCCTAAGAACCCCAGAACCTCTGGCAGCAGAACTGTTGCCTAAAGCGCCCATTTGTTTCATTGCCTTGGGCATTGGCTGAAAATAGGCCCAAGTCCTGTGCAGGCCACCTAGAGCCAGTCATTTCCAAGAGCTTAGTCTGTGCCTCCATCTTCAGGAAATATAGCGACTGGAGATTTGTTGATTTGTGTGAAGTCTGTGGAGTTTGCAGAAATTTGGGCCATAGACAACTCTTTAGCAAGACGAGCATCCAAAGGTTACAGATGTCAGAGACCTGAACCAGATTTGAGTACTTTCTCTTGTCTGTGTCCCAAACAGCAGTAGAACCCCACAAGTTCAAGCAGTGCCTGCAGTCAGACACTTTTATATCAGGACGCATAAGCAAAGACGCATGCTTCCGCCCGGTTTCGGACCGGGGACCTTTCGCGTGTTAGGCGAACGTGATAACCACTACACTACGGAAACTGAGCTTGCGTACCCCGTAGTAATTAAAGGAGCATTTCAATGCTTTCTTACATTTGTGGACTTTTATGACAGATCATGTAGGACTATTGAGAAGGAGGGAACTCCCATTTGTGTCATTCTTCAAGCACTCCCCCACTTATGGCTGTATTGACAATGCAAATTGTGATCTCAAGATTGCATCTCTTGTCATGGGAGCTGATTTTCTGGTTGACAAGCTCTTTGATGTCCTTTGTTTGGCTAGCACACAATCTACAGAAGACAAGACCAAGAAACTTATTTGTCAGTAGGGACGCACGTAAAACAGAGAAAATGCTGCACAAGCAGTGTTCTCTTGGACTAGCATCTCTTCTGATGGGAGCTCTTTCTGAGAAGACCTTTTCGACTTGTGAGCGCACAGGTGGAATTCATGTTTCTTCAAGCCCATTATAGGACTAGATTATTAGATTGACTAGGATCTGGTGTGCGATTAAGGTGTGTGTGGTCATTGCAGGTAAAAGGCAGAACAGAGAAGGAAACTGCTCACTCCCCGTCGGGGAATCGAACCCCGGTCTTCCGCGTGACAGGCGGAGATACTGTCCACTATACTAACGAGGACCTCTGAAGCACTGCAATGGTCACGTCAAGCTGCGATTCGCAGCAGGTATGACAGGTAAAATTTGGCTGGCCGTGTAGAAATCCCCATCGGTTTACCAGGAACTACACTTTTATGCCTGTTTGACACAGATCTTTTGTGTGCTTCAGGCAGGGTTCCATGGTGTAATGGTTAGCACTCTGGACTCTGAATCCAGCGATCTGAGTTCAAGTCTCAGTGGAACCTCATTTGGCTTTCTAGCACTTTGCTCCACAGGTACATTAGCATTAGCACACGCTAGCATAAGAATCTAGTCAGTTGAAGAGCAAGTTAGTGGCCCAGTCAGTTCCACTCCTCTTGTGTTGGCTGATCTCATCTGCACATGGTCTTCATGCTGCACCAAACCTCGCTCATGCTCTTCTGCTGCACTTTCCACTTCAGCTTCCTGCTGTATCGTTCATTAGCCACCTTGACTCAAGTCAACTTTTCCTCTTGCACTCTTCCCACTTCCAATCCCTTTGCCACCTCTGAAGGCCCCGATCTTCTTCTTGACAAGCTCTTTGATGTCCTTTGTTTGGCTAGCACACAACCTACAGAAGACAAAACCAAGAGACTTAATTCTCAATAGGGATGCAAGTAAAACAGAGAAAATGCTGGACAAGCAGAGTTGTCTAAAGAGTGAATATCAATTCCCTTGTAACCAAAGAAGGAAAAGACCCATGTTTCACGCCCGGTTTCGGACCGGGGACCTTTCGCGTGTGAGGCGAACGTGATAACCACTACACTACGGAAACCCCGAAAGACAGCTTGTTTGGCTTTCCAATGTGTCTCACTGAGTAATCTCGCACTCTGACAAATTTGGTGACATGTTCCTATCATGGCCTTGAAGTAAAAGGAGCCATGGAGAAGAGACAGACGCACTCTAGCAAGGAGTCTGAACTGTAGTCTCCATGTTAGGCTCACTTAAACTTTGGACATTTAGGAGTTCACTAAAGCAAGCACAGCTCAACATATGCTGCCCTAAGAACCCCAGAACCTCTGGCAGCAGAACTGTTGCCTAAAGCGCCCATTTGTTTCATTGCCTTGGGCATTGGCTGAAAATAGGCCCAAGTCCTGTGCAGGCCACCTAGAGCCAGTCATTTCCAAGAGCTTAGTCTGTGCCTCCATCTTCAGGAAATATAGCGACTGGAGATTTGTTGATTTGTGTGAAGTCTGTGGAGTTTGCAGAAATTTGGGCCATAGACAACTCTTTAGCAAGACGAGCATCCAAAGGTTACAGATGTCAGAGACCTGAACCAGATTTGAGTACTTTCTCTTGTCTGTGTCCCAAACAGCAGTAGAACCCCACAAGTTCAAGCAGTGCCTGCAGTCAGACACTTTTATATCAGGACGCATAAGCAAAGAAGAAGCATGTTTCCGCCCGGTTTCGAACCGGGGGACCTTTCGCGTGTAAGGCGAACGTGATAACCACTACACTACGGAAACGACGCTTCCTGTGTTAGTATGCTCCCTCAACAAAGCTGCTGTTTTGAGTTTCATTCCTCTCCATATATGAATCCTGCATTTCGGTCCTATTTCCTGCCTGCCTCACAGCGAGAAGGTCAGTTTATCAGATGCATGAAGCTGCTTGAAGAATTTACAAACCGCCAGTTTTTAAGCAGTTTTATATCCTTAATGACACATCACAGCCTGCTTGTGTGTCTACAGTCCCTGTGTGTTCTTTTTGTTAATTTAAAGTAATGTTAATTTAAAGTAATGCTTAATTAAGTAGCTATCCCCTTTAGGGTTAAACATGTTTGTTTTTTCCTTGCTAATAACTGTTTGTTATCAGTGATTTTTAATTTGCTTATTTTCAGTATTTTTTGTCAGTATGTATGTTCGTAATAAAAATTGTATTCTTATCAACTTATCAACTACTTTCTTACCCTTCATTGATATTTCTCCACTTAATTAGACTATTTCCAAAATGATTCAACAATGAGAGATTGTATAGAAACACTGAAAATGATGTCTTAAGATACAAAAACAAATTAACTCGGAGGATCCATCCTAGGATAGGTGTTAGCAGAGGATACGACAGAATCTTTTTACTTTTGCCCTATTGGATAGTAATAGTGAAGACACGTAACAAAGGGCTGCAGAACAGACCTGAACCCGGGCCAGCCGCTCTCAGCCATATGGCATATCGTCGGCTACTCAGATCTCTTATCTTGAGCTATATTTAAGCATTTCAAATTATTTCCACCTACAAGATTAAACATCATTAATCCATAACTTTGATTATAATGTTTATTATTCTGTATAATGAGTATGATTGCTTCACGTACTTTAATTATATTTGCCTAAATCTTTAGTACTCTTAATCTATTTCAGTAAGATTGCGGCTTTTACTTAAGTTAAAGTTTAGAGAGAAAAAAGGAGGCTTGAATGTGTAGGAACCTTCGTTTTCTTGTACTGAGTTTCAGGGGGGAACAAAACAAAGATCGGACTCACTGGCATGTAGCTTATGGAGACGATGCCCATCCCTCGGTATGTTTTTTGCGAACCGTGTTGTGTTCTGTGAATTTTGAGGAGCCACAAGCTGACAAATGGAGGATCTCAGCGTTTAATAAACTCACTGGAGCGCGAATCTGAGCCGCCAATGAAGCTAAAACACGAAGATACGGAAGTAAATGTGGAGGGGCTGCCGCAGGAAGGCAGGGTGAACATCGGTGTTACCTTCCCCAGGTGGAAAGCACTGAAGAGGGACAAATGTTTCCAGACTGACGCTGAACTTGCGTGTTTTCTGCTGGACAGGTAACCTCTGCTACCTATGGGGGAAATATCTTAACCCCGTTGGGATACAGATTGTACGTACGATGCTCCAAAAGTTTAAACTCAGACTTGGGGTGTAACAGGTGTAAATGCGTCATGCTGCTTTTCTCGACCGCGGTAAAGTGAGCCGTCATTTGTGAGCCGCGGTCAAGCCAGCCGCCTCGTATCCGCCGCATAAATTTCCTTGCGCTTTTACACCAGTCTTTACGGTAGCGCCTTTTCGCTTTATATCCTGATTGAAAGCCTAGACTCGCGCACACGTGCGCGCGCGCGAACAGTCGCACGCACATGCGCGCACACAAATTACAATGAAACAGCCCGATACAGTCAATACAATTATGGAAATGTCAGAAATTCATGAAAAATCATCCTGAGTAGTTGAGGTCCAACTTTCAACAGATTCCTTCTCTGGGACACCTACTGTACCTGTGTGCCAAGTTTCATCCAGATTTACTGTAGAATTCCTCAGAAATTAAAGGGTACTTATATTCAATTCAATACAGTCAATACAATAGAATTATGTCAATTTTCAAAAATTCATTAAAAATCATCCTGAGTAGTTGAGGTCCAACTTTCAACACATCCCTCCTCTGGGACACCTACTGTACCTGTGTGCCAAGTTTCATCCAGATTTACTGTAGAATTCCTCAGAAATTAAAGGGTACTTGTATCCACTGCAGTCAGCCAATACAATATAATTATGTCATTTCTCAAAAATTCATGAAAAATCATCCTGAGTAGTTGAGGTCCAACTTTCAACAGATTCCTTCTCTGGGACACCTACTGTACCTGTGTGCCAGGTTTCAGCCAGATTTACTGTAAAATTCCTCAGAAATTAAAGGAAACTTATTTTCAACGCAATCAGCCAATACAATAGAATTATGTCAATTTTCAAAAATTCATTAAAAATCATCCTGAGTAGATGAGGTACAACAATCAACACATCCCTCCTCTGGGACACCTACTGTACCTGTGTGCCAAGTTTCAGCCAGATTTACTGTAATATTCTTCAGAAATTGCAGGGAACTTATGTTCAGTTCAAGAAAGGCTGAAAGACGACCACCACTGAACAAGACACAGAAGCTGAAACGTCAAGACTGGGCCAAGAAATATCTCAAGACTGGTTTTTCTAAGGTTTTATGGACTGATGAAATGAGAGTGAGTCTTGATGGGCCAGATGGATGGGCCCGTGGCTGGATTGGTAAAGGGCAGAGAGCTCCAGTCCGACTCAGACGCCAGCAAGGTGGAGGTGGAGTACTGGTTTGGGCTGGTATCATCAAAGATGAGCTTGTGGGGCCTTTTCGGGTTGAGGATGGAGTCAAGCTCAACTCCCAGTCCTACTGCCAGTTTCTGGAAGACACCTTCTTCAAGCAGTGGTACAGGAAGAAGTCTGCATCCTTCAAGAAAAACATGATTTTCATGCAGGACAATGCTCCATCACACGCGTCCAAGTACTCCACAGCGTGGCTGGCAAGAAAGGGTATAAAAGAAGACAAACTAATGACATGGCCACCTTGTTCACCTGATCTGAACCCCATTGAGAACCTGTGGTCCATCATAAAATGTGAGATTTAAAGGAGGGAAAACAGTACACCTCTCTGAACAGTGTCTGGGAGGCTGTGGTTGCTGCTGCACGCAATGTTGATGGTGAACAGATCAAAACACTGACAGAATCCATGGATGGCAGGCTTTTGAGTGTCCTTGCAAAGAAAGGTGGCTATATTGGGCACTGATTTGTTTTTGTTTTGTTTTTGAATGTCAGAAATGTATATTTGTGAATGTGGAGATGTTATATTGGTTTCACTGGTAAAAATAAATAATTGAAATGGGTATATATTTGTTTTTTGTTAAGTTGCCTAATAATTATGCACAGTAATAGTCACCTGCACACACAGATATCCCCCTAAAATAACTAAAACTAAAAACAAACTAAAAACTACTTCCAAAAACATTCAGCTTTGATATTAATGAGTTTTTTGGGTTCATTGAGAACATGGTTGTTGTTCAATAATAAAATTATTCCTCAAAAATACAACTTGCCTAATAATTCTGCACTCCCTGTAGGTCTGTTGACAGAGCTCTGTACAGGTCTGCTCGAGCTGACCTGAAAAGGGGTCCCACCTGTCCAGCAACAACACATGGCATGGAATAATAGACATCATAAACCACAGAGGCAGAACTGTGAAAACAGAAAACCTGAGTGTGCAGCTAGCAGAGGAAATAAACAGCTTCTTCGCCCGCTTTGAAACACCACAACAGCAGCATTCATCTGCCTCAGCCCTGCTCCCATCCTCATCCTCACCTGGTTCCTGCACCGCTCCATTCACTGTAACGGAGCACGATGTCAGATGTGTGTTCCTAGCAGTGAACCCCAGGAAGGCGGCCGGTCCAGACGGAATACGTGGTAAAGTGCTAAGACCATGTGCCCACCAGCTCACCCTCATCTCCACCAGAATCTTCAACCTCTCACTGGATGAAGCAGCCATCCCATCCTGTCTAAAATCAGCCACAATCATCCCAGTACCAAAGAAGTCTCCCATCACCAGCCTGAACTATTATTGCCCTGTGGCCCTCACACCGGTAATCATGAAATGCTTTGAGAGACTAGTCCTTCAGCACACCAAGAATTACCTCCCCCCAGAATTCGACCCCCACCAGTTTGCATACCGTGCAAACAGATTCACAGAAGATGCCATCACCCTCCACTCGGTGCTGAGTCACCTAGAACAGCGGCAGAGCTACGCCAGAATGCTCTTTGTGGACTACAGCTCACCCTTCCACCACTCGCCCATTGAGAGCCTACTAACTTACTGCATCACAGTATGGTACGGCAGCTGCACTAAGGTGGATAGAGCCACCCTCCCAGCATGTTTGCAATGAGTAGGAGATGCTCTGTATCTCACTGTACAACTGTATAGTGACAAAGGTATTGGGTTCTTTTCTAAAAAATTGCTATAAACAGAGGAACCCAAACTGATGAAAAGTGGCGAATATTTTTTTTCAAATGACTATTTTTAGTGGATGTTTGATATGGAGGCAGAATGACAGAATGTTAAAAGAAGTTACTTTTAGTCATTCTAAGCTGGGCATTGCGTTCTCTGGCTGTTCAAAGCCATGGAACTTTAGACTTTCCAAGCAAATAATGATGGCCATACTGATGTTCTTTTCAGTACATTTTACTTTATGTTCATTTTCATTTTTATGATGTTTCTATTTTTACATAATTCCTCCCACATAGCAAAATTGGTATGGCCTGGATCTGTCCCACACAATGTGCTTACACATGGCCTGCGTACCGCAAAGAATGACGGCCCTATGGTGGCCCAGATCTGGTTTACCAGAGGTGGCCCACACATGAGCCAGCACAAGGCCAGTTGCAGACACACTGCTGGCCCTGTGCTGGCCCAGAACAGTTTCAGCTCTGGCCCCAGATGTCAGCCTAATGTGTACCTTAGCCATGTAAGCCATGTAATAACAACATGTGCTGGAAGATAATAGTGCAAAAGTAACATGACGAAACTCTGTTCAGACAGTGAATGGACTGATTCTTATACAGCACTTTTTTACTCACCCATATTACTCAAAGTGCTCTA
Organism: Maylandia zebra; assembly: GCF_041146795.1. Taxonomy (NCBI): domain Eukaryota; kingdom Metazoa; phylum Chordata; class Actinopteri; order Cichliformes; family Cichlidae; genus Maylandia; species Maylandia zebra. The sequence continues at coordinate 28,499,970 of NC_135174.1, read as the reverse complement.
TACAACATGTCACATTCACCCAATCAGGCCAAATGTGGCATGCCATCACATAAACAGTGCCATCTTACCATGCCAGAAGTCATCCAGCAGTGCCGGCTTGACACCAGATCCAGGCAAGACCCGTCTGCTATGTGGGATGACTTGTTCTTTTGGCGTTTTAGTTGTGGATTATGTTTGGGCTGTCTCTCTTGCCCTTTCAGTATTGTTTTCTTGTGCTTCTAAGTGTCCCTTTGTTTCTTTTTAGGTTATGTAGTATGGGTTAGAGATATTTTGTATGTTGTTTTTGTTTAATAAATCCGCCTTTTGGATTATTCCCTGATGTGCCTGAGTTCTGTTATTTAGTGTCACTTTGAAAGGACACACATCCAGCATTGACATATAATTGTTCTTTCAATTTTTGATAAACATTACAGTGAATTGAGATGTAACTTGGCCCAGAGGTACGGTAGGACGCCCAGAGTAAGAAAGTGTTGAAAGTTGGACCTCAACTATTATGGATGATTTTTAATGAATTTTTGAAATTTCCATAATTGTAGTGTATTGGCTGTATTGAATTGCATATAAATGTCCTTTAATTTCTGAGTAATTTTACAGTGAATCTGGCTGAAACTTGGCACACAGGTACAGTAGGTGTCCCAGAGGAGGGATGTGTTGAAAGTTGGACCTCAACTACTCAGGATGATTTTTAATGAATTTCTGAAAATTGACATAATTCTATTGTATTGGCTGACTGCAGTGGATACAAGTACCCTTTAATTTCTGAGGAATTCTACAGTAAATCTGGATGAAACTTGGCACACAGGTACAGTAGGTGTCCCAGAGAAGGAATCTGTATTTTAAAAAAGAGTGGACTTCATATTTGAACTATAATGACACTCCCGAAACATCAGCTTCTGTTCTATGGGAAGCAGGGAAAGCTGTGATGAGAGGTAAAATAATTTCTTTCTCATCACATAAAAAGAAAAAAGAAAACAAAAATATTCAGGAATTAGAAAAAAACATCAAATCACTAGAAGAAGCCTACGCGTCCCACCAAGATCAGGAAACATTGAACAAAATACGCAAAACAAAACTAGAATTAAATGAGATAATTGATAAAAAAAAACAAAATTCTTAGTACAAAGACTACGCCTACAAAATTATGAACATGGTAATAAATCCGGTCAATTTCTAGCAAACCAGCTAAAAATAAATAAAGAAAAAACAACTATATGTGCTGTTCAAGATTCATCTGGGAACACAATATATGATCCGATACAAATAAACAACATTTTCAGGGATTTCTATAAAACGTTGTATTCACCACAAATAAACCCATCTAAAAAAGAAATTGATCAGTTTTTGGACAACATAACTCTTCCAAAATTATTGGACACTCAAGCAATGGCACTGGATTCACCACTGACACCAGGTGAACTCCAGGAAGCCCTGATAAGTATGCACAATAATAAGGCTCCAGGTCCAGATGGCTTTCCTGCAGAATTCTACAAAGAATTCTGGTCGATTCTAGCACCAGTTTTCTACAGAACGTTGTTGGAAATTAAAGAAAAGGGCAGACTTCCATCAAATATGAATTCTGCAAACATTAATCTCCTGCTAAAACCAGGCAAAGACCCTGTATATCCCTCAAGCTATCGTCCAATATCCCTTATAAATGTAGACCTTAAAATAATCTGCAAAGCTCTCTCAAAGAGACTGGAGAAAATAACCCCCCTCTTAATTCATCCTGACCAAACTGGTTTCATAAAAGGTAGGCACTCATCAACAAATACACGTAGATTACTTAATTTGATAGACTACTCATACAGTAAAAACCTAGAAACTACAATATTCTCTTTAGACGCAGAAAAAGCATTTGACAGAGTTAACTGGAAATTTCTATTTGCAACTTTACACAAATTTGGTTTTGGATCCTCTTTCATAAACTGGTTAAAAATATTATATAATTCCCCAACAGCTTGTGTTAGAACAAATGACCAGACATCCTCCAGCTTCTGTCTCTTGAGGGGCACCAGGCAGGGATGCCCACTCTCCCCTTCACTATTTGCAATTTTTATTGAACCACTAGCAGCAGCAATTAGACAGAATTCAGTAATTAAGGGCATAAAATGCAAGAATGTGGAACATAAAATCAGCCTTTATGCGGATGATGTGTTACTCTTTCTCCAAAATTCACAAACCAATATCTCTGGGGTGATTGAATTGATAAACTCTTTTGCAAGAATATCAGATTACTCAATTAACTGGTCAAAATCTACAGTCCTACCGATTAATTGCTCCTTCCATAATTCCTCTTCTACACCACTGCAATCGGGAAATATAAAATATTTAGGTATTAATGTTTCTCCCAAGCTTGCAGATCTAACTAAATTAAACCATATCCCACTTTTAAAGAAGGTAGAAGATGATCTGGCTAGATGGAAATGTCTACCCATATCACTCATGGGAAGGGTTGCCGCTATAAAAATGATGGTCTTACCAAAAATAAATTATTTATTCTCAATGATCCCAACTAAACCGCCACAAGATTGGTTCAGATCTCTAGATTCATGTATGTCCAAATTCCTTTGGAAAAATAAACCCCCACGTATAAGCTTAAAAACACTACAAAAGACCAAGGATAAAGGAGGACTAGAACTGCCTAACTTTCAGCACTACTTCTTAGCCAACAGGCTTCAGTTTATCTCAGGATGGCTAAAACACACCCTCTTAGATGAACCTTGGCTAGATGTAGAACAAGCACTCTGCAATAATCTAGAGATCCCAGACCTACCATTTATCAGCTCAAACATCCAACGACATGAATGCTTTAAAAGCATCAACATCAGCTCTTCTCTGACAGCATGGTGGGAGTTTCTAAAATTGACGGTGTCTTCATTAATCCCATGCAAACGTACACCTATCTGAAACAACCCTGACATATTACAAAACAATAATATGATAAACTTTTCAGATTGGAGTGATAAAGGAATCAAATATTTAGAACATATACTAGAAGGAACATAATTTATTTCATTTGACGGACTAGTTACACAATATGGGATCAACAAGAAAAGATTTTTAGAATATCAACAAATTAAATCCATAGTAAAAAAGAAATTTAAACCGGGTCAAGTTGAACTACAAACACCACCAAGTGTGGTTCAATTTCTTACTCTTAAACCCCCCAAATTACTATCCAAAATATACAGAATGCTTTCTAAAACAGATGAATCAATATCACTTCCTATTGCAAAGTGGGAAGCGGATTTATCAGTTAACTTAGACCTAAACTTCTGGTCTCAGATTTGCTTAAAAACCTTTCATCTAATTAGAAATCCCAGTCTTCCGAGATCAGACGAGGTCGGGTGTGCTCAGGGTGGTATGGCCGTACAATGAGCGGGTGGAGGGAGGTTCGGAGTCTTCTCTCACCCCCGTTCTCTGCGACCTGCTGGAGCAGGGGGGCTAGGACTAGGAGGAGGAGTTGGTCGTCCGACTGCGGTCTGGAGTGTGGAGCCTTCCTGCTGCTGCGGAGTCGGGGCGGTCTGCCTCCCCCCACCGCAGGGAAAAAGGAAACACCACCTGGGTCTGGGTGCAGTTCCCCCCTCCAGGGGCGGGGGCACCTAGACCCGGTTTGTAGAGTACGCTTGGGGAGTGTGATCGTGTGTACAACGTCTCTTTATGTCTGTCTCCACGTTGGTTGAGTGTGGAGTAAGTGCATATGAGAGCATGAGGGTGGGAATGGATGTTTGTATCTGTGTGTGCCTGTATGTCTGTGTCTATATGTCAGGTTGGGTGTCAGGCGCCACCTCTCTGGGGACATCTCAGGCCCTCCAAGGTTTGGAGGCCTATCTCCCCCTACCACCACTTCCCCTGCCAGTGGCGGACCCCCTCAGACATCGGTGCGTTGGTGGTTCTTTGTGTCCGGGGATGGGCGTCCAGGTACACACCGGCTCACTCCTTTGCGGCCGCTTATCGGGGCCTGGAGCCTGGGGCTCGCTCAGGCCACTTCGGAGGTGGGGTGCCCCCGGCCTCTCGGCCTGGGACTCGGTCACTCAGGCGCAGCTGGCTGCCGGCGGAGCTCACGGGCGCGTCACTGCAACTCCCCCTGGCTTCTGCTCCGCGGCTGCTGAGTGAGCCCTCATCTGGGACTCTCCTCAGCTCTTTCTGGGACAGTGGCGCAGCTGCCCCTCTGTTGGTCTTCCTTGGTCTCTTGTGTTCTGGGGGCCTCTGGATGTCTGGAGTTTTGATCTCCTCCACACCTGCTTCACGCCCTGGAGGACGGGGCTGTGGCCCCCCCACACCCTCTAGCAGATTATTACATGAAGGAACCTTTTAAAAAAACAAAAAACAAGCGCGTCCATGCTCACAGGTGTACACACGGGTGATCACACCCACAAACTACACCCTTTTTGGCTCCTACCTCAAAGCACACTGTGTTCTGTTGATCTTATGTGCTGCACAATAATGTTTAACATTTAGTATTTACTGTCATATTCCCATATATCATTGTGATGTTGTTTATTCTATTACTCTTGTTCTCTTCTGCTTGCTTTCTTTTTTCTTTCTCAGCAGGTGATCCAGGTGATTGATCTATGCATTTTTTTTTCTCTGCCCGTTCTGTTGGTTTTTGTCTTTTGCCCTTCTCCCCCGTCCCTCTTCTCAGCTGTTTCTCTTTCCCTCTTTCTTTCTCCCCTTCTTTCCCCCAGTCAAGTCTGTCCCGTATTCAGTAAGTGAAAATAAAATAAATAATAAAAGGTGAATCAAATGGACCATTACGGCAAGGCTGGGATGGTCAGTTTGGTAAAGTAAATCCGTTGGGCATCTTTCTTTGCCTTTTCATCTGATGGCAAAAGAGCCAAACGGGACAGGCCAAAAAAAAAAAAAAAAAAAATTACAAAAAGTATAGATTTTACAATTATTGACTGCTGTCTTGTAACCACCTTGATAAAACAGAATGATTGCCTCATTAATGATTGAAAATTGTTCCTCTAAAGAGTGAAACAGTTAACAATTCTGCATATTTGCCACAGACCTTACTAATGTTATATCTCTTTGCTGATAGAGTCTGTTTTTCAGTGAATGGCTGTAGTTTGTTTTGTTTTTTTCCAACAGCCTTCCCTACGCAAAGATTCCACTCCTCTAACGTGTCTTGGAAACTTCAAACCATTCGCCTCGGGAGGATGAATTCATGTGAACTGATTAATGTTAAAAAATAAATAAATAATAAAAGAAAAAAAAAAAAAAAATGATGATTTTTAATGAATTTTTGAAAATTGACATAATTCTATTGTATTGATGGTATTGAATTGAATATAAGTTTCCTTTAATTTCTGAGGAATTCTACAGTAAATCTGGATGAAACTTGGCACACAGGTACAGTAGGTGTCCCAGAGGAGGGATCTGTTGAAAGTTGGACCTCAACTACTCAAGATGATTTTTAATGAATTTTTGAAAATTGACATAATTCTATTGTATTGGCTGATTGCGTTGAATATACGTTTCCTTTAATTTCTGAGGAATTCTACAGTAAATCTGGATGAAACTTGGCACACAGGTACAGTAGGTGTCCCAGAGAAGGAATCTGTTGAAAGTTGGACCTCAACTACTCAGGATGATTTTTCATGAATTTTTGAAAATTGACATAATTATATTGTATTGGCTGACTGCAGTGGATACAAGTACCCTTTAATTTCTGAGGAATTCTACAGTAAATCTGGCTGAAACCTGGCACACAGGTACAGTAGGTGTTCCGGAGGAGGAATGTGTTGAAAGTTGGACCTCAACTACTCAGGATGACTTTTAATGAATTTCTGACATTTCCATAATTGTATTGACTGTATCGGGCTGTTTCATTGTAATTTGTGTGCGCGCATGTGCGTGCGACTGTTCGCGCGCGCGCACGTGTGCGCGGGTATAGGCTTTCAATCGGCACATAAAGCGTAAAGGCGCTACCGTAAAGACTGGTGTAAAAGCGCAAGGAAATTTATGCGGCGGATACGAGGCGGCTGGCTTGACCGCGGCTCACAAATGACGGCTCACTTTACCGCGGTTTTTCTCGGGTATATGTATCAGTGTGAGGTGAAGTGACTCTGGTATAAAGGGCAGATTGGAGCCAGTTTTTAACTCTGAAGATTTTGTGCTCAGCCTGTTCAGCATCAGCTGCGACAATAACTTTCATATGAAGGACTGATTGGGGCCAGTTTTCAGCTCAGGAGGTTTATAGACAAACATGTTGGGAGTCCAAAAGCAGCATAATTTCATTTAGCAGGAAAGTAGGGTTTAAGTGTTTTGGGTTCTTGTTCATAACTAAAAGCAAAGTGGAGTGGGAGAAAGATAGGTAGATGCCTTAACCCAGACCTTCCCAAAGTGTGTGTGGGGGGGGGGGGGGATGCAGAGCCATGGCAGGGATGCATGCATCGCAGTATGAAAGGGGGGGGGACAAAACGCTTGCACACTGCTAGCACGGGGCGCCTACAGGAATGCAAAGCAAGAGATGAAGCTGAATATGTTTCCAAAACAACTTCATTCTAAGCCAAAGACTAGAAAATATGGTTAAGCAAATCTTCCCTTTGGTTTCACCTGCACAAGTGCCGAGGTAGGTCTCCCTGCAGAATTGGTTTTCCCTTTGTCAGGAGCAGCTCTGGGCTCTTCAAATCACGGACAAACAGTATCCCACATTCTTGATTTTTATTTCACAAACACTTGTTGTAATGGCTAACTACTGGTGACATTTTGGAGATGACAGTTCTTTATACAGTAAAGTTACAGCGGGATACAAATAATATCAGACTGATCCTGCCACGATTTGTTCCCCCGGTTCAAATCACGGACAAACAGTATCCTACAGCTGTTTATGTTTTTAAACCCATTTTGCACAGAGAGGCATTTTTTAAAAATGTATTGATAGCAATGTTGAATATTATTACACAGGAAAAAAACAACTACAGTAAAATAATCACACCGTGATGCCTCTGTCTTTGTAAATGGAGGGACAGTAACTGCGTGTGTATGTAAGCATGTAAAACCTGCAGATAGTCAGATTAACAGTATTTTGTCTCTATCTGCCTTTCTGCGATTCAACTCATGTAAACAATAACGTGGCGCACAGCGTGACGTGAAAAAGGCACATACCTTTGATGTTGTGTGACAAACTCTGTATTCCTCCTCCACACGTAAACGCAAAAAAGGAGTTTTAAAAAATCTCCGTTTTCATGATTCACGCCGTTTACGTGTGGACGAAACAGCTGCGTTTTCAAAAGTACCCGTGTAGGCGTGGACATAGCGTAAAAGAGTTAGTAGTTTATTTTCTTACTACCTGTAGTTTATTGCACATTACTTGTATTTGCTTAATTGTTTACTGCATTTCGTTGCCCTGTACCTGTGCATGTGCAATGACAATAAAGTTGAATTCTATTCTATTCTAATTCTATTCTACTAAATGTTTGAGGTGTGAAATAAACCGCAGTGGAGCAAAATATGGGCGTGTGTGGTTGGAGGATGTGTTTGTGCGTGCGTGTGCATGCGCGCGTGCACTCACGCGGGGGGGGCGAACATTTTTCTTGTAAAACAAAGGGGGCCTAGCAAAAAAAGTTTGGGAACCACTGCACTAATAACTTTTTTTCTGTCTTCTTCTCCTTTAGGAAAAAAAAAAAAGCTTTTCCAAAAACACATTCAGAGTCATGCAAAAAAAAAAAAAAGCAATTTCCCCAAAAGATGTTTCATGTTGTATTTTACTGACACAGTCCTGAAGTGACAAAGCACAGATTTCTATATGTGTGGACTTTCCTTCATATCAGACACAAAACTGATGCTGTACATTCACAGTGTGTGTCTTTTTATCTGTCCGTGATTGTTATTTATTCTTGTTTTTTGCACACATGAGTCCACTGTTCCTTTTAGTATAAATCATAATTAAAATAAATGGTATGTGACTTTAAGACATATCCTGTTGTTTTTCTTTATTCAGCTATGAGAGAAGTGCCACACCATCGTCTGCTATGAATGGAAAATTTTCAGATCTTCAGCAGCTGTTGCCAGTTAAAGAAGAGGTTCGCTGGAGTCCCAGTCTGGACCAGCAGGACACAGACCTTCATCACAAAAATGAGGTACGTGAGGGAGAACAGTTTGATGGCCTGGTTGAAGCTGATATCACCAGGTTTCCAATTAGTCCTGTGAAGAGTGAAGATGATGATGAGAAACCTGACTCCTTGCAGCTTCATCAAAGGCCTCTGACCAGCTGCTCAGATAAACAAATGAAAGCAGAAACTGATGGAGAGGACTGTGGAGGACCAGGATCAGCCACTGACCCAAACCCACAACAGAGTCCTGATTCTCTTGAGATGGAAGTCAGCTTTGGTGATAAATTGCATAAACCTGAAATTGAAGACAGTTATGATGGTAGAAAGAAGAGCAGGACACTTGAGTCAGGCAAAAATGAAGATCTGGAATTTAACAGTGCCAACACATCCTTCAACTGCTCTGACTGTGGTAAACATTTCCTTTATAGGCAAACTCTTCAGAGACATGTGACAAGTCATTTGGGAAAAAGGACAAATAAAAAATGTTTTAAAATGAAGCAAAATCCACATTCACAGATGGCGGGCCACAAAGAAGAGAGACTGTTTGATTGTGATGTCTGTGGACATAAATTTAAGAGAGAAGCAAATCTTACAACACACATTAGAGTTCACACAGGTGAGAAACCATTTAGCTGTAACGTTTGTGAAAAAAAATTTAGACATCAGTATAATCTCTATAGACATTTGAAAATCCACACTGGAAAGAAATCATTTAGTTGTGCTGTTTGTAATAAAACATTTTCACAACGGTGGGACCTGAAAAGACACAAGATTGTCCACACAGGAGAGAAACCCTTTAACTGTAGTATGTGTGGCAAAAAATTTACACAGAGGAATCATTTTAAGAGACATATTAGGGTCCACACTGGGGAGAGACTGGTTGGTTGTGATGTCTGTGGTAAAAGATTTAACTGTAAGAGAAACCTAAAGACACACATGAAAGTTCACACAGGAGCAAAACCATACAGCTGTGATATTTGCAATAAAAGATTTTCACAACCAGGAATTTTGAAAAGACACAGGAGCATCCACACAGGAGTTAAGAGCCTTCGACCAGATGAACCAAGACGTCTTGGTTTGATGGCACTCGTGACACAATCAGCTGCTTCAGAACTGGTGCAGACACAAGTCTTGAACAGAGTAGGTAAGTGAAGCACATTCAATTGCATTTGTTGTAGCGTATTAACATATAACTCGTATGGGCTATCAAAACACATTATTTTCACAATAGTGTATAGCAGGTAATTGTGCTTTCTTCCAAAGCATTAGGGATTTTCTGATAGTGGGGATTTACTCCAAAAATACACTGTCTGCAGCTGCATGACATTCTGGCTCTGACACGGCCAGGATGATGCTTCTCGTTCCAACAGATGTGTTTCACAAATATCCCAGAACTGACACACTGTTCCATTTGCTTAAAATAGACTTCTTTTTTTTTTCTAACTGAAGCCATGTCAAGCTGTACAGATCAGTTGGGGAGGACAGGCAAATAGCCAGATGAGTGACAGGGAGAATGCAGTAAATATTGAAAATAAAACAACCGACACATGCTAAATACTCCAGTCTATGGACATTTGTGTTTCTGGGTTCCCTGCAGATGGTCAGCAGACGTTCCTGATTAAAGAGGAGTTTCCCTTGAGCCCCTTTGTGGACCAGCAGGACTCAGACCTCTACCAGATAAAGGCAGAACAGAAGGAACTCTTCACCTGTCGTGAGGGAGAGTACTTTAATGGGCTGCAGGAAACTGATATTACCAGGTTTCCAGTCACTGCAATTCGAGTGAAAAGTGAAGATGATGAAGAGAAACCTTACTGCTCGCAACTTAATCAAGACAACAATGATTCCGAGCCTCCAAGCAGCTGCTCAGACAAACAAATAAAGTCAGAAACTGATGGAGGGCACTGTGGAGAGCCAGACCCTGACAAAAACCAGTCTGGTCATTTAAAACAAAATACTGATGGAAAAGTTTCTGACTCTTGTGAAACTGAAGTCAGTATTGATGATGATGATGATGATGATGATGATGATGATGATTGGCAGGAGCCTTTGACAGACTCTGGACCAGAAACTGAAGTCAGTAGCAATGGTGGGAAGGACAGCAAGGCTCTTGATTCAGGTTTAAAGTGTAAACGGTCTCTTCAGAAACATGTTATCAGTAGTTCAGGGAGAAGGTCTTCATGCTGTTTAGCTAATAAGAAATGCTTAAAAGTGAACCGAACTGATTTAGAAGGAATCCAAACAGAAGATAAACCATTTGGCTGTGATACTTGTGGACAAAGATTTAATCAAAACGCACATCTAAAGACCCACATGAGAATCCACACAGGAGAGAAACCATTCCGCTGTAACATTTGTGAAAAAATATTTAGACATCAATACAACCTTAACAGACACATGAGAGTCCACACGGGAGATAAACCATTTAGCTGTGATGTTTGTGGACAAAAATTTAACCGTAACACAAATCTCAAGACGCATATGCGGATTCACACGGGGGAGAAACCATTTGGTTGTGGTCTTTGCAGTAAAAGATTTTCACAGCCTGGGGATCTGAAAAGACATATGAGTGTCCACACAGGTGAGAAACCATTCAAATGTAGCATTTGTAGTAAAAGATTTACGCAGAGGATTCATTACAAAACTCACATGAGCGTTCACACAGGAGAAAGACCATTTGGTTGTGACTTGTGTGGCAAAACATTTAACAGAGAAGGAAATCTGAAAATCCACAAAAGAGTCCACACAGGGGAGAAACCTTTTGGTTGTGATATTTGTGGACAAAAATTTAACCAAAGCACAAATCTGAAGACACACATGAGAGTCCACTCTGGAGAAAAACCTTTCCACTGTAGCATTTGTGGAGAAAGATTCACGCGAGAGGGAAGTCTGAGGAGACACATGAGACGCCAGGGAATGAACCATTTGATTGTGGTGAAAAGTTTACATGACAGTAATCATAATGTAATTAAATGAATATTTTTTTAATATATGTTGACAAAACATATATAATGCAATGGTGGTTTTTCAGTATTTCTAATTATGTTATTTATTATAAATCTGTAAATTATATAATACTAAACAATAAAACTGGGGGGAGAACTGGTCTGACAGTGCTTCCTTTTTTGTGGTTTCTACATTTCAAAAAAATGATTCATGTGTGCTGCTTGCAGGTTCTTGGACTTATGGCACTTCAAATTAATTTTAGTGTTAAAAAGGAAATGGAAGAAAGACTGGGACCTTTTCGTCATTGTTGCATGACAGAAATGCTTTCAGCAATTAAAATTTTATGATTTATCACACAAAGTAACCAGGTAAAGGTGCCGTTAGAAGGGTACGTTCTTTTTGCCAGAAACCTTTCCTGCAGCTTCCTTCAGTGCTAACATGTTATAGATTCAGTTGACTTTATATTCATATATTTTCAGTTTTCTAGGTTCAAGTTCCTAACCCTAAACCACAGGGGGAAGTTTGTTGGCTACAGAATCAGTTAGGTTTAGGAAAAAAAATAATGATTTGGGCTCAAATAAATTTTAGGGCTTTTTTGTGTCTGAAATTCTAAAAAGGCATTTTCTTTTTCAAATGTGTTTTGAGTGGCCAAATAGGCTAACAGATTTTGAATAGAGCCTCTGTAGTACTCTTCATAACATTTCAGCTGCTGCTCTACAAAAATAATTTTTACATTTCTAAGTAAAATTAAAAAGACTACAGTGAATAAAGTCTCTGATGTATCCACAGGTCAGCCTGTGTGAAAAGACAGGGCTTATGTAAGTTAAAGCACTGATTATTGAACAGTCTGTGCTTTTGCGACTATAGTTTTAGAACAGACAACAGGCATCTACATCAGTTCATATGATTCAGCCCTAAATATATGCTTTATCAAAAAGGAAGTTTGGAGACTAATCTTAAAAATAGAGATGGATATTGGTTCCAAAGAGGAGGGGCCTGAAAACTGAAGGCTCTGCCTCCCATTCTACATTTAAATACTTTTAAATGGTGTGAGTGTGAAGTACTCTAATAGGGTGATATGGTACTATAAGAAAATGAGATGGGGCCTGATTATTTGAGACCTTGTATGTGAGAAGCAGAATTTTGAATTCTGGATGTAACAGGGAGCCAATACAGGAGAAATCTGCTCTCTCTTTCTAGTCCCTGTCAGGACTCTTGCTGCAGCATTTTGGATTAACTGAAGGCTTTTCAGGGAGTTTTTAGGACATCCTGATAATAATGATTTACAGTAGTCCAGCCTAGAAGTAATAAATCCATGAACTAGTTTTTCAGTATCACTCAAACACAGGATATTTTTAATTTTAGAGATATTGCACAAATTGAACAAAGCAGTCTTACATATTTTTGTAATATGTGCATTGAAGGACATGTCCTGGTGAACAATGACTCCAAGGTTCCTCACAGCGTTACTGGAGGCCAAGGTAATGCCATCCAGAGTAAGAATCTGGTTAGATACCATATTTCTAAGATTTTCAGGGCCGAGTACAATAACCTCAGTTTGATCTGAATTTAAAAGCAGAAAGTTAGCGGCCATCCAGGTCTTTATGTCTTTAAGACATTCCTGCAGTTTAATTAATTGCTGTGTGTTATCTGGCTTCATGAATAGATACATTTGGGTGCTATTCCTTCTGATGATACTGCCTAAGTCAGGGGTCTCGAACTCCAGTCCTCGAGGGCCGGTGTCGTGAAGGCGACTGTTGTTGTGATTTGGCGCTGTATGAACAATAGATGCACTAGAGGGGAAACAGCGGCACTGCCTCCAAAGCTGGAATGTTTTTACAGGGGGAAGTCATTCTTGTTTTTTTCCTCTACATCTTTTCTGACTGTCTTGAAACTTTTTCATGTGTCCCTGTTGCAACACACCTGAATACAATTAGTAAGACTCTATAGAACTTGACTGAATGCTGAGGTTGCTATTCAGCCATTTGATTCATGTTACAGCAGCTCATGAGTGAATGAACACGGTGCAATAAAAGTACTTTTAGAAAGAAATTTTTCCAAACACTTAAATTTACTTGTGTAGGGTTAGGGGTTGCCACTTCAGCATGCAGTCAAGTTCGTGAGTAAATCGCTTTGGCTGAGATTATAGTTTTAGTCATAGTTTTCACACAGCTGAGTAAACATGAAACAGAAAACTGATAAAACAGAAGTGTGAAATGGTAGAGGATTTACTCCAATGTCCTGCTATATATTAGCAAGCGAGGAGCAGATGGCTGAGTTTATTAAACTCCACCGAGACAGCTGGTGATGCAATTCTGAAGGCTAGACCATCCCATTTCACATCCTCGCCCTTCCAGCCTTCTCAGTCTTTGAAGGACCCGGCCCGTGTAGAGCACAAAGGCTGCGTCCTCCGAAGGATGCAGCCTAGTTTTTGGGACACAGCTACAGTGTACTTTCAAGAACAATTTCCCATCAAAAATTGCAATTTTCTGTATTATTCGCCTCCTTATTACACACTACTCTACCGTTGTTTACAGCGCAGTCAGCCACTGTTTTTTTGTTTTGTTTTGCCTCCAAAAATGACCTCAGACAAGAAAGCCTCATTTCTGCTCTTCAGTACTGAAGAAATTGAAACTTTTTAATTGTGCCAAATTGCAAAACGCTTAGCTGTGTCTCTAATGAAACTGCTGTAACTTTTCTCTGTTTCACTTCAGCAGCATCAGGTAATGATCCTATGTTGATTCATTGTAGCTTGCCATCACCAGTGTGTGAATGTGTGCGTGAATGGGTGGAGGACTGGATGTGTGAAGCGCTTCAGGGTCCTTAGGGACTAGTAAAGCGCTGTACAAATGCAGGCCATTTGCCATTCAGGGTTTTCTTCAGTTTTTGTTCTACTGTAGAATATTTTTAAGGATATCTCACTTATCTGCTATAAAAAGCCAGGCCAGGAAAATCTCCTTCATGTTTTTCTGTTTTATTACTTTGACACAAAGGCATCTGCTGTGATGCTCACACCCAGGGGCAATTCTAGGATCAGAGCTTTGGGGGTGCTGAGCACCCAGAAAGCTGCCCATCCAGGCAAGGTAAACTTTACTTGTCACAATGAGACTTCTTCCCTGTCTCTATCAGTCCCTGCATCCTTAAATGTCTCCAGTTGTCCCGAGTTCCCTCTGACTGTCTCCTTGGTGCATTTAAACCCCTGTTCCTCCCTGTCCTCATCGTCTGTTGTCTTCAGCTCCATTATCAGTCGGAATTTTACCCTCTCTGTGCAAGTCTGCAAATTTCTTTATTAAATCATATGATTCTTAAATTCACCAAGCCTCTCTGTACCTGGGTCCTCGTCACAAAACATGACATCACTGTTTTGTACATTTTAACACAATTTAATCCCCACATTTGTGAAAGAAAAGCAAAACCCTTTTTTGAAAAGTCTGTAACAAAACCATCAAATCTGATAAAGGTTATTTAAATGCTGCTAAAGACTACTACTGCCAAAGAAGAATGGATTGGAATTTAAAAAAAAAGAAAACATATCCTAACCTTAATTACTGCGGGAGAATAATGAATGATGCTTACAGTGAGTAAAAAGTAAACTGAGTGCATTTTTTTGGACAGAGATTCACTTTTAATGTGTTTGCATAATATAATACAGATACATAAAAATACACTCCAAAAATACAAGAGTCCTTGAAATGTACAAAATATTATTAAAACATTGAGACACCTTGGCCTATGGTACAATGTATACAATGCATGAAAAGATCTTTACTGCAGATACTACTATGGCTCTGCAGATTTTTTCTTTTCTTTTAAACTATGTCGCCTCAGCTTGAGGTTGGTAAATCTGTCTATCACATTTTGGTGGTCAAGTCTCTCAAGCATCTTTCTCAACTGACATCACAGCCAGGTGCTGGAGTCTGCTTTGACCCATGGTCCTTCTCAGCCAGGTATGAAGCTGACTCAAGACACTAAAAGACCTCTCACAGCTACAGCTGCTAACTGGGTTTGTTAGGGCAACCTGAATAACAGTTTTCAGTGTGGGGAAGATCCGATTATCCAGAAGATGAACTCCGCTGCGTCTCAGCCACTATCGCTCTGGCAGCAACGGCGCTAGAACCAGAGCGGGGAGGGGTTATCTATACTTTTGTTGTTAAAGTGTTCCATCTCAATTAAGTACTGTATGCTTTTTATATTTTTAGTAGTGTGTCACACAAACAGCAGATATTGTCAAAAAAGTAAGATATCTTTGGGGGTGCTTTGATTCTTTTTGGGCTAAAATCACCCCTGCTCACACCTCTGATGAAGTCTCACAAGCGTCAGCTTTGTTTTTACACATAGATATAAAAATATGGATATGTACTGATAAATGATCAGAATTATAATATTTCTGCCCATCTGAGTTAAAGTTGAATCGAATCGGATTGAATTGAATCGGGACCTTGTGAATCGGAATTGAATCAATTACAGAAATCAAAATCAATACCTAGCCCTACTCTGGCTTCCTCGCACAGTCCAGAGATGTACTTATTGATACAACTAGTGATTCTAATTTGGCTGCGGATTTGAGGTGCTGTATGAGTGGTTTAAATGTGACTGATTATGCTGCCTTAATGACAGTAAACAGTGGATGTCTTTAAAAAAACATTTAATCAAATGAAAAAAAACAAGAGCCCCAGGTGGTGTATGGATGCTTCCCGACGTTCCTTATACTCACGATCAGTGAAGAATATGTTATCATAACTTTCTTACCTTAATAATTTAGATCATTTATGCATATTTCCCCTCTAATGAATCATTACTATTTTACTAAGCCATTTTAGATTCTGCATTAACTTACTTTTGGTATTTTAGAGAAAACTGGTCTCACTTTGCGTTGAGGCTCTTATTTTATTCACCTTTCAAACTTTGTAAACAGGTCTCTTTTTATTCAATTTGAAATTTTTAAAAATGGAAACCTACCTTCTTTTTTTAATTATTTGATATTGGATAAATATCAGATTATCTGAGTGAGCTACACACCCTTTACCAGGTCACACCCAGAAAGGACACTGCTTTCGGGTAAAATTCAGGGGTAGGAACTTTCTGTTGGGGGATGTGTGTTGCAAGGGGGAACAAAAGAAAGTCCGGACTGAGGGACACGCTGCTGTTTTGGTCATGTGCTAGTCGTTTTTATCGTCCTCATGGAAGAATCGTCGCTTGTGCCTTAACTTTTTGTGGTGTTGTGGGGACTTTGAGTGTCCGCATTTGGAAAAATGCAGGATCATAATTATTATTTCTCAGGAGAAAAGATCAAGGACGTGCTGTCGAACAAGCTGGGGCACGAAGAGGAAAAACTGGAAGAAACGAAAGTGTTCTTAGGCGTCGCCTTCTCCAGGTGGACCTCGCTGAAGAGGGACAAAAGTTTTCAGAGTGATGCCGAAGTGGCCTGCTTTCTGCTGGACAGGTAATTCAAGTTGTGCCCGAAAGCGACGCGTGAATCGGTGTTACTGTTAGAAAAATTACGAAGTGAGACACAGCGTAACAATTGCGTTTATTTGCATGCGAGGAAGCAGTGTTAACGTCCCTTCGAGCCTCTTTATCTTTCCAACGCTGTGCTGGGAACAGAAACGTGTGAGACGGTTTTACAGGAAACACAGTTAGCTACGTGGTGTACTAGTACAGGGGTACTCAACCAGGATTTAGAGGTCAAGCAACATAGAACTATACGTACACACATTATAACCATTGAAACGTGATAACTGTGCACGTTCAAGTGACGGCTGTGAACAGTTTTAGGGGCTCATTTTCTTCCGCTCCTTTAATCAACTCCCCCACTTGTTTGCTCGTTAAAATAATTGAGCTCCAGCTTGTCCTTCCAGGATTATTTTTTTTTAACCCGGGCTTACATGTGGAGGTGCCCATTCATGAGCTGGGATGACATTTAGCTTTGAGCATGTTCACTGTGGAGAAAATTGCATGGCTTTTTTGTGTGGAGGCATTGCTCTGTTTTCAATGGCCACTTTTCTTTTTGCACAAAACGTTTGTTCTTTATTTTTTCTCCGTTTTTCACAGCTTTCTCCGGCGCACTCGTCTGTATCGGTCCCTTTCATTTTCTACACGTATCGCTTTCTTCCTGCCGTCTTCTCTAATCTAATCGCTTAAGCCCCTTTTTCTACAACCCAGTAATGGCGGCTTTATTTTTATTGAACGAGACGCTCGCATTACTCATCTAGTGGGTAGGGTTACTGACCAGCCAATCGGTGGCATGCAGTCGGATGACGTCACATTTCAGTACCTGTTCAGATCGCTTGGAACGCTGTCACTGTCACGAGAGAGGAAACAAGATGGCGGAGTGAGCAGCAACTTTACTGCAGGCGTCCGAACTTTTTGGCTTTTTTTTGTCCTGAAACTCTGAATTTATTAAAAGCAATAACCCGTTTTTTGCGCTTTTTGTGCACTTCAACCAGCCACTGGAGAACTAACTGTAAACCAGCTTTAATTTGTAATTTGTCCGGGGTTAATTTTGATACTTGTCCTATGATCACGATGGATCATGACTACAACGTTTCGGTATTGAGGGAGGCGTGTGACGAGGAGGATATTCAAGATTTGGAGATCACTGACATGACTTCCAAGGACTCCAGAATCAACTGGGCTCACACTCCGACGAAAAGCCCTAACCCGAAGAAAGCAAGAGGGGTGCGAGCGCAGCCGCTGGAGGAGGAGGACACCGCTGCAGCAATCTTGCAAGCAGTCAATGTGTTAACGCAAAAGATGGATGAACAGACGGCGTTGCTGCGTAAGTTTGAAAAGCGCATTGACATGAACACGGCGGAAATAAGAAAAAATAAAGAAAGTATAGTAGAACTCCAGGAGAAAGTTGGTGAGCTGCAGAAAGAAAACAAATCCCTGCGCAGCTCCTGTGAGGAACATGCTCGATATAAGAGGAGATGGAACCTAAGGCTGACTGGTCTTCCTGAGAAAGATGATGAAAACACGAGAGAGTCAGTTATCGGGATTCTCACCAGAGTTGTGCCCTTGTCTGTGGATAAACTGAGAGAGACTGTTGATACTGTTCATCGGCTGGGAAAGAAGGGGAACGCTGCATCTTCCGGGTCCCCGAGAGCCATAATTATCCAGTTTGGCATGAGAACGGTCCGGGACGACGTCTGGAAGAAATCGAGGCATGCGAGGGTTTGCAAGGAGATGAACATCCACTTCAAGGAAGACTTCTCCAAGGAAGATTGGGAGGCTCGAGTTAAGCTGTGGCCGCTGGTCCAGGGTTCCAGGAGTAAGGGAAAGAGCGTTTTTGAAGGACGGCTACGCTCTGATTGATAACCAAAGAGTGGACCCGAACTGATTTTCTTTTGTGTGACCTTTTACACCTCTCAGGTATGCTGCTGTTGATTAAGCCTATTGCTTAGCATGTCATTTAATTTAAAATTTCCCGGTTGTTAAGGGTTATTGCACTGAATAGTTATTTTATACAGGACACGGCTGCTCGTTCCTGCGTGTCTTCTTAAGTTTCTTTTTCTTTTCCCCAATACTTTTGTCAGGGGGCTAAGAAACATTGTGAAGCGTAAGGCTATCTTTCTTTTTTGCAAGGAGCAACAGGCTAACTGTGTCTTTCTACAAGAGACCCATTCGGCAGAGGCAGACACAAAGTTCTGGAAAACACAGTGGGGTGAATCTGTTTTCTTTAGTCATGGTACGTCTCACTCAGCTGGAGTGATGATTTTATTTAATAGGTTTCCGGGAAATGTCATAGACTGTAAAAGTGATTCTGATGGTCATTGGCTGATGATAGTGTCAGAGATTAATGGTTCAAAATACATTCTGCTGTGTGTATATGGTTATACTAATAGAGCTCAGAATAAGAAACTTCTAACCTTCCTTTGTGAACAGTTAGAGCAATGGAAATTGAGCTATCTTGTTGACAAAGTTGTTGTGGGGGGAGACTTTAACGTAGCTCCTGATCCCTCTGTAGATCGTCTTCCATCCAGGACCTCATGCCACAGTTACGATGAAAGTATCCTTAATTTGGTCAACAAAGTTAGTCTCTGTGACGCTTGGAGGCTGAAAAATCCATCTGTATCTCAATTTACTTGGTTTAATTCATCTAATAATGGTCAGTGTTCCAGGATTGATTACTGGTTAGTCTCTAACAATTTGATCAACAACATTTCTAAGTGTGAAATCTCCGCTTCCCCTCTAACTGATCACTGTTTGATTTCCTTATTCATCTCATTAACCAAGGTGAAACATCAATCCCTTATTTGGAAATTCAACAACAACCTTCTGCATAATGACAACTTCTGCCTTGAAGTGAGAAATTTAATTGTGGAAATTGATAAACTAGATATGTCACATGTGAGCAAATGGGAATGGTTTAAATTCCAAGTTAAACAGGTAGCAATTCAAATTAGCAAATCCATTGCTAAACAGAAAAGACAGGAGCAACAAAGCATTATTGAAAGAATTAACAGGCTATGCTGCAAACAGGATTTATCTCTGGACGAACATGTACAACTAAACACTTTTCAATCTCAACTAGACAAAATGTTCTTAGAGAAAGCCAATGGTGCCTATGTTCGTTCAAGAGCCCGGTGGATTGAGGAGGGTGAGAAAAACTCTTCCTACTTTTTTAATTTAGAAAAATACAGACAATCAAATAAGAAGATTCAATCACTGAATATCAAGGGGGTTTTGACTGAGGACCATGACAAAATAAACGTGGAAATACTTCATTTTTACAGTAACCTTTACAAGTCAACCTATTCAACGGAGAATGGCACTGTGTTTCTGGAAAGTCTTAGAGGCCTTAATGGGACATTGGATGTGGATATAAAGGTTCGTATGGAGAGTAAACTTGCAATCGAAGAGCTGGACAAGGCAATCGGACAAATGCCCAGGGGCAAATCACCAGGTATTGATGGGCTAACAGTGGAATTTTACTCCTTTTTCTGGCATGACATTAGATTAACTCTTTACAGTGCTTACTTAGAATGTATCTCATCAACTAATCTTTCACCTACAATGAAACAAGGTTTAATCACTTTAATTCCAAAACCCAACAAAGACAAACTACTTCTGGATAATTGGAGACCCATAACCCTTCTGTGTAATGATTATAAATTACTGGCTCATGTATATGCGAACCGCTTAAATGATTGTTTAACACATTTAGTGGATGAATGTCAGTCGGCGTTTATAAAAGGAAGACATATACACAATCACATTAGATTGATTTTTGATATGCTTGATTATCGCCAGTATATAAAGACAGAAAGCTTAGTGTTGTTTTTGGACTTTTATAAGGCTTTTGACACGGTTGAACATCCCTTCCTGCTTAAAGCCTTGAATTTCCTGGGTTTTGGGGATAACTTTTGTAATGTGATCAAAATGTTTTACAGTAACATTTCTAGCTCTGTCTCGCTTAACCCTGGAATGACACCTAGGTTTGAAGTGCAGAGAGGTATCCGTCAGGGATGCCCTATTTCCCCCAAATTGTTCATATTAACCACTCAACTGCTGGCACTTATCATCCAAAAAGACCCTGATTTGTATGGTATTAACATTTTTGACAAGGAATTCAAAATAAGCCAGTTTGCTGACGATACTGCACTGTTTTTAAGAGATAAATCCATGGTAGCTAAAGCGCTTAACACTATCTCATTATTCTCCCAGGCGTCAGGACTATGTCTGAATATTAACAAATGTGAATTGTTACCTATTCACACGTGTTCTGATTCTAATATAGCTTCTATAAGAGTTGAACTGGAAGTTAAATATTTAGGTATAGTGATTTCTAAAAATATGTCCCGAAGAGAAGACAACAACATCTGCAATCGTATCGTCGACATGAAGAAATCCCTTAGTCGTTGGTTGACCAGGGATATCACTATATTTGGCAGAGTCATCCTTTCCAAAGCTGAAGGTATCTCTAAATTAATTTACCCATGTCATTCTCTTTATGTTTCTCCCCAAAATATTAGGAAAGCCAACTCAATTATTTTTCAATTCCTATGGAAAAACAAAACCCACTATATTAAGAGATCACAGTTGGTTAAAGATTATGAGAAGGGTGGTGTCAGAGCCTTAGACTTTGAATCAATGATCGGAACTTTTAAGATCAACTGGCTCAGAGCTTGCTTATCTCAGTCTGATTCCATGTGGTTTCATATACCCAGATCTTTATTTAAGGAACTAGGAGGAATTGATTTTCTATTAAAATGTGACTTTGAGACTAGTAAAATACCTGTTACACTCTCTAATTTTCACAAACAGATTCTTCATTTTTGGAAAATGATGTTTACACACAACTTTTCTCCTCATATGTCGACCCTATGGAACAATAGTGATAACTGCTAACAAAAAGACATTATTTATCAGGAACTGGTTTGAGAGTGGTATCTTGTTTGTAACTGACTTGCTGGATTTGAGTGGTGCTCTATTGGATTACGTGTCTTTCTCAAAGAGACACAACTTTAATTGTCCATTAAAAGAATACAGAAAAGTTTGCTGTGCTATCCCTTTGGCCCCAAGGCAGCTGATACGCAACACAATGCTACACTCTGAGGTCAATCCAGCGCTGCCAAACCTAAAAATTGGTAACTGCATCCTAAATGATAGTAAATGTAACAATAAATTTATCAGTGTGAATTTTAAATCTATTCTTTTCCAGGGGTTTAACTCAGGTAGATATTTGCAGGCCCTTCATGGGGACCAGTCACTCATGGAAAAGGTGTTCTCAAAATTCATTCAGTGGCCTGTCTCCCCAAAAGTAAAAGAAACTCATTTCAAGATAATTAATAATATATATCCTGTGTCTGAATTTTTAAAGAGGTGGTTTAAATTTGAGGTTAACCAGTGTGCATTTTGTGATTCAGCCTGTGAAACATTACACCATTTGTTTTTCTCATGTCCTGTGTCAGCTGCCTTTTGGTTAGAACTACACAGCTGGTTATCCCTCAAGATCAACGATATGCCGCAATCTATGATGACATTTCCCATTTGCTACTGTTTTGATTATTACCTATATTGTGTATCAACCTGTGCTCCTTTTAATTTCTTCCCCATTAATACTGTGGATCTTTTGTCTAGCCCCCTCCCCCCCATATCCTTGCTGTTAGTTTTGTTGTATTGACTATGTTCTTTTTTTTTTTTTATCCTCCACGAGAGTTCATTTGCACTATAATGTATTATTTTGTTTGTGACTGTATTGTTCCAATTGTTAATAAAAATAAAAAAAAATTAAAAAAAAGCTGTCACTGTCACTACCCGATCCGTACCGGAAACCCGATCGGTACCCCGCATGCGCGAAAGGTGTCTACTTCCGGTCGAAGCGTTTTACGATAGTTACGGGTCAGAGTATCTGTTAAGAATAATAAGTATCTCTTAACATGTTTCCAATAATGAAGCATTTCAATATAATGTAGACAAAAATGAAAAATAAAAAGATAGTTATGGATCAGGACTCCCCGATCCTTACTGCGCATGTGCAAAGTCGGACCATACAAATTGGGTCTACCCGATCCGTACCGCGCATGTGCAGGGATTTTCTTCTTCTTCTGTTCGTTTAATGGCAGTTTACTCCCCAGTATAAGAGGATACTGCCACCTGCTGACCAAGCGAATGAACCCTATTGTAAACTGAATTAGCGTAATTACAAACATCTGTTAAATTTGATTTAGTGATAGTCGAGTGTGTTTATGCTTGCATGTGTGGAGAAGATTGATTGGAATAGTGATGATGATGTCCGCTTACACTGTCAATTGTCAGTAAACACTTCATCTGGCTGATGAATCTACACGTGACATATTACAAAGTCTGTATTATTAACTCTGTAATTAAGCGCCATTCTTCTTATTTACGGCGCTGTTGTTCAATCGGGGAACGCTCTCTGTTGAGGAGAGAAGCGTGAATTTGTTTGTATACGGATGATCCATTGTTTAAATGTCCCGGTAGTCGAAAAGGAGGCAGAGCTGTTGAGAAATGCTAGGAGCTAACTGGGCGCTAACCGTATCATTCAAATATATTGAATGTCGCAATGTTGGCAAAGAGAGGAAGTGACGTATGATTTGCGCATGCGGGGTACCGATCGGGTTTCTGGTACGGATCGGGTAGTGACAGTCACTACCCGATCCGTACCCTGCATGCGCGAAAGGTGTCTACTTCCGGTCGAAGCATTTTACGATAGTTACAGGTCAGAGTATCTGTTAAGATGTTAAGAATAACAAGTATATCTTAAAATGTTTCCGATAATGAAACATTTAATATAATGTAGACAAAAATAAAAAGATAGTGACAGATCGTTACTGCGCATGTGCAAAGTCGGACCGTACAAATCGGGTCTACCCGATCCGTACCGCGCATGTGCAGGGGTTTTCTTCTTCTTCTGTTCGTTTAATGGCAGTGTACTCCCCAGTGTACGAGGATACCGCCACCTGCTGACTTAGCGAATGAACCCTATTGTAAACTGAATTACAAACGTGTGTTAAATTTGATTTAGTGATAATTGAGTGTGTTTATGCTTGTCTGTGAGGAGAGGATTGTTGGAATAGTGATGATGTCCACTATTACTGTCAATTGCCAGTAAACACTTCATCTGGCTGCTGAATCTTCACGTTAGGGCTGGGCCATATTATACCGTTCACGGTAATACCGGTATAATGTTAGGCAACGATAGGAAAATGAAATATCGCGATAGAATGGGAGTAAAACGCGCATGCACAGTGCCTTTGTTTTTGTTGAGTGAAACAGATGAACCAGAATTGGTTTGTAAAAATGGTGCAACTTCCGTGATGTGGAACTGGTTTGGTGTTTGTCCATCAGATACACAACAAAGCACATTTTTTTGCAGAACATGCAACCAGCCGTTGTTATTGTCATATTTGTCGGACTAAGATGCTCTTAAATCTGGGAGTAATCTGGGTCCTAAACTCCGTATGCTTCAGCTCAAACAACACTGCAGCATCACTTAGAGTTAAAAACTGTCTAAATTCTTTCATCTTTAATAAAACGATCAGCATTGCTGCTTTACCAGGTGTAACTATAAAGTTTAACTTCCAGGCATCCATGAAAACAAAAGTTATTACATTTAACGGCGTTAGAAGTTAGCAGGAAGCTAGCGGAAGTTAGCTCGCTAGTTTCGCTAGTTACCTAAGCATGATATTGCATGTTCTGACTGAGAGATTTCTGAAAAAAATCAAACGTACAGCTCTGCTATCACTTCCAACATAAATGAAGACTGGAAACTAAACAGCAGCGACGTTTGCAGGGTTACTGAAGTTGGGCTAGCTGGTATATAATGATGTGCTACGTGATCGCTAGCGACACAGCTATGTTAGCATAACATAAACAGTGAAGCTGGAGGACGAACACTAACACTTTTCCACTTATAAAAGTTAACGTGAAGGTTCTTCATGGTTAGAGACAAATGCAATCGCATGGCAGGATGCTGTAAACGGACCAAACTTCAGTCAGGAGAACAACTGAGATAATCCATCCACAATACGAGGTTAGTCATTAATATACTGCAGCAACATGGGAATAGAGCAGCTGCCAGAGAATTCAACATTAATGAATCAATGGTACAGAAGTGGAGGAAGCAAGAAGAATGAGTTTAATAAAGTTTGATTTATCTGACTGCTTTGTTTCGCTTAATGTGCCTTATAATCCCGTGCACCTTATGGTCCGAAAAATGCGTAATGCACACTGCAGTTTAATGTTGCAAAGCACCTCTTTTTAACTTCAGTGGATATTATACATGGTTATGCTCAGGATATGTCAGCCCATTTCTACTGGAAATGCCTTTTGGTTAAACTTTCAGCAAGGAATTTGCATTTGCACTGTTACATTTTTATAAAGCTTTAATGTACATAAAAACCAGCTTCTTGTTTAAGTGAAAATAAATGGAAGGTTGTCTTTTTGCGCTAGTAATGTTGTGGAGTTGTATTTTGTCTCGCATCAATTATATCGTCGGTTATATCGTTATCGCAAATTTTCAAATATATATCGTGATAAATATTTTTGGCCATATCGCCCTGCTCTACTTCACGTGACATATTATAAAGTCTGTATTATTAACTCTGTCATTAGGCACCATTCTTCTTATTTTACGGCGCTGTTGTTCAATCGGTGGACGCTCTCTGTTGAGGAAAAAAGCAAAAATTTGTTGCGGATACGGATTATTCATTGTTTAAATGTCCCGGTAGTCGAAAAGGAGGCAGAGCTGCTGAGAAATGCTAGGAGCTAACTGGGCGCTAACCGTATCATTCAAATATATTGAATGTTGGCAAAGAGAGGAAGTGACGTAACATTTGCGCATGCGGGGTACCGATCGGGTTTCCGGTACGGATCGGGTAGTGACAAACCCATGTGTTCTGGGAATCCATCCTACCTCAAAAAACATCCTACCCAATGTTTCTGCGCAGACACGGCGCATGCGCACAACACCAAACTCACATTAAGTGTAGCTTGCCATCACCAGTGTGTGAATGTGTGTGTGAATGGGTGGATGACTGGTTGTGTAAAGCGCTTTGGGGTCCTTAGGGACTAGTAAAGCGCTATACAAATACAGGCCATTTACCATTTATTTACCATTAACTTCTTTTTCTCTCACCCATTCGGAATACTTCTTCAGGTTATGTTATGGTTAGGTTAGGGGTAGGGTTAGGGTTTAGTCACAAGCCACCGTCAAATTATAATACGGGTAGGACGATTTGTCAGAGTAGGATGGTTTCTCAAAACCCCGGGAGAGCAGGTACTAAAAAGTACTTGCTACCAAGTAATATGATCTAATGGAAAACCCTGAAAACCGTGCTGAGGCAATCTGACTAGGTATTAGTTAAAAAAGGGCTTAACTCCGAGCTGTGGCACTGTAGCGTCTTAGTATTTTCCACCATCATTATTGCGTTACACCTAGGGCTGCCTCAAACGATTATTTTGATAGTCGACTATTCACCGATTATTTTTGCAATTAGTCGACTAATCAGATTATGCATCCACTGGACATAAAGCGTACAGCTTATTGCACCAGCATGCATCTGCTCTTATATAACTATCATTAGCTTACAGCTTTAAGTGTCTAAGGTATGTGTTAACTAAAAATAAAGATAAGATGATAGTTTATTAAACTTTTAATGGAATTTGCAGATTGTTTCAGTGGTGTTTAATAAACTCAGCCGTCTGCTCCTTGCTCACTAAAATATAATAGGACACTGGAATAAATTCTCACATTTGTTTAATCAGTTTTCTGTTTGATGTTTATTCAGCTGTGTGAAAACTGTAACTTTAATCTCAGCCAAACTGATTTACTCAGGAACAAATAAAACACTGAAGAAAGCCAAACAGTAACATTTTTGTTATCTAAGTGACTTATATATCATGTTTAACCTGAGTAGTGAAAGACCACAGGGGGTTTGCGGTTCTCACCAGCTCTAGTGAGCCTTGAGTCCCCCGGCTAGCTATCGAGCTGGTGGGTAACGGACGTCTCCGAAAACGTCGGAGCACTTATGCAAAAATGTGATGTCTTGATAAACCGAGCAGATATTTGAAGGTTACACAGCTACATTCTTGCTTGAAAATATGCTAAAAGTTTAGTAATATTAAAACTAAATAGCTGCTGCCATTGTTGGAAATTGGAATTGGCTGGGCCGTGCTGTGTGTCTACGAATTTGGACAGCCTTCGTTGCGTCGCAATAGCGTAATGAGCCTACAAATGCAGCCACCGAAAGATGCGGCTCCTGAATTTGTACACGGCTACAATACCGGAGCCGCCGCCTCCTTCTCCTCCTCCTCCTCCTCCTTCTCCTTCTCCTTCTTCTTCTTCTTCTTCTTCTTCTTCTTCGTTTAATGGTAGCTGGCATCCTTGTACATGCATTGCTCCAACCTTCTGTTTCAGGCCGTTCTTACACTCTGAAATCCTACTACTTATTCCTGCATCTTTCAGGATCTTACAAAGCTTCAAACAACGCGTCGGCTATTAAATTAGTCGATGTAATCGTGACTTGTCGACTGATCGTGGCAGCCCTAAATACACCCCAGTGCTGTCTGCAGTGTCATCATAGGTCATCTGTGCAGTCGTCCACCTTCTGCCCTATTTGGTGATACATGATGGTCTTGGTTAGAGCAGTCAAAGGAGCTTGCAAAGAAAAGCGTCTGGACTTCTTTAAGTTACTTGAAGACGTTCCACCTCTCATCCGAGACGCTTCTTCAGTTCTAAGGTCAAATGGTGGAGAGTCCCAGATATAAGCCCTCCTTTGACTACGATGACCTGGATGACTGAGAACCTTTACAGACACCTTGGTTAGAGCAGTTTCGATCAGTCTCTGGATCAACCTTCTCAGGGAGGGAACGCAGCAGCATTCGCAAACAGTCAGCAAGGCCATTGCAACTGCTTACTTGTATGTTAGATGGAAGTACATGACCACCAGCTTCCTTTTGGATAACTGTGCGAGTAACGGCACTGTCACAAAGAACAGTTATTGGCTTACCTGTAGCCAGCAAGGATACTTGGGGCAGTTTTTCAGCTGAATTTAAGGAAATCACTACATTTTCAAAGACAACACTTCTGATTTCCTCCCATCTAGTCTCCCTTCCCATTTATCTTGGTGGTTATCATCCCTCTTGCGTTGATGTGCATGGCATAATAATTTGACACTGTTTCAACTACAATTTCCAGAAGATGGACTACAAAATGCACATCTTACTTCATGTTTTTACTGCATTGTTACAGCTGGTCTCAGAAACAATGGTGTGAAATGAAAAAACACATTAACTTTGTGCTGTTCAGCGGTGTAATTTTAAAAATGTGTATTTATCAATGTTAAAAAGGGTTCGAGTTTCACAAATGAATGTGTTTTGATGCTTGATCTGTACAACAGTGTTAGTTGTGGGTTAAATGTTGTTTCATTTGATCGATTCATGTGATAGGAACAGTCAGAGAGGAAGGTTAATGCCACCAGCAGTTGTCATGTAGAATTTAACATTTTGATGTTTCTGTTGTTTCCTCCAGCTATGAGAGAGTTGTGATGACATCAGCGCCCACAAAGGAAAAGCCTTCACAAGTCCCAGCTCCAGCTACCTTTGGCACCAGTCATTCTTTTAATGGAGCCAACAGGCAAGTCCTTCCATGTCAAGAAATTCCATATGTTTTGAATACGAATGAATACATGTTCATGTATATGTACACTACCAGTTTAAAGTTTGGACACACCTTCTCATTTAATGTTTTTTTTTCTTTATTTTTATGACTCTTTACATTGTAGATTCTCACTGAAAGCATCAAAACTATGAATGAACACATTTGGAGTTATGTAATAATTGAAAAAGTGTGAAATAACTTAAAACATGGTTTATATTTTAGATTCTTCAAAATAGGCACCTTTGCTTCTTTAGGTTGTTACCTGAAATGGTTTTCCAGCAGCCTTGAAGGAGTTCTTAGAGATGCTGAACACTTGTTGGCCCTTTTGCCTTCAGTCTGCGGTCCATCTCATCCCAAACCATTTTGATTGGGTTTAGGTCAGGTGACTGTGGAGGCCAGGGCATCTGGCGCAGCACTCCATCACTCTCCTTCTTGGTTAAATAGCCCTTGCACAGCCTGGAGGTGTGTTTGTCCTTTTGAAAAATAATTGGTAGTCTAACTAAACACAAACCGGATGGGATGGCATGTCACAGTAGGATGCTGTGGTAACCAAGCTGGTTCGGTGTGCCTTCAATTTTGAATAAGTCCCCAATAGTGTCACCAGCAAAGCACCCTCACACCGTCACACCACCTCCTCCATGCTCCACATTGGGAACCATGCATGTAGAGACCATTCGTTCCCCTTTTCTGCATCACACAAAGACACGGCAGGTGGAACCAAAGATCTCAAATTTGGACTAATCAGACCAAAACACAGATTTACACTGGTCTAATGTCCATTCCTTGTGTTTCTTGGCCCAAACAAATCTCTTCTGTTTGTTGCTTTTCCTTAGTGGTAGTTTCTTAGCAGCTATTTGACCATAAAGGCCTGATTCACACTGTGTCATCTGAACTGTTGATGTAGAGACGTGTCTGTTACTGGAGCTCTGTGTGGCATTTTCCTGGGGTGTAGTTAACTTGTGATTTCTGAGGCTCGTCACTCGGATGAATTTATCCTCAGCAGCAGAGGTGACTCTTCCTTTCCTGGGGCGGTCCTCATGCGAGCCAGTTTTCTCGTTGCGCTTGATGGTCTTTGTGACTGCACCTGGGAACACATTCAAAGTTTTTGCAGTTTTCTGGACTGACTGACCTTCTGTTCTTAAAGTAATGATGGACTGTTGTTTCTCTTTACTTAGCTGATAGTTTTTGTCATAATATGAATTCTAACAGTTGTCAAATAGGGCTGTCAGCTGTGTACCAACTTGATTTCTGCACAACACAACTGGTAGTCCCAACCACATTTAGAAAGCAAGAAATTCCACAAATGAACCCTGGCAGGCACACCTGTAAAGTGAAAACCATTTCAGGTGACTATATCATGAAGCTCATTAAGAGAAGGCCAAGGATTTGCAGCGCTGTCTACAAAGCAAAGGGTGGCTACTTTCAGGAATGTAAAATATAAGATATATTTGGGATTATTTATCAATTTTTACTTTGCTACACAATTACATACATCTTGCTTCATATATTTGATGTCTTCAGTATGTAGGTGAAGGAAAGATGTGAAAGGGAATTTATAATCACTTACAATGAGAACATCGTTGTGTACTCCAGACTCTGTGATTATGTCAGAGCTTCCCAAAGTGTGCCCCCCCCCCCCTCAATGAAAAGGGGGGAAAAAATGCTTGGAAACTGCTAGCATGGGGCGCCCACACAAACGCAAAGCAGGAGATGAAGCATCGCTGAATATGTTTCCAAACCAACTTCATTCTAAGACAAATGGTGTGAAATGAAAAAACACATTATTAACTTTGTGCTGTTCAGCGGTGTAATTTTAAAAATGTGTATTTATCAATGTTAAAAAGGGTTCGAGCTTCACAAATTAATGTGTGCTTTGATGTTTGATCTGTACAACAGTGTTAGTTGTGGGTTAAATGTTGTTTCATTTGATCGATTCATATGATAGGAACAGTCAGAGAGGAAGGTTAATGCCGCCAGCAGTTGTGTCATGTAGAATTTAACATTTTGATGTTTCTGTTGTTTCCTCCAGCTATGAGAGAGTTGTGATGACATCAGCGCCCACAAAGGAAAAGCCTTCACAAGTCCCAGCCCCAGCTACCACTGATACACCTCGTTCTTTCAACAGGCAAGTCCTTCCATGTCTAAATTTATAAATGTTTTGCATATATTCAGGCTGCTAGTTTGGTTTTAAGATAAATGTAATGCTGCATTTTGTTGCCACTGGCTCAGAACTAACAAACTTTGATACAGTCAGTTTGGACTTTTTCTTCCAGCGTCTGTACACACAACCAATGGCATGAAATGAAACATATTTATATTTGTGCCGTTCATTGTTGTAGGTTTAAAATAAACCATCTGTTGATATGCTCCTCATCGTTAATGCCACCAGCACTTGTCATGTAGAATTTAACATTTTGATGTTTCTGTTGTTTCCTCCAGTTATGAGAGAGTTGTGATGACATCAGCACCCACAAAGGAAAAGCCTTCACAAGTCCCAGCCCCAGCTACCACTGATACACCTCGTTCTTTCAACAGGCAAGTCCTTCCATGTCTAAATTTATAAATGTTTTGCATATATTCAGGCTGCTAGTTTGGTTTTAAGATAAATGTAATGCTGCATTTTGTTGCCACTGGCTCAGAACTAACAAACTTTGATACAGTCAGTTTGGACTTTTTCTTCCAGCGTCTGTACACACAACCAATGGCATGAAATGAAACATATTTATATTTGTGCCGTTCATTGTTGTAGGTTTAAAATAAACCATCTGTTGATATGCTCCTCATCGTTAATGCCACCAGCACTTGTCATGTAGAATTTAACATTTTGATGTTTCTGTTGTTTCCTCCAGCTATGAGAGAGTTGTGATGACATCATTGGCTACAAAGGAAAAACCGTTACAAGTCATAGGTCCAGCTGCCTTTGGCGCCACTTTGAGTGGAGCAAACAGGTAAGTCTTTCCTTGTCCAAATTTGTATGTTTTTGTATATAGTCATGTATACATTTTAAAGATTAAATTCCATGGCTAGTATCTGTTTTTGGATCAGTTGAGCCCAACAGAAAACAGAACCATGCGCAAACACAAAATTAGTATTTATAAGAACCATTAGTCTCACGCGTTGTGGGGTATAACTCTGAATATCTCGATGGCTTATTGTTTTTCAGATTTCCATATCCAAGATTGCCAAACGGAGTGGGGATGCGTCCAGTGACTAACCTTCAACCACCTGACCCTAGAATTCTCAAAATGGTTGTATTTGTACCTCCACGAGCAACATCAGTGTTAACACAAGTCAGGAGAAGTAAGTATTAAATTATTTTTAATTTTATTGTAGCCTATTAAATTACCATTATTCCCACAGAATTATGTAAAAACTATTAGATGGCACAATAACTTAATATTTGATGGCACTAACTTACACATGGCTGGGCATTATTTTATCCATAAATTACTACAATTGACTGTTGCAACTGCTCTCTACTTTGTGATTTAAACTAAAGAAAGGTAAATAATACAACAACTGTCAAATGGGTCCATCAGCTGTGAAGTGGAACTGAGACCTTTTCACCAGTTTTAATAAAAATAAATGCTGTTCTTAGATAATTTGTAATTTGAAAATCTTTCCAAAAATAGAAATGTGTCCTTTTATTTTCAAAATAATATTAAAACTGTAGACACACACTCATCCGTTATCCACATCTGTGTTCAATGCAGATGCCCAAGATGCTCCACCTCAATTAAATGCTGGTCTGAAACAGCGGGTCATAGATCATCTCCAGCTAAAGAAAAAACAGGAAGAAGGGCCCACAAAGATGGAGCTGGAGGAGCGTTGTATAAAGATGGAGCTGGAGGAGCGTCATATAGAGGAGGAGCAGGAGGAGTGTTGTATAAAGATGGAGCTGGAAGAGCATCGTATAAAGATCGAGGTGGAGGAGCGTCGTATAGAGACGGAGCTGGAGGAGCGTCATATAGAGATGGATCTGGAGGAGCGTCGTATAATAAATCAGCAGGAGCGCATTGAAAAGGAGGAGCAGGAAGAATGCCACTTAAAAGACGAACACAAAGAACGCCAAATAAAGGAGGAGCAGGAGGAACATCACATAAATAGCGAAGAGGTTGAAGTGAATCTTAATGGGATAAAGGAGGCTGATATCACCGGGTTCCTGCTCACTTCTGTTCATGTGAAGAGTGAAAATGATGAAAAGAAACCGCAGTCCCCACAACCTCATCAAGGCCCGCCTCTCAAAAACATGGAAGCGCAGACACAAACCAGAGGATCAGGTAAACAAATGAAAACAGAAACTGAGGACGATGAAGGAAGCAAAAAGGCTAGGAACTCTTATCACAGTAGCTGTTTACCACAGAATACTAATTTACAGGCTTCAGACTTCACCGAGACTAAAGATGGTACTGTGGATGGTGATAATTATTGGCAGGAGCCATTGTCTGCTTCTGAACCTGAAACTGAAGATGGCAAGAGTAAAAATTCTAACCTGCATCAGTCTCTGTCAGAATCTGGATCTGAAACTGAAGACAGCAGCATTGATAATTATAACTTGCACAGATCTTCATCAGAATCTGGCTCTGAAACTGAAGACAGCAGCATTGATAATTATAACTTGCACGGATCTTCATCAGAATCTGGCTCTGAAACTGAAGACAGCAGCATTGATAATTATAACTTGCACGAATCTTCATCAGAATCTGGATCTGAAACGGAAAGCAGCAGCAGCATTGATAATTATAACTTGCATGGACCTTCATCAGAATCTGGATCTGAAACGGAAAGTAGTAGCAGCAGCAGCAGCAGCACCAGCACAAGCACCAGCAGCGTTGATAATTATAATTTGCACAGACCTTCATCAGAATCTGGATCTGAAACTGAAGGCAGCATCAATGAAGATAATGGTAAATGGCGGAAACCGTTGTTAAACTCTGAACCTAAACTTGTAAACAGTGGTGCAAATGGAAAAAAGCGATTTCACACACCAGAGAAACCTTTTCGTTGTAAAATTAGACGTAAAACAAGTAAAATATTTTAATAAACTAAAACAGATTACTTAAGACTCATAGGACAGGACAAACAGTTTGCAGCTTTTATAAAAAAAAAAAAAATGATGACAATAATAATAATAATAATAAGGTTAAAGTGTCAGACGTAGGGGTTCACATGGGGCCGAGAGAGAGACCATTTAGTTGTAGCGTCGGCAGCCACATGACTGATGGCATGACATGATTAATTATACATTTTTAGTGTTATGGTCATTGGTGTTTCTGATGGCTTTCTAGCATGCACGGCAGAGTAGGAAATTTGAACAAGGGGTTATCTTATCAAATTCATGTTTCTAAATTGCTGAATAGTTAGTTGATCAGTACAAGGGAATAATTCCAGATGATGCTGTGTACATGGTCTTTTGGTAATTATTAGTGGCAGTAATCTGATTTAAACCATTTTTGTTATGATGGCTAAGGTAACATCAATAAAGCACACTGAGAAACTGCCTCCATGCTTTTTCTTTACTGGAGCCTATCCCAGATGTTAGAAATCAAGAGAAGTGGGTACACTTTGAATTGACCTTTAAGGTGGAAGTCATTAAACTGTGATTTGACCAAGTTTTTGTAGCTAATCTCCAACCTTCCCTTTGTGAAGAAAAAAAAGAAAAAGAAAAAACATATATTTAAAAGATTAGTTGTAAAACAGCTAACTGATCAGCTGCAAAGGAATGGTTTATTTGAGTTTCAGTCAGGTTTCAGAGCTCATCACACTACAGAAAACAGGTGTACTTGGAGAGTCCTGATGTGTTCAGTTTTTTCAGAAGAAAGTACAGGAGAAATGTCTGTCGTTTAAAAAGATTTAATTTCAACTGCCGACCCTGGATCGGGCCATACAATTTTATACCCCAATAATAACAAGTGTTATTATGACATACTTCTTACAGAAGCGACGTGGCAGTCCTGCTGTCTCCCTACGAGTCTTCTCTCTGTTCATGTCCAACCTTGCCTCATATTGCTCCTCTTCCTGGGATAACAAAGACAGAAAAAAAGAAACCACCTCCCTGCTTAACCTTGATTATTAATATTATCCTACTGATTCCATTTAATATCCAAGTTTGAGACATTCTATTAAGACTCCCTTGGCCCAGAAAATATCATCTTGACTGTTAACCGGCGTGATGTGTATGTATGTTGCAAAGAAAAGTCACTCTACGTCAATCGCAATATTTGAATTCAGTCATGGCTAGGGATGGGTATTGATAAGATTTTCACGATTCCGATTCCATTTTCGATTCTGTTTAACGATTCGATTCTTTATCGATTCTCTTATCGATTCTCTTATCGATTCTTTTTAAAAAAAGGAGAACACGAAGGTCGATTAGCTTAGAACTTTGTTTTATATCTTCTCTTTGACCAAGATAGAAATTTAGGAGTAACAAATCCAGCAGTGAGATCTTAAGAGATCCAGCCTACGGCTCTTCAATGGGGAGTCACAGGGTCCCCGGGGAAAAAAAAATTGTAAATGTAAAATAATAAAATAAATATTCTTCTGTGGCAATAACAAAGTATAACATAAATTATTCTGTAGCAATTACACAAAAATATCCAGTAATGTCCCTGCCTACAATTAAACACATTCACTTACCGAAAATCGGGGGCATCTGCTGTGGCAAATGGGTGCAAGCCTTTGACCACAAACTTAGTCTCTGCTCGGTAACATTAGTCTATCCTGGCTTGAAAGGAGACGCTACCGGTAGACTGCAGCGAGAACTGCCAGCGAGCGCCAGCCAGACTCTGTCTCTCTCATCATGGTCATCTAAACGCACAGTAATGGCAGATAAGGCAGATCGCGCTAACATAATATGCACTGTTAGTTGATCATTTACCTGCCGCATTAACGGGAGAGGACGTGCAAACGTTACCGCTGCTGCTGGGTTGAGATTCACGAGTCCAGAGCGGAATTAAAAACACGACATTCATTTAAGGTCATCGCGTGTTTTGTGAGCAAATGCTTTTGCATATTCGTAGTGTTTCCTCCCTTAAATGAAATATCTACTTTGCAAGTATTGCAAGTTGCCCTGTTGTCTTCCGTTCTTGTAAAATATAACCAAACTTTTGAGCGTTTGAGCCGCCATGTTTCCAGCCAGGTAAATGACGCTCCGCAACGTGGTGACGTCATTCAGGGCGACTGGAATCGATAAGGGAATCGTTTGCAAAAATGGCAAACAATTCCAAGGAATTGAAACAGTGGGAACCGGTTCTCAACAAGAACCGGTTTTCGATACCCATCCCTAGTCATGGCGCTGAATGAAGCTTCTGACCTTCATAACATGGAGCACCAACACTTTAATGAGCACATCGCAGTGTGTTTATAGGAAATCATAAAAACAGCTTTATTTAATCATTTTAATCCTAACAGTCCTCTAATTAAGGTTAATTATGGAATTCCACAGGGTTCAGTGCTAGGACAGATTCTTTTTTTTTTTTTTTTTTTATGTATTTATTTATGCAAGTTTCAAGATTTTTTTACACATTCACAAACAGCGGGACAGAAGAACACAGACAATAAAGACAATAACAACCAAAAAAAACAAAGAAACAAAAAAAAACAGAGCAACAAACCACACAACAGGGTACAAGGCCAGCACTTATTAAAAACAGCAGAGAAGCAAACAAAGCAAGTGGTATACATGTCAAACAACTCACAATCTAGTGAGTCCAATCCACAAGATCAAATCCAAAGATCGCTAGGAGGAGCTGATAACAATCATGCAAAAACAGTTATGGGCAACAGCTCAGAATGAAAGCAGTTAAAACAATGTGGTCAGGACCCAGGGCGTGGACTGTCCTTCTTAATGTGGTCTATAAAGGGCCCCCATATCTTCCTGAACTTCTCCATGGAATCAGACGTAGAGAACCGAATTTCTTCCAGGTATAGACAGGAGACCATCTCCTCGAGCCACCTCTTGAAGCAGGGAGGGGAGGCAGATTTCCACTCCCCCAGAATCAAACGTTTGGCAATCACCATACCAAACATGAGGGCCTGTTGAACAGCAAAGGGAAGTGCCAAGGAGTCGCCGGAGCAGCCCAGGATCACCATAAGACAGTCAGGATACAGTTGCCTATCATAAACAGTGCTATAGAAACTAAAAATACTAGTCCAAAAGGCTGTAAGCGTAGAACAGGACCAAAAAAGATGCCCAAGAGTACCGTCCACAAGTTTACATTTATCACATTTGGGGGAAACGTTAGGAAAAATCTTGTTCAATTTGGTTTTGGAATAGTGCAGTCTATGGACAACCTTAAATTGAATTAACTGAAGCCGGGCGTTAACAGAGCATAGTTTTATCCGACTTAACACTTCAGCCCATAGATCGTCAGAGATAACCAAACCAGTGTCCCTTGTCCAAGCCTCTTTAATATGGCAAGAGGGGGCTGCCGAAGAAAAAAGGTTGACAAGCCGAGAAATTAAGTGTTTTGAGGTGGGAGGTTCGTTCATCATATTGTAAAAGACATGCTGTATGGGGATGGTATCTAAATTTGAGAATGCTTGCTTGACATAATTCCTAATTTGTAAGTACCGAAAAAAATGACTTGTAGGGAGATTGTACTTTGTCTGAAGCTGAGCAAAAGAGGCAAAATGATTGTCAATATAAAGATCCTTTATAGCAATTAACCCTTTGACAGGCCATTGTTTGAAAGCAGCATCCATTGTACTAGGCGTAAAGCTAGGATTGTGGCAGATCGGGGCAAAAGTTGACACTACCGGGAGGTTCAAGATTCTCTTAATTTGATTCAATATTTTTACGGAGTTGCAAAGAATAAAGTCATCACATGCACTTTTAATAACCGATTTTGAAAATAAGATAGCTGGCAAGGATGCTCCAGTGTGCTCGATAGCAGTGCTAAGCTCCAATTCGAGCCATTTAGGGCTGGACCTGCATCCCACAGCATCACCAACTATAGGCAGATTCCAGAAGACCCAGGCTAGGACAGATTCTGTTTACATTATACATGCTTAAGCTAGGTAGTAACATTAGAAGGCAAAGCATACATTTTCACTGCTACACAGATGACACGCAACTTTATCTATCCATGAAGCCAGATAACACACACCAACACTGCTTTCTTCCGTTTGTGCAACATCTCTAAAATTAGAAACATACAGTCTCAGACTGATGCTGAAGTAGCTAAACCATTTATTCTAGGCTCGACTAGTGTAATTTGTTATCATTAGGATGTCCTAAAACTCCCTGAAAAGCCTTCAGTTGATCCAAAATGTTGCAGCAAGAGTACTGACAGGGACTAGAAAGAGGGAGCATATTGGCTTCCCTTTATTGGTTCCCTGTTAAATCCAGAACTGAATTTATAATCCTGCTTCTCATGTATGTATGTATATATTTTTATTAGGGGTGCAACAATACTCATATCGATATTGAACCATTCGATACAGTGCTTTCGGTTCGGTACGCATATGTATCGAACAATACAAAATTTTTAATTTATTTTATCAACTTTTCTTCTGACGATGCTGTCTGTGTTGAGCACTCAGTGGATCTGCATTCGACTACTCCGCCTAGGTTGCACTGTCGAGCGCAGATCCACTGAGCGCAGCGCAAGCTAGCAAGACAGAAGCTAAGCTTGTCGCAACATGGCAAATTGAACCTCCTCCACCCTCATTCAGATCTGGCCTTTGGAACTATTTTGGTCTTCTTGTGAAGCATGACCCTGAAGGTAAGCGCGTCATGGACAAAAGTAAAACTATGTCGGATGTGCCACGCAATGCTCAATTGGTGGGAACTACTGCATTAGCGCAGTTTGCTCGTTAACGTGTTGACGCCGTCCAGCCCGTGTTGACGCCGTCCATATATATGTATATGTGTATATCTACGTGTGTGTGTGTGTGTGTGTGTGTGTGTGTGTGTGTGTGTGTGTGTGTGTGTGTGTGTGTGTGTGTGTTTAAATATGTATATAATAACGTGCAATCAAGGCCAGTGGCTACACTACTGCATATTTGAAATTTACAGGAACCATACCACTGGTGTGGCTGTAGCTCAGGAGGTAGAGCAGGTCACCTACCTATCGGAAGGTTGGTGGTTCAATCTTTGGCTTCTCCAGTCTGCATGCCAAGTATCCTTGGGTAAGATACTAACCCTAAGTCGCTCTCTGATGCATCCATCGGAGTATGAATGTAGTTAGGAAACAGTACCAAGCTTGGGTAAAGTGCTTGTGAGATTGGGTAAATGTGGCTTATCCAACAATGCCACAGGTTATAAGCATTGTGAAAAATGATGATAATTGATGACATCATGCTTCAAGTAAAAAGCTCAAGAGGAAGAATAAAAAGAATAAATATTTTATTAATCAAGAAGTTGGCAAGTTACTGTTAGAGCAACCAAAAAAGAAAGTGATTAAATACAAAATCTAAATACAATAAGGAGTTGAAATTAAATGCAAAATTAAAACCTAAATAACATTAGTTGATATACTCCATACCAGAAAAGCAATCAGGAGTAGATGTGTCCATCTGGTTCTGTGTTATCCAACACCACATGGCTGCTGTTTGACTGTGGTATGCTGATCCAAACTTATTTTGGTGCACACCCACCCACCCACCGAGTTCTGGTTTATACAGAAAAACAAAATGCTCAAGCATAGATTATTATTAAAAATATTATGACTAAACATGGTTATGTACCTTGGATATAGAAAATGTATAAATAAATGCTATCTGGAATTCAAGTAATATATTTCCCAATTACAATATAGCTTGCATCACTTTGAGCACATGGTACCACCCCTACTATAAATGTCACCAGCCATAGTCTCTATTTTTTTTCATACAGTACAGGGCATCCTTCAAAGCACCCAATAGCATGAACAGACATAATTAATGACCAAACAAACAAAAAAGATCCGTCCAACTTATTCATTAGCAGGTAAGTGCATTCACAGAACCTTCAAAGCTGTTACTCCGTGTGGGTTTTCACGTGTCTGTTTAGATTTCCCTTCTGAGTAAACGTTTTACCACAAACACCACAGCTAAATGGCTTCTCTCCAGTGTGGACTCTCATGTGTCTCGTCAGAGTTCCCTGATGGGTGAATCTCTTCCCACATACAGTGCAGCTAAACTGTTTCTCTCCGGTGTGAACTCTGATGTGGATCTTGAGATCGCGCTGATGTACAAAGTTTTTGCCACAGACATCGCAACCATGTGGTTTCTCTCCTGTGTGGCCTCTTGTGTGGGCTTTGAGATGTGATTTCCTGTTAAATCTTTTGCCACAAATATCACAGCCATATGGTTTCTCTCCTGTGTGAACCCTTGTGTGTGCTTTAACAAGCGCCATCCGGTTAAACCTTTTACCACAAATGTCGCAAGCAAACTGTTTTTCTCCTGTGTGAACTCTCATGTGTGCACTTAATTGTGTTTTCCGGTTATATCTTTTACTGCAAAGATCACAACCAAATGGTTTTTCTCTTGTGTGAACTCTCATATGTCTCTTCAGGTCCACCTGTTGTGTAAATCTTTTTGTGCAAACCCCACAACCGAATGGTTTCTCACCTGTGTGAACCCTGATGTGCCTCTTGATATTTTGCTGTTGTGTAAACCTTTCACCACAGATGTCACATACAAACGGTTTCTCTCCTGTGTGGATTCTGATGTGCGCCTTGAAACTATAGAGATGTCGAAAACGCTTTCCACAAAAATCACAATGAAATGGTTTTTCACCAGTGTGAATTCGGATATGTGTCTTAAGATTTTGTTTTTGTGTAAATCGTTTTCCGCAAATACCACAGATAAATTGTCTGTCTTGTCTGGGTGAATCTACATTTCCCAAATGCCTGGAGGAAGTTTCCATTAAATGGCTTGTCATGAGCCTCTGAACAGGCCTCTTGCTTTTTGGAGATTTGAGTCCATTTGCACTTGATGTAGGAGCTCCCTGATTATTTTCACCGTCATCATTTGGAGGTCCAGAATCTGACAAAGGTTCCTGCCAATCACCACCACCATCGTCACTATCATCATCATCATCATCTGAGACGTCAGTCGCAGAAGAGTCTGAAGCCTTCTCATCAGTATTTGGATCTGGGTTCCATAGTCCAGGTCCAGGTCCTTCACGGTCCTCTCCATCACTTTCTGTTTTTATCTGTTTAGCTAAGCTGCAAAGTGGAGGCTCTGCCTCTCCCATTTGATTCTGAAGGAGAAGTAAAGAGTTAGGCTTCTCTTCATCGTTTTCAGTCTTCACAGGACCAGCAGTGAGTTGGAGCCTGATGATATCAGCCTTTGTTAGATCATTAAGCGGCTCTCCCACCTCACTGTTACTGAGTTCATCTTGTTCCTCCTTTTTAAAGAGAAGCTCTGGGCCCTTCTGGTCCGGACTGTTGCTCCATTCATGGGAAACCTCTTCTTTGATCACCAGCAGCTGTTGGACATCTGCAGAGAACACAAAAACAGACATGGGACAACAGTGACTCCATATTCTTGTGGTCAACAGAAGAATTTGTATACATGGTGATGGTGCACACTGATGCTAACTGCTGTATCATAAAGTGCTTGAACAAGAATCTAATGTGAAAATAAATTAACACTTTTTTTTTAAATCAAGCCTTCCAAATTCAACATATAACTACATGACCTGCAACAAATATGATTATTTCCAGCTGTGAAAGCACTATTAGTGTTTGTCATTAACTTCCAAATGCCAAATACTAAAAGTGCTTTTCCATTCTTAAAGAGCTTCCAAAGGCAAAAAACACCAAAGCCCTGTACCAGATTTGAGTACTTTACCACAAATGTCGCAAGCAAACTTACTTTCTCTTCTTTGTTTCCCAACAACAGTACAACCCCACAAGATAAAGCAGTACCTGCAGTCAGACACTTTTGTATCAGGACGCATAAGCAAAGAAGCATGTTTCTGCCCGGTTTCAGACCAGGGACTTTTCACATCTTAGGTGAACGTGATAACCACTACACTACGGAAACGGCACATGCTTCTACTGTATTTGTTATTTGTTTATTTCTGGACTGAAGAATATGTTTTCTTTAAAAAAAAATTTTTAAAGAACTGAAAGGGTTTAGTTCTTTTGACAAGCAGTTATCAAAAAATTATGCAATTTCTAAAACTGAAACAAAAGAGTAGTCCATTTTTAAAAAAAAAAAATATTTTTTTTCTCTTTGAATATTTACTTTTTTCCAATAACAAGACCAAATTATTTCTTATTCAATTAGCTCCAGGCCTGGCTATGATTATTGTGAAAAGATGTGGGTCATTAGGTTGGTGGCAGTGTGAAAGATAAAAATACATATAGCAACATAAAAGTATCTCCAACTGACCAGAGCGTATTTCCAGCAGCTCGCCTCGATAACCAGTAAACTTGTTAGTGACTACTGTCAGCAGAAAACAAAAAGACTAAATCCACATACAAAAAGAAAGTAACTTGAGAGTTTCAGGTGCTGTTTAGTAAAATTATATTCTTTCTCTCAACTTCAAGTCACCTAATCCGTAACAAAAAGGGAAATAATTTAATTACCATAAAAATGTCAAAAACCTGAACCTAAGACTTTCATTTTTTGATTCTGTATTCTTTGTAAACAACAACAACAACAAAGACAACTGTAGCTATGTTGCTTGAAAAAATACATCTTTATTTTTATCACCACAGACATCTTACACACTAAGAACTATTAACTTACAATGTACAGGTTTAATTAAAAGAAAACAAGAAATCCATCAAAGAAGTTAAACATGACAAGGCATGGCCCAGGCTGCTAGCTGCATTGACTTTTTGACAAGATAACTAATCAAAAACAGATCTGGATGGGATGAGCTAGGCAATGACCGGAGCCAAACCAGATCCAGGTGTGATCCAGTCTGAATCCCCGATCCATTTTGGATCCATCCTGCCATAAAAACATAGTCTGACTGGGAAATGATCTGCTGATCTAGTTCTGGTTCTGGGTCAACAGTCTTGGTGGGTCCGACTCTGAATTTCAGATAATGAAACTTTAAACTGGTATTTTACGTCAATTAATGACTGAATTCCAACCTGTGGACACACTTCAATATGAAATGTAATTAGATTACAATCAGACTGTTTGCAGCTGGATTTTAAAAGTCACTTTAACAACACATTTTGTTCAGTTTTACAGTTTTAAGTCATTTCAGTCTCATGTTCACTGAGATTTTCTCCAAGATCTAGCTGTGACAGACATCTTTCCAACAGTATGATTGATTACAACACAGTAAACATCAGTGAGGACCTCACCTGGACACTGAACACCACACAGCTGGTCAAGAAGGCTCAGCAGCGGCTGTATTTCCTGAGGAGGCTGAGGAAATTTAATTTGTTGGCCAAGATCCTCAGCAGCTTCTACAGCTGCACTGTGGAGAACACACCATCAAGCTGCATTACTGCGTGGTACGGCAGCAGTACTGCTATGGACTGCAAACGCCTGCAGAGAGTGATAACAACTGCAGAGAAGATCGCCCTCTCTGCAGAGCATCTACCATCACAGAGTCCAGAGGAGAGCTGCCTCCATCCTCAAAGACCCCACACAGCCTCAACACGGACTGTTCACACTTCTGCTCTCAATACCAAGGTTTAGAAGTGTGAAATCCAGAACATCCCGATTCAACAACTCCTTCTATCAGATTCCTGAACATCTGACCTACCTCAACTGCAATTTGCACATCAGGACACTTTGCACACTAAGTTCATTTTGCACATTAAGCTCCTTTGTACATCCATTTACATTGACATCTGCATACCTTACTTGTCTTCACTTATTTTGTTTGTACTTATTTATCTTTCACTATTTTTTTATCCTTATTTTTTTTATGTTATTTATCTTAATATCTTGTCTTATTTGTATCCTTATTTATCTTGCTCCTTCAACCCTACCTAACTTGGCATTGGTGTGTGGACAGCAAAGGAAGAATTTCATTGCACAGAGAAATGCTATTTCTTCTGTACACGTGACAACACTTTGAAACTTTATACAGGTGATTTTGATGTAAACAGTGATTCTATAGTAATGTACACTGTTTCCAGTCTAATTTAACTAACTGGCTGACAGTCTGATACCTGCATTAATATTCAAAGACTCTCACAGTTAGAAAGATGGATTTACAGTGGCTTGCAAAAGTATTCGCCTCCCTTGAACTTTCCCACATTTTGTCACATTACAGCCACAAACATGAATCAATTTTATTGGAATTCCATGTGAAAGACCAAAACAAAGTGGTGTAAAAGTGAGAAGTGGAATGAAAATCATACATGATTCCAAACATTTTTTACAAATAAATAACTGCAAAGTGGAGTGTGCGTAATTATTCAGCCCCCTTTGGTCTGAGTGCAGTCAGTTGCCCATAGACGTTGCCTGATGAGTGCTAATGACTAAATAGAGTGCACCTGTGTGTAATCTAATGTCAGTACAAATACAGCTGCTCTGTGACGGCCTCAGAGATTGTCTAAGAGAATATTGGGAGCGACAACACCATGAAATCCAAAGAACACACCAGACAGGTCAGGGATAAAGTTATTGAGAAATTTAGGCTTAGGCTACAAAAAGATTTCCCAAGCCTTGAACATCCCATGGAGCACCGTGGGACACTCAGAAATTGAAGGAGTATGGCACAACTGTAAACCTACCAAGACAAGGCCATCCATCTAAACTCAAAGGCCGAACAAGGAGAGCGCTGATCAGAAATGCAGCCAAGAGGCCCATGGTGACTCTGGACGAGCTGCAGAGATCTACAGCTCAGGTGGGGGAATCTGTCCATAGGACAACTATTAGTCGTGCACTGCACAAAGTTGGCCTTTATGGAAGAGTGGCAAAAAGAAAGCCATTGTTAACAGAAAACCATAAGAAGTCCAGTTTGCAGTTTGCCACAAGCCATGTGGGGGACACAGCAAACATGTGGAAGAAGCTGCTCTGGTCACATGAGAACAAAATGGAACTTTTTGGCCAAAATGCAAAACGCTATGTGTGGTGGAAAACTAACACTGCACATCACTCTGAACACACCATCCCCACTGTCAAATATGGTGGTGGTAGCATCATGCTCTGGGGGTGCTTCTCTTCAGCAGGGACAGGGAAGCTGGTCAGAGTTGATGGGAAGATGGATGGAGCCAAATACAGGACAATCTTGGAATCCTGGGGCAGAGGTTCACCTCCAGCAGGACATCGACCCTAAACATAAAGCCAGGGCAACAATGGAATGGTTTAAAACAAAACATATCCATGTGTTAGAATGGCCCAGTCAAAGTCCAGATCTAAATCCAATCGAGAATCTGTGGCAAGATCCGAAAACTGCTGTTCACAAACGCTGTCCATCTAATCCAGCGGTCCCCAACCCCCGGGCCGTGAGTCGTTTGGTACCGGGCCGCGAGAGTTGAGGCTCAGGTGTGAAATGTATGGTTTTCAGGGTTTTTATCGGTTTTCAGCGTTATTTTGTTATCGTTTTTATCGTTAACTCTGTTTTCCTGGGTCTTTTCAAGTGTGTTATGAATAAATCTTTTTTTCGGTACCGGTACTGGTTTTATTTTGTTGTATTTATCCGCGACACCTTAAAGGCTGGTCCGTGAAAATATTGTCGGGCATAAACTGGTCCGTGGCGCCAAAAAGGTTGGAGACCGCTGATCTAATCTGACTGAGCTGGAGTTGTTTTGCAAAGAAGAGCTATAATTGCAGCAAAAGGTGGTTCTACAAAGTATTGACTCAGGGGGCTGAATAATTACGCACACCCCACTTTTCAGTTATTTATTTGTAAAAAAAA
This sequence comes from Maylandia zebra, assembly GCF_041146795.1. NCBI lineage: Eukaryota > Metazoa > Chordata > Actinopteri > Cichliformes > Cichlidae > Maylandia > Maylandia zebra. Next base: position 28,455,068 of record NC_135174.1, on the reverse strand, counting down.
TGTTTGGAATCATGTATGATTTTCGTTCCGCGTCTCACGTGTGCACCACTTTGTGTTGGTCTTTCACGTGGAATTCCAATGAAATTGATTCATGTTTGTGGCTGTAATGTGACAAAACGTGGGGAAGTTCAAGGGGGGCGAATACTTTTGCAAGCCACTATAATTCTTAGCTGATAATAAATAAGTGAGATATTCACTTTCTTCACTCATACAAATTGACCACTGAAAAATTAAAAAGCCAACATGGTAAATAAAAAGATAGTGAATTGACACCTAATCAGCATTTTAGTGTTTATAAAATGTAAACTTGTCTAAATTCATTTGCTCCACCAAGTGGTTTGATAGCAACTTTTGGAATAAGGAAATGAGTCAGTTTGTTAAAGAAAACTTGTCAGTGAGTAGGTTTAGTGTACAGAGTCTCACTCAGTTTAAGTTAACTTTCTTTGTGAATCAGAAATCCTCAAGTTTATCTCATCTCAGGTTTAACGAACACAGATTGGTTGGTTAAAACTGTTTCAAATAGCACTAAGACCCAGTACAATTTCTACTGTGTGTGGCTTCTCGTGTGCCTATTTAGACTTCCCTGTTGAGTAAAAGTTTTCCCACACACATTACAACCAAATGGTTTCTCTCCAGTGTGCACCCTCATGTGTCTCTTGAGGCTTCCCTGCTGAGTAAATCGCTTTTCACATGCAGGACAGCTGAACTGTTTCTCTCCAGTGTGGACTCTGATGTGTATTTTGAGGTCATGTTGATGCACAAACTTTTTCCCACATGCACCACAGCTGAATGGTTTCTCTCCTGTGTGTACCCTCATGTGCCTCTTCAGAACCCCCTGCTGTGTAAACATTTTATTACACAGATTGCAGCCAAATGGTTTCTCTCTCGTGTGAACTCTCATATGTCTCTTCAGAACGCCCTGCTGTGTAAATCGTTTTGCGCAGACAACACAGCTGAATGGTTTCTCTCCTGTGTGAACCCTCATGTGGCGTTTGAGATTTTGCTTTTTTCTAAATTTTTCACCACAAATGCCACAAACAAACGGTTTTTCCCCAGTATGGATTCTGATGTGTACTTTAAAACTATAGTGATGTCTAAAGTCTTTTCCACAAAAATCACAGTTATATGGTTTATCACCTGTGTGGACTCTCATATGTGTCTTCAGATTTTGTTTCTGTTTAAATCTTTTTGCACAAACACCACAGGTAAATGTTTTTTCTCCTGTGTTGACTATCATCTTTGAAAATTCACTTTGTTTCACTCTGTTAAATTTCTCATTAGCCAAACAGCCATAAGGCCTTTTGAATGAATGACATGTCTTCCTTCTCTGAAAAGAACACTTGCTTTTCAGTGATTTCAGAGTTTTCAAGTTTGATTTAGGTATAGGGCAACCACTGTCACCATCTTCGTTTGCAGGTCCAGCATCAGACAAAGGCTCCTGCCAATCATCTCCATCACTAATGTCTGTTTCAGAAGAGTCTGGGGCCTTCTCAACAGCATTTAGTTGGAAATGAAAATTTGGATTAGAGTTCCCAGCGATTTCTGGTCCTCTACAATCCTTTTCATCAATTTCATTGTTGATATTTGTAGCTGAGCTGCTGTTTGTAGCTTCTGCTTCTGCATTGTCTTCAGTCTGACTTTGATGAAGCTGTACAATCTGAGGTTTTTCTTCTCTTTCATCTTCACACTTCATGGAAATAGAAGACAATGTGCACTTAGTGCTAACAGCAAGATGCGCTCCCCCTGTATCGATCCACAGCTCCTCATGCTCCTCCTTTATGTGGAGGTGGTCTAGATTCTGCTGGTCCAGACTGGGGGTCCAGGGTAGCTCTTCTTTAATCACCAACATCTGCTGGACATCTGCGGGGAATACTGAAACATACATGTACATCACTGACTGTAGGCTTCTATATGTTCACCTTGATTTCAGTAGCTGTTAATGTAATCTGAAATTCAAGTTACAGTGGGGATTATTTTGAGACCAAAAATGAAACACTATCCATCACCAGTCACCCTAACAATTACAGTAATGGTAAGAAGTTTAAATCCACTTCTCATGGGTGTGAATGTCATGGTAATTTTGGGCTTTTAATTTTTAATTTCTTTGAGCTGTTCTTTTAAAAGTAAAAAAAAAACAACCCAACAACAACAGAGTTCAGTTTAATTTTATTTCATTTATTTGAATTAATTTAATTTATAGACGGCATTGCAGAAACACTGTACCAACTGTCATGCATGGTGATTCATGCGTGACAGTTTCATTGTCATCAGGCTGTTTTACTGCCTGTGCTAAATTCCACCAACAGAATGGAATAATGAAGGAAGACTACCTCCAAATTCTTCAACTTCACCTCAAATCAACAGCTAGATGGTTGAAATTGGGACACAGTTAACGTTCTAACAGGATAATGGGCTGAAACACATCAAAACTGGCATCGGGATGAATAAACCAGGCTGACATTAAGGTTCTGGAATGGGCAAAGCCCAGAGATCCATCCACTTGAAACTTTGTGAACTATGCTTACACTCGGATCTGTGCCAGGAAACCAAACAATTTTAAATAAACGCTAACAATTCTGCTGAGAAGAGTGGTCAAGAGTGGTCAAAATCCAGCCTGAATTATGTGAGAAGCTTGTTGATGGATAACAAGTCTGGTCAAGGTGCAGTTAGCTAAGGGACATTTAACCAAATATTAATGTACATATTTCAACTTGTATGACCCTGTGTGGCTTAGAAAATCCAAAATAAATTCAAAGTTGTGCACATAATTGTTGTTGTTTTTTAATCATTAAAGATGTATGCTGTATGGTAATTCTAACCTACCTGGAAAAAGAAGTATTCAAACAAATTGTTAAATGACCAAATTCACTATGACACTTCATGGCCATGATGAGTGGATGGAAGCTTTGGACCAAACATTTATCAATTTCATTTTCCCCTCTTCTGTAGAACCAGATTCCAGTTTGGATTCAGGAGATGGACTTAATCTTTACTTTTAAGATTAGGCTTCAAACTTATCTTATCCCTGAATCCTCCCTTAGTTATGCTGCAGTAAGTGTAGGCTGCTGGGGGATTCCCATGATGCACTGGGTGTTTCTTCTTCAGTCACCTTTCTAACTCATTATGTGTTAATAGACCTCTCTGCACTGAATCATACTTGTTATTAATCTCTGGCTCTCTTCCACAGCATGTCTTCGTCCTGTTTTCCTCCTCTCACCCCAACCGGTTGCGGCGGTTAAAAGGGAGTTTTTCCTTCCCACTGTCACCAAAGTCCTTGTTCATAGGGATTCATATGGTTGTTGGGTTTTTCTCTATGTATTATTGCTTTATATTGTACAATATAAAGCACCTTGAGGCGACTGTTGTTGTGATTTGATGCTGTATAAATAACATTTTTTGAATTGAAATTTTGGTAAACCACAGATCTTTATCTTGGGGATGTGGTAAAAATAAAGCTTAGATATAATTACTTATGAAGCAGTAAAGGAAGCAAAAACAAAAACCTCAAATGGCTAGAGACAAAATAATGATGGCTTAATAGACTGCCTGGAGGTCTTTCACACCTGTGACACCAAAACCTTTTCTTTCTTTCTTTGCATAAGATCTGATATAAGCGCATGCCATCATGATTCAGTTACAACAATGCTTTCACAATGAAAAGATTGTGGTTCAGCATGCCATCCAGTATGGAGATGTCAGGGGGAACGTGGGTCAAAATGATTTGGTCAAATTTCTCAGCAAGACGGAGCTCCTTGCTACACTTCGGGTTCCATTTTGAAGTTTCTCAAAGTGAAAAAGCTCAAAGTTCTTTGGGCTTAGCCAGCAGTCTCTTGATGTGAATATTATTGAGTACATCTGAGGACAAAGATGGAAATATGGAGGAGGAAACCCAAGAAGCTGGAGCAGCTTTGGGATGCCTGCAGGCCAGCCTTTGATTTCATACCCGATGACTTCGTGTCAAACTGAATAGCAATAGTTCTGCAGTTCTGTAAGCTAAAGGAAGCCGTATAAGACATTCAGTTTCATGTTTATACTGTGATAAAATAATACACTGATTTTCAGTATATAAAGTATTTACTTAACCCATTTAATCCCAAATGTTTCCCTGCAAAATGAGTGAATGCATTTTACTCCTTAGACTTCCCCTACACACAATATGTTGAATTAAATGTCATAGGCAGTTAAAACGGCAGTTGTTGCCAGTGGGATTGAATGGGTATTTAAGTAAAAACATAAAATGTTTTGACAGTTTGATTGTTTTAATATGCAGCAGAGTGTTTGTTCAGCAATAGGCTGACATGTTTGTGATTATCATATAGAAGCAAATCTCAATTAAATTAATACTTTTTTAGTAGCCTTTAAATAAACTGGTGACCCTCAACAAAAACATGAAATACTCCTGACTACAAATTTTACACAAAATTAAAAGTAATATATTAGCTCCTATAATTGTGATGTACCCATCACAAGACTTTCCTCCAAGAATGTATCAGCCCATCAGGAGATAAATCCGAAGCATAACGTAAACACTGATATTCTATTGGAACTGGAAAATGTTGTAACAGCTCACCTAATTTGCTCAGCAGATCCTGATACACTGCAAACAGATTTATGAGCATGCAGAAGGACATTTATTGTTTAAAGGGAAATCTGATCATTACTGTTATTAAGTGGCGAGAGGTGCTTTGCATTACATGATCCAGGATGAAATCTTGGAATGTTAAAGTGTACAGACACAAAGTGGTTATCCCATAATCCCATATGTAATGATAAACATAGGGAAGGCATGTTGCTCTGTGATGTTTTCATACCACAAATATCTTTGTTTCATGAACTAAACTTAACTTTAGGGAGAGCACCGTCCATATTTTTCTATCTAAAAGCAAAAATCATGAAAAATTATATAAGAACATTCAAAAGCTGAAGAAGCTCCTTTACGGGTGACAAATAATATTTATTTTTTATAATGAAATTCCTAGAAAAAAATAAAAATAAAAAAAGAGTTGAATGCTTAGAACATTTTTTTTATTTGGTTGTACTTTTTCTTTGAGCTTTTAGGAAACCAAAAAACTGGAGGTCTGAAAAATGTTTCAGTCAGAGCGACGGTTACAAAATGCCACGTTTAAAGTCACCAAAATCAACTTTCGCCTTCATTCTGATGCTCAGTCTCAACAGCAGGTCGCCTTGACCACTGAGATGCTGCCATGTGACTGACTGATTAAAAATTTGTATAAATGAGTGATTAAACAGCTGTACCTAACAAAGTGGCCAATGAGCGTATATCTGCTAATTAATGTAACCAAACAAACCATTTAGATTAATGTCAGACATTTTAAGGAAGGAGTGAAATGCATAAAAACCCAATAAGCCTTAAAACAGATAAGTTTATTTGTATATATGTATTTATTTTTTTCATTTATCTCTTGTTTGCCCCTTATATCATTTGAAAGTTATATAGATTTTTTTTCTTTGCTCAAAGGTAGTTTTTAAAAAGGAATTACTTTAAAAACTACAAGATTTCTTGCATATGTGCGCGGTGTAAAGCGGCCGGGTGCTACACGATGCCCAGATGAGTTCCGCCTTTTTAACTCCGAGAACACAAAAAGTCATTGATAGCAAATACTTTTGTTATTTTTACAAATTGAGATTAGCAGATCGTGAGAAGATGTGCGATCGTGATCTCCACCCAGCCCCACAGCGAATCAGCTGTTAGCAGATTTCTTCGCATTCCAGCTGTGTTTATTCTTACCAGCGGTTTGGTTTATATCAGCGTCCTGCAGCTGTTCAACATCTGGAGGTTTAATGTCCGGCTTTTCTTCAAACTGCAGACTCTCAGCTCTGTTATGATCAAGATAATCCACTTCATTCATGGTGTCGACTCCTCTTTAAAATAAACTGCAGGCTTGTGTGACACGAACCAGGCCTGTGCAGAATCGATCACCGCCGATCACAGTGAAACACGCCCTGGTTACATTTGTCTGTCTCGCTTTGATCCATGAACGTGTTCAAGTACTCAAAGGGGGATCGTGCTCTTCTGAATTATTTTGGAAACGAATTATTGATGTCTGCTGTGTTTTGAACAGGCATCTGCACGGACAGCTTCCCTCTTCATTCCACACAGCATCTCCACCGGCTTTTATTCGCGCTGCATTCACGCAGTTTACCCACGTTGTCATCCACTCACCTCGAAAACCATGAAACCTTTAAAACACAAGAGCACACGAAGTAATTCAGGCTATTAAAAATAAAACGGACCAGGGTTTACATGTGCGTTTTATCACGATGGTTTACTGGCCTCTAACGGCCGATCTCAAGAAGTGCATCACAACATAACGAGACGTACTGACGACACTTCCGGTGGGTACGTTCAAAATACAAGTTAAAGTATTAACCAGCATTAAGATTTTAACTTTGTAAAAGAAAATAACTTACTTAGGGGAGTGTCATTTTTTGTGTGTATGAAAAAATTTGCTGATACACAAAATAATGTTACAACACATCATTCTTATCTTGTAAAACAAAACCAAATGTTATGTTTTCTCTAGAGAGGGAAACAGAGATTGATTAAATATTTGGTTTTATATTTACAATCTGTTTTTATTTCTATAAACAAAAGAAACACAACTAGGACAAAATTTTCTCATGTACAGTATCAACCGTTTCTTCCTCATTTCCTTTTTTCTTCCACCCATTTATGTCTCTCTGCTTCATAGACGAGAGACTCCTCAAATTCTTCCAGGCCATCTCCTTGGCCATGCCTTTATCTCTGTATAGAGAGTACACTTTTGAAGGGCAGTAGATGTATTTCCCTGCCACTTCAGGGAAGCCCATATGAATGTGTGGGCTATTTGGTCCCTGTTCCAGGTCCATGTCGCAGAATCTGCAGAGGCGGCCTGTTTGTTGGGATTCTGGCCTTTTCCTCTTTTTCTCCACCCTCTTCTTGGTAGCATCCAGTTCCCTCTGTCTGAACAAAGGGGTATTTTAGGGTTATCATTCCCTTAGCAGTTTAACTTTGATGCACCTTCTTTGAACAATAGAAATACTATAGTGGATGGAGGCTCCAACTGTCTCATATTGGGACTCGGGCTAACTACAGGCAAGGTTACTCTTTGTCTGCCTTTTTCCCTCAGGCTGCTGCTGCTTTTCTAAGATGCCTTCCATAATCTTCTCTATTGAGTCTTGTGTGAGAGATGTAGACAGGGATGGAGGAGGTGGGTTAAAGACACCTGGCTCCATGGAAGACTACAGGAACATTAGTTGTGTCACTCCCTTCTGTTGAAGAGTGCCACAGTTGCTGAATCTACAGAAGTTGTTTCTGGGCTTGTGTTCAAAGAAGAACTGATGTTTAGAGGTTTACCTAAGTGCTTCACATAACAGGATATGTACAGTTTCCTTTTTTGCCCTCAGTTTAACTTTGTTGTCCTCATCCATTTCATCATTTTTGCTAGCATTAGCCCCAGCGCTAGCCAAAATGTCTCCCTCGTCATTAACTTCACTTTCTACAGTGTCCATCTCAGCCATAGATTGAACTCGTTTCTTGTTTTTTGTCTTGCCGTGTTTGTCGTTCACCATAGCCCCATCCTAGTTAGTCATTTTCTGCTGTTTATCTTGGTAGTATTTCAAGTATTCAGGGGCTTTGACAAAAAAAGACCCGGGAACAGTAGTTCAGTGGTTGTGTCTTGTTCCTTTTTTTTTCAGTGTATTACTCCCGAACCCTGATTTGATCCATATTTTCTGCACTCTGTACCCATACTTTCACACCTAGTTTTTTTAAAAAGTAAACGTGGCCACTTTTAAATAGCTCGTGACTGAATGTTTGGACTTAGAATAAATCAGGAAGATGTTAGAGTGAAAACGTAATTATAAAAATGTGAGTTTGAATTATTAATAATTAATGTGAGTGTAACAGTGGGTGCAGAGAACTGTGCTAGAAAAATTTGTTTGAGAACGGTAAAATCATCTAGAATTAATTTGCTTTTTTCATTTTCATTGGGAAATTTTTTAAATTATGAAGATTAAATTAAATTCAAACTTTTGTAAAAGAACAAAAAAACAAAACACACAAATCTAACACACTCCAAATACTCAATCTGTGGAAGTTAAATTAATTAACATGCAAATTTCCAATCCTTTATCACAGGTTACTCTGACTGTTTGTATTGTCACTCTACTTTGAAAGTCCACACCGGAAGTTTTGTACGTTCACACTGTAGTTTCTGTGTCTGACCACTGGAGGGCAGTGGAAACTGGTGGATCTCTTTATTTTAAACTGTGTTTACGATTACTCGGCTCTACCCTCGAAACAGCTGTGATTTTAAAGTATTTTCATGTTAAATAACGGCAGGTCTGTCATAAGTTTGCTCTAAATGGGCGCTTTAACCAAATGTCATACCAGAAGTGTCTGTCCCTGCCGGGACACCGTCCTTCCTGGTGTGGGTGTGGACACAGATGACTACACAAATAATGGAGGAGAATCTTCACAAGTCTGTCTCTTGAATTTAGCTTTACATTTAAGTAGTTTGCCCTCCTTTTTTGCTTTTTGGTTGAGACTTTTAGCTGGCATGCTGTGCCAGGATGGGAAATCTCTTTGGAAAAAAGAAACAAACCCGAGTGACAGAACAAGACAAAGCGATTTTGGTAAGTGTCACACAGCTAGCTCAAGTGTTAGCCTGGAATTCTGTGCTGTAAAACAGAGCGAGCTCTTGTGTGCTAATTTAACAACTTCGGTTATCGAGTAGCCCTCAGCAATATTTTATAAAGCAAAACATCTAAATGTTATTATTATTCAGGGTCTACTCTTCTGTCTTAACGTACTTAACCGCTTAATCCTCTTCGATTCGTTCTTTAAAGTGTCCTTTAAGCAAACACTGTAAGTCATTCAAATTCTAACACTGTAGTGTACTTATTTTTCTATGCCGGTATTACCGGAGGACCTTAACGTGAGCGCAGCCAGTAATAATCAGATTATAGCTGCTGTAGTTTGTGCAGACTGCTACAATTTCTAAACCTGGATCAACAAGAAGTTGGTATGGCTGAATTAGTTTGAAGCGTATCTGAGTGCAGTGCAGGTGTTTGGTTCGTTCATGTCTCTATTTCCTCATTTCAGCAACTCAAACAGCAAAGAGATAAGCTCAGGCAGTATCAAAAGAAGATCAATGTGCAGCTGGAGAAGGAGAGGCTTCTGGCCAAACAGCTGCTGAAGGATGGCAAAAAAGAGTGAGTACAGTATAATCAATGAAACCATAGTAATGATTGAAAGGAGAGTAAAGGCATATATGTTCTCAGCACGAAATATATCAATACTGCTCAATAGGGAGCGTAATACTCAGGACAGAAAGGACAGCTTCCCTGCAACTGTTCTTGCAGCTGACTTCCCAGAGTTCATTAATATAAAATTAAAATTAAGAAAAATAAAGTTTTGAAATCTGCAGTTCTGAAATGTTGTTCTAATTGATGTCTCTAAAGCTTATTTCAGGCAGAATCCTTAAAAAATAATAAATAGCGAAAAACACAAATCAAGCTGACGTCTTCAGTTGTTTTGCTTGTTTGAGCAGCTGTGAAGAATCCAAAATATTTCCTTTCACTGTCACCAAATTCAGTTTAACAGAGGGCTGAACTGGATGAAAATCACCTTCTCTCCAAACTTCTTTATCAACCTTCCTTTTGTTTTCTCTGGGTTATCTACTGCAGCTGACTGTGAGCACATGTACAGTGTTGGTGCATGTGCTCAGGGTGCTTGGACAGAGAATCAGAAACTAAACGTAAATCCAAAGCCAGTTAATAGTGGCAAGAAAGCAAATGGGATGGGAGATGGGAAAGAAGAGAGGTTTTTTTTACTGTTGCAAAAAGAATTTGGGAAGACGAGACATTTTGTGCAGCGCTTTTTTTTTGATTGTCAATCATCTCTTACATTTCTCCCTCCTTACTACAAGCTTTAACGTGTTTATTTGAACAGGAAAGCTCTTCTCTTACTGAAGAAGAAACGCTATCAAGATCAACTCTTGGACAAGACAGAGAACCAGATAAGCAACCTGGAGCGCATGGTGAGCGATCGGCGAACTGCACTGACACTCAGCAGCGTTTAGGTGGCGCTCACAGCTCCTCCCTGTGCTCCTCGTTTCAGGTTCAAGACCTGGAATTCGCCCAGATCGAAAGGAAAGTCATCGATGGATTGAAAGTTGGAAATGAATGCCTGAAGAAAATGCATGAGGTAGGTGATGACATGTGGCCTGCAGATGCTTTTAAAATTCATCACCTGTTATTCATGAGCTGTTATCAACTCTTTTTCGCTGCAGGTGATGTCTATTGAAGAAGTAGAACGGATTATGGATGAAACTCAAGATGCCATTGAGTACCAAAGGGTAGGTCCTTTCAGCTGGTAATCGGGTTCATTTATTATTTTAGCCTCTTTTACTTCATTCTGCAAGTAGATGTGGAGAGAGTGAAAATTTAAAAGGATTTCTCAAATCTCTGTAGATTAAATTTCACAGATGTAAAATTGGTTTGTATCCACAGTCATTTCACTTTTTAAAAACTTGTCGTCTCTCTGCAGCAAATTGACGACATGCTGGCCGGCTCCTTATCTCAGGAGGATGAAGATGCTGTGCTGGCTGAACTGGAGGCAATAACTCAGGTTAGTTTAATCAGCTTTAAAAGAAAGAAAAAGAAAAGATTAGATCGCACTTTTAGCAAGCAGCACCCTGCTCTTCATTTTGATTCTGAGTTCTGACCTGTCGGATTTTGAACTTTCTCTCAGGGAGATGTCGAGCTTCCTGAGGTCCCTTCAGACAAACTGCCAGACGTTCCAGAGGCCGCGGAGGAGCAACCAGGTTTGTTGTCTCATGTTTTTCCTATCCCAGGTTCACACTGCTGCACAGTCCTGTTCAAAAAGCAAGACTGACTAGAGTTCCAACCAGAAGTCTTTCATTATCCATTGATAACTCTGTTGTCACACCTCCTCAGGTTAAGAGTCTTGGTTTTATCCTTGACAGCACTCTTTCCTTCACAGTACATATTAATAATATCACTCAGTCTTCTTCTTTTTTTTTAATCTTCATATTAACCGCCTTCATCCTTCGCTCACTCCAAACAGTACCGTCATACTTGTCAATGCACTTGTCATATTTCGTTTAGATTACTGTAATTCTCTTCTCTGTGGTCTATCTCAGAAATCTCTCCACAAACTGCACTTAGTTCAAAATATAGCTGCTCATATTATATCCAGAATTAGATCCACTGAACATGTAACAGCTGTTCTTAAACAGCTCCATTGGGTTCCCATTCACCTCCCTGTAAATTTGAAGATCCCACTTCTTACTTTATAACCTCGCTCCTCCATATTTATCTGATCCTCTCCATACGTTTTATTTTGTTGTACTAATGTAAGGTGACCTTTAAAGGCACCTGTTAATAAATATGTTATTATTATTATTATTATTAGTATTATTACTAATGACTTTTAGAATATGTGCATGACACTTCATAGAAAAAATCCAACAGCCATCCTCCCATCGTGTTTCATATCGCAGAGGCTGTGCTGAAACCTCAATAATATCTTCTTTCCACGACTGTAAACACTTCACCACCAGAAAGTAATTTTAGAGGAGTCAATAAATAGAATGCTTTTATTAAAAGGCTGTGCTGAGTCACCGTGGGCCCCGGTGACCTTATCACTCTGTTTAAAACTAAAACATGCAGTGTGATGAAGCTTAAATCTCGCTGCTGTCTCACGTCTTTAAAAAGGTCTTAAACGAGGTGTCTTCTTGTCACGTTGGCGCTTTATTAGATGCTTAAATGCAAAGCTCAGAAGAGAGAGGTCCTCAGAAAGCGAGGTTATTACATCTATTAACATCACGTTTTTATTCAAATAAATGGCAAAAACCTGCCCTGCAGCTGTTTGCAGCCACTACTTGCAGATTTTTGTGTCGATCATTGTTCTTTCGCTGCTGAATCAAAACATCTGGAAAGATTCCCGTCTCATTGCCATCTTTGTGATCTTTGACTCTCAGTTAATGGTGAGGAATGGTAGAGGCACACCTGATAGGAAGTAAAAGGCTGTCAATTGTTGAAGCTTAATCACTCTGGGGACCGTTAAATTGTGTGTGTAACATGCATATAAGCGTGAAAATGCTACATTGGATTTACTAAAAATGACCTACATACATGCACTTTCTATACACATAAAAGGTAAAAGTACTCTTTATTTGAAGTAAATGTTTTAATCAATCCGAGTATATATGTGAAGAGTCTTGGTAGCCTTGGTAGTTCATAGGCAGAGTTTCTTCAAGATTACATACTCTATGGTCACTGTAGCATGATTAGTACTCAGTAGATACTTTATACATGTATAATCTGTATTAGGCCTGGGCAGTGACACCCAACATCTGGTCGCTACAGAGAAGTTTGTAATTCCTTAAATGGTTGACAAGATGCCATAAGGGGTTTTTGGGGGCAGCACCGTGTGCTTCTTTGCATCCAGTTTCACTCTACCGACGGCAAATGTCCAGCAAATCCTCGTCAACCATTCAAAAAATACAAATTTTTCCTTAGCAACCACTTGTTGCCATATGTTCGCTGACCCGTCTCTAGGCCCCTGTGGCTGAAACCTCAGTTTTGTTTCTGCATTGTTGGATCTGTGAGTTTTCTGCACTTGATCTGTGATCTCACAGCAGGTCCAGGTTGTGTGTTTTATGTTATTGGACAAGATGAAGGTGATGTTGTGTCTGCTGTCAGGTCAGGCTTCAAGAAAAATGAACTTGGGTTTTATTTTTGCATAAAAATGAGTTCACTGCAGTGAGATCAAATAAAACAATACAGAATAAAACAATTTTGGTAAGTAAAGTTCAATAAAGTAAACTAGTCTCAGCAGAGGAAAAAGCTTGGAGCATAAAATAATACATTGGTTAACCAAACTTGAAAAACTTCAGGAAGATAACTGGTGTACATGGTATGCAAACAATAGCAAGCACTGAAGCATACTAAAATGCTGTAAAATACTGTAACATTACCTATAAAGATTTAGCATGTCACGACTCTACGGCCCCTCATCCTGCTTCTTTCTCTGTCAATCTCTTTGTTTCAGAGCGGGAGCGTCCCAAGAAGAAACCGCAGCGAGAGGCGCTCGCTTTGTAGGAGCACGACTGAGGATCTTCAGCTGACAGCAGCTGGTTGCTCAAAGACCCAAAGACAGCAGCCAGTCTCAGATAACCGGGCCTCCTCCACCCCATCCAGCGGCTGTTTCTCCTCATGGGCTGCAGGTTCACACGTGAAGCGAGTCAGGACCGGTTCACCGCAGTCACAAATGCTGATTGAACCATGAAGACCTGTGAGATCAGATTATCGTGCCTAACCTTTGTTTGATTAGTTCTCTGTGTTTACCATCAGTCATTTGACATACAGTGACCTAAAGCCATGTGTGTATGTCATTTTAATTCCTCCCTCAAAATATCTTCGCCTGATGGGTAATGTTTTTAAAGAGCCATTTCACCCAAATTACAGAAACACACATTTAGCTCTGTGCATCCAGGTCTGTGCTGCCATGCTTTCTCAGATTGTGGTGATTTTTTTTTTATTTTTTATTTTTTAGTTTTTTTGCTTTACAGCTGCAGTAAGTCCAGCTGAGATTAAATTGCTTTTTTCCTGCTGTAGAATACATATATCTGTTCTGTCGTTTGTCCTGTGAGGGAGGGGTAAAAATGCAGAAGAGACATTATGATGGTGCTGTGCTCTGGCGATCTGATCCACCTTCCTGTCATCTTGTTTGCCCTCTGTGTGCTCACCAGTAACTGATACCTGTACAGCAAGTTGGAGTAAATGGAGTTAGCCCTATCTACCCTTATTGTAGACTTTGTGACCTAAACACATAGAACAAAATGATGGAGGAGTTAATTTCCAACTTTCACCATGAACAGAGCCTCCTTCACATATGGCGATAAATTGTTCACCCTAACATTTGCCTGGCTCTTTACTTTCTTTGATATATGTCGTTCTACTAATGCACTCAGCCTGTTTTTATCTGTGTAAAATCTCCCACTCAGCCTCCCTGCAACAAACGCACACATCTGGTGAAACAAAAACCTGAGGAGCGCAAAACAAGCATCTCCGCAAACATAGTAACATAGATGATGGATCGGTGATCGGTGAATGTAATAACAGAGAAACAAGCCTGGGAACCATCATTGGTCTCTGACAAGTTCACATAGAGACATTTTTCTTCCATGTATTAACTTATTTGTGATTGCAAAAAGGGATGATTAGATCTCATTTCTGCTAGTTTTTAAAAATCTTTGCTTATAAAACATTTGCATTTAGCAACAGGATGGAGGGGTACGTTGTTTTTCTTGTGATTTGAGTGAACTGATCCTTTAAAGCAGGTATAACAGAAACATAACATTTTCTCTGTAAAGTCTTTGGTGTCTTTCTCTTACCGTAAAGGCCTTCTCTTCATCTGGCTTTGCTTTCTGAGTTACTCAACCCACCCTAAAGTACCCCCCAAAAAACAAAACAAAAAAAACTATTTGCATCAGATTCGCAGAATATTCTCTCAGTCTGACCCCTTTTCAAGCAGCTTAACTAATCTAATTCCTTGCTCCCCTTGTGGATTAGTTCAGTGTCATTGGAGAAAGGGCTAATCATATCGTCTGTGGGCTTACCTCTGACGCCCAGACAACAGCTGGTAATCTCTTCAAGGTAATAACTTGACAGAACCTGGGGCTTTACCCATCAAGTATGATCAAAACTAATTATTTCAGTGTTTGCGTATGATGCTTTAGATTTTCTTACATATTCATGTTAAAGTGGTGCAAGAAGGGTGGCCTAGATCCAGAAGGCTTAAAGCTTGTGCATCTTTGAAGATCCAGCTAACTAATCTGTAAATCAGTTAATCTCACAGACAGAAACACTGATGACTAATACTGACAGTCTGCGATTCGCCAGTCCTGCTGCAAACTACTTGTCTTAAAATGGCCTCAGATATTGTACCTCTATATATTCTTTTTACAATAAAAGTGTTTTTTTATTGCCGTTCGTTATCTCACTGCCTGTAAATCACTGCTCCGATTGTTATTCAGTGAGTGAACACAAGGTGGCAGCAGATGACTCAGTTTTGAAGCTGCTGGTCTCCAGTTTTCTCTCTCCTCACTTCACAACTGACCAAGGCAGGTGGTCTCTATGTGTTGGAATAAATGGGAGTCCTTCTCTCCACTAACTCCAAATGCTTCTTATAAGGGATTCTTTCATCACTGAGCTTCTGTCTCTAATTTTGTAGGGTCCTTACATAAGGACCTTGAGATGACTGTTTTGAACTGGTGCTGTGTAAATAAAACTGAATTAGGTACACAGTTTACTGTGGGGCTTCCCTCTCATATCCAGATGAAAGTTATCTTGTAGCTAAAATGTAATATTTTGGGCCGCCTTATTTTTCTAAATCTATACCAATCAGGCATAGCATTGTGTTGGTCCCCCATTTGCTCCCCAAACAGCCCTAACCTGTCAAGGCATGGACTTAACTAGATGCCTGAAGGTGTGCTGGGGTCCAGCACATCCCAGAGATGCCCAATTGGATTAAGATCTGGGAAATACGGAGGTCAAGTCAACACTTCAAACTTGTTGTGCTCCTCAAACCATTCCTGAACCAGTTTTTGTGGCAGGGTGGATTATCATGCTGAAAGGGGCCATCAGGGAATGCTGTTCCTCTGAAAGAAGGTACATGGTTTCCAACCATGCTTAGGTAGAAGCTACATGTCAAAGTAGCATCTCAAGGTTTCCCAGCAGAACATTGCTCAAAAGAATCACATTGCCTCCACCGACTTGTCTTCTTTCCATGGTGACGTGCTGGTGCCAGGTTTTCCCCAGGTGAGCAATATCCATGCACCCAGCCATCCACGTGATGTGGAAGAAAATGGAATTCACCAGACGAGGCCACCTTCCTGCACTGGTCTGTGGTCCAGTTCATGCTTGCGTGCACATGGTTAGTGCTTTTAACAGTGGACAGGGGTCAGCACAGGCAGCCGGACTGGTCTGCAGCTCTGCATCCCCATACACAGCAAACTGTGATTCACTCTGTACTATGACACCTTTCTGTCAGAACCAGCATGAAGTTTTTCAGGAATTTCAGTAGATCCATCTGTTGGATTGGACCACATGGGCCAGCCTTCATTCCCCATGTGCCTTCTGTTCCTTCCTTGGACCACTGTTGATAGAGGAACACTCTACTGGAGATGCCCTGACCCTGAGGACAAAATGTTAACTTGCTCCTTTATATAACCCCTCCCTCCATGAATATCCATCAGTGAATATGATAGGTATTCACTTCACCTGTCAGCGGTCATCATTTTACGTCTGATCGGTGTATGTTTAACCTATTTCCCACATCACACAAGGGGAAATGGGTCAGATGATGGCATACAAAGAAATTTGTTTCCTGCTTTGGTGTGGAGGAGCTTGAATGTCCTGCACAGATCACTTTAACGATTAAATGACAGTAATGCTTTTGTGTCCATCTGGAATGAAAAAGGCTCTGCTGACAGTGAAAAATTGAGGGTTGTAATCCAATCATTTGCTTACCCACATTGTTTTAGCCTTATGTCAATTTATTTAATTTAAATGTGAAGATATTGAAAACTTTAATAGCACAGTGTGGTGCTAATGGGGGTACAGAGGTGTGGTGCTTTACCGAATTCTATAAAATTGCATGATTTATCTTTAAAGTAACGATTGGCATTTCATCAGTGCTATAAAAGAAGGGGAGACTGTTGACGAGCCCTCACCATCCTCTTTAATTTCATCAGAGTAGGAGGCACAAGTTTAATGATCTGTGTTATTATAAATCTCAATGATTGGTCTGTTTTATGGTTTGCAACCTGATTTGTCATATTTTTGAATCAATATTAAAGATTAAAGGCCTTTAAAGTCTTAATATTAAAAAAACAAACAAAAAAACACACATAATGAATCTGTTACCCCCCCATTCTGTGGCTTCTAGCATGTATGACTAGCATGTATGAAAAGTACAGGCCCACCATGACCTTGCTCTGCTATTGTTCTGAAGGTGATCGAAGCTCATTCAGCTAAGGACAAAGCATCAGATAGATAGGGAGACATTAAATGTTCCCATCTCTAACCTTGAACCATTCTCTCTGACAAAGCCGATGTATTGACGAGTCTGAAATAGCCCGAATTGCTTTTGTTCACTTCACACTGTTTTTTTTTTTTTGTTTTTTTTTTTTGAATGGACTGAATCCACTCTGACTGTGCACTACAAGCCTTTTCGGAGGTGTGTGGGAGTGGGCGGCGCACAGACTGAATGTCAGAGCGCCGCGCTTGCTGATGAATCACAGACGTGGATCTAAAGCTGAGAGAAAAAGCCTGAGAGGACGATGATGAGTAGGCTTCACATGAAACGCTGCTGAATAAATGCTTCAGGTATGTAGGTGTGTATGTGTAACCTGCCCACCCGGAGTCTTGCCTACCTGATTACACCCCCACTGTACTGAATATACACACATGCAGAACTTTACTGAAGTGAAATGTCATTTTCAACAAGTTTATTTAAAGGCCCCAGTCCTAAAGGACAATTTTAAGTACTTTGTTTCCAAATTCTGACAAGTCACTTAATTTTTACACTGTTTCCTGTGTTCCCCTTTCAGTTGCCCGTTCACTTCCTATCATCTCTCCATTTTTGGCTGTCTAATAAAAGGATGAAAAGCCCCAGATTTATGAATAAAATGTCTCTAAATCAATAATTAGCTCACTAAAATGTTTTAAATGCTTAAAATGGACAAAAATACATTGGAAAGACATTACTTCTGGGCTGGTGCCTTCAGGTATGCTGATTGAAGCCACGTGGATACAGCTTCATATAATAGACCATGGATATACCACTCTGAGTGTCATCACAGTCCAATCTTAGCTTTTTTGAAACCAGAGGTCATGAAAATGTGTTAAATCTGACATAAATATGTAAACTGACACTACATCCTCATGCAGTAACAGGTCATCTGTTATAAAGTGAGCCCACCCTAATTTGTTCCCTGTTTTATTTACCTGTTTGACACTGACAGAGATCATAGCTGACATATAAAGATCATGCTGTGTAAAAAAAAACCCATAAATTTGTCTGGAAAATCGTCAGCCTGTAAATTCATGAGATCACAGACCAAAGGAGCCAACGACTGTTTACTTCCATACAATCAGGCCTCCCATTTGCAACCAGATGTGTTGCTCCACGCTGGTTTTTATCAAGACTGCATGGTTAAATGGCCTTCATTTTCAGATCCAGAATCTGCATTGATCTCATAAGACAGCTCATAAGCGGTTTCATATGTTATATATTTAGAATAATACCAATCTTATCCTGCCAAAAACGTCACATCTCATAGATGTTTATTTTGTGGTTTGAACCCCAGCCTCAAGTAGAACCCAGTTTAAACCAAAAGAAAATTTAAAAAGTATGTGTAAAGGAACAACCTTCAGCAAACCAATGTACTAACTGAGACTATTTTTAGGGGCTATATGCTCATTTTGGATTAAATGCCAGAAATTTGTATCAGGGGCATCAAAAGACTGGATAAGTTTAATGGTTAAATGCTTTGTGTTGTTGTTGTTGTCATTTTATTAGTTTCAGGTCATCATTTTTGCCACTTCACGCCTGAGTTCAGTCTTAAGCCTCCAGCTTTGTTTATTTCTCAAACTACCCATAATTAATAATCAATGTCTTAATTAATTTGTGTACAATTATACTTCAGAATAGGTTGGATGTCAGCAAACATAATGGCAGCTCACATTCAATTACGGAAACTAATTGTGGGGATTGAATATTCACAGAGGACTAAATCAATAGCCTCGCTGACAGTGGGAAGGCTGCTGTTTGCTCCAGTGAAGACCAAACATGCCTGATTGATTTCCACTAACTGTCTGCAGTTTGGTTTCCTCGGGACTCGCTCTAATCGGATGTGATGAACAAAACAAAATAAGTCTGTTCTGGTAGAGATCCACGGTGCCACTTTATTATCTGGTCTACAAGCTGCTCTTAAATATCTGCTCTATCTCACTAAACGAGAGAAAAAAAAGTGTTGCAGAAAAGAAAAAGGCATGACTGTCCTCTTTCGCACTTATCTTCTGTTATCTTCTGCTTCTGTCTCTTTTATTTAAATACATCCCCATTCAGCAGCTCTCAGATCGTGATGTGTGGGATTTCCCGGCCCACAATCCAGGGCTTACAAATCCAAGTAAATGTGGCTCCATCCCACTCATACCAACCAGAGCCCACTCACCCAACCGCCACACAAATATAGAGCAGGCACACATATGGGGCCACGGTAAAATCTTTCTCTGTTGTGGGTTTATTAAAACTTACATTTTCACAAAACAAACACACAAAAAAACCCTTTCCATTATCTTACAGCCCCTTTTATGTAGAGGGAAGACTGAGCCGGAGGGTCTAAATGACTGAAATAATAAACACAGACTGAATAAATCACTATAAGAATAGGGATACTGGAAAATGTAATATTTGTACCGACTAAATGGATGAAGATTGTTGCAGTTTCTGTATGGAGCTGCTCAGTCAGGTCTTGTGAATGGTTGTAGCAGAGGAGGCGTGGGGTGGCTGACACAGCAGAGCAGGTGTGGCTTCTTTAAAAGCCGTGCTGCATTTCTAGACTCAGTGCAAAGCATCATAACACAAGAGCACACTGCCTGGTGGTTTCAGTCATGATGACTTACAATATTAATAATAATAACACAAATTATTGGCTAGAGGGCGAAGGAATCAGGTTTTATTACAATTATCATGAAAAAAAGATGCCTGATTACTGATAACTGAAACAAAAAAAATCACCCGACTTCAAGTCTTTAATGTCAAACAAGCTGTCTATACTCCCAAAAAGAAAAAAAGGTGATTCCTATAAAGTCTGTCAAACAGTACAAACCAGCCTTTACATTTTAAATGAGATTAGTGCTTTTTAGTAGGAGGAACTCAGCAGTGAAACCACCTGTCAGATTACCAACAGGGAAAAGCAGCTTCTAAAGCCATGAAAGAAAGCGTGTCAAAGTGTCTGTGCTAATTTAATTAAAAACTGTATTTTACTGCTAAATCTATCCATACATCCATCTATTCACCTCCACTTATCTAATTCAGGTTTGTGGGGGGCTGGAGACTTATCCCAGCTATCATAGAATAAGGTGTGGAGTACAGCTTGGACAAGCTGCCGCACTGTCAGGGGCTCTGCTGTATCCAGCTAAATCAGAATATAAGGACCAACTGTTTGATGTCATGATGACGATTTTAGGGTGGGTTCTTTCAGGGATGTTTACGTGATTTTTTTTATGTGGGGCCCATCCATTTTCTTTGTGTATCCAGTTCGTGGTTGCAGCTGGGCCAGAGCCCATCCCAGCTGTCATAGGACAAGAGGCAGGATACAGCCCAGACAGGCTGCCAATATATGGCAGGATTAACACAGAGAGACAGGAAACCGTTCACCCTCACACATTCACACCTACACCCAAGTCCCCAGTTAACCTAATGCACGTCTTTGGAAGGATGAAGCTGGACTACCAGAGAGGAACCAACCCAGATTTGGGGGACACTGATTAACTGTATTTAGGAGGACCACACCTTTTCTCCATACCTCCTCTGCCGTTTTGGGGTAGCACAGGTTTGGGGGTCCAAGCAAATTTTACGGAGGCCAGTGCCACACCTGGACTCCATTTTGGCTCCGTCCTTGCTTTGTTCTCTTTTAGATCCACATGCCAAAATCCAGTTTTGAGATTTTTTAACAGAGCGTATTTCTTATTTTTAAATTAAATTAATGTCTGCTTATTGTTAGGCTAACATCCGTTTTATCCTTCCCCCAGGCTTCAATGTGATACGCTGGAGAATGATGGCTCCTGCCGCTTCATCCTTATGTACTGTTGTAATTTAGGTCGCAAGTTACTCTATTTCCCACCGCCCTTGAAAGCAGCACCGCCCCTCTCAGAGTGAGTCCGCCTCTGCGCTCCAACCGAGAGGCACCGACTGACTGACTGGCTGCGTGGGGAGCCGGTGTGGGCGCAGCGGAGGACTTTCCTATAAAAGCAGGGATCCCACGACCAGACGCGCTCTTCTCTCTCAGTGAACGGCAGACAGGAGCCGCTCTTTCCCGCGAACAGCTGTTTCATTCCCCTTGTTACAGTTCGGAAAACCCTCCCAGCCTCATCCGAAAGGAAATCTTAGTCTATGGTTCTGACTGACACGCCTACAAGGATGTCCCGGACCGACGAGGTGCACCGTATAACGGAGAATGTCTACAAGGTAAGCCGGGCTCTTTGGTAGTTTGTTTCGGATCCGCCGACCGTGCGTCCTTCTGCCGCTCGGAGACACCTGCTGCACCGGTGAACCGCGGCGTTTAGAGGACGCGCTCAGAGGAGAGACAGCGGATAACTTTGTCTCAGCTGACCTGCACTGTGTCTTACCACTGTAGTAATAGAAGTGCCGGTTTATATATGCTGTGAAGGAATTTACTGATAAAGGAAATGCGTCCTGAACAGCTCAAGTTTATTCATCGTTTTCCTACAGCTGATGCTCTGAGTTTGAACTGTTGGAGACGGATTTTAGTCTCAAAATTCTTACAGGTGAATAATTTGTCCTGTTTTAGCCTATAACGTGTTATAAGTGATAATAAATCAGAGTCAGACCAGTCAAATCAGCAAAGTCACATTACAGCGATTAATAATGTTAGGAGTAACAAATTCCAGGTAGATAATCAATGACTCGAGGTGTAATTGATTTAAATTGCTTGGCACGGAGTATTTGATTTGCCTTAGGGTTGAGGGAAAGGGTTGAACTGTGCCCAATGCTACAATGCTACATTTGCAATAATGATGAGGGAGCCAGTTATGTAAATGCTGCAAACTGACAGTTTGCCCTGGGGTGATTTATTTCAACACTATGCAGAGCAGAAGCTGTCAGCCTCAGTGGTAAATCCTGCTGTGAGCAGGTGAACTTGACATTATCTGCCTCAGTGAGACTGATCATTAATTTATGGAGTCTGCGCATCCTAAAAGGGGTCCCCGTTGGTCCCAGCAGTCTTCACATTTGGGCTTTTTTTCTTAAGGTGTCTGTGCTGTTGATAGTTGGATCACTTCAGAGAGAAAGGACAGAGTCATTATCAGCATGGTGGTATTTGTAAAAGTCAACTGTAATTTTGCACTCTGGATGCCCCAAATTGGCATTCAATTTGGGATCTGAAATGCTGGTTGGAAAAGTCATGCTCAAGGTTTTGCTCTGCAGAAAAGAAAACAAACTGCTTCTCGGTGTCAGAGGTTTCTTAAATATCTCAGCATGCGCTGAGCAGACCACCCTGCACTTGTTGAAAGATGAGAGGCAAAACGTGGCAAATGATTATGTCCTCCATTTTTATTTCCACAACAAAGCCCCTTTTCAGCAGTGTCTGTGGTGGAGGTGGAGAAGTGTTACTCTTGACTTTCACTGCACTCAGGGCAGCTTTCCAGGCGAGGTAGATTTCAGCAATGGAAGTACGACAAGGGCTTTCCTTTTATGTGAGGAGACTTGTCACCGTTCCATACGCCTCCACAAAAATGCTCAGAGAGAAGAGTCGGAGTGCCTAAAAGCTTCTTCGTGCAGGACACGACTTGGTGGATGCAGGAGGAGAAGGGCATGTGTGCTTACTGAGCCAAAGGTGTACTTGAAGGGGGGTTTGGTTCAGCGAGAGTTCATGGTTCCTTGTGTGACAGAGGCGGGATGGTGTAACATGACATTACCATTTAGGCTGCCAAGGAAATGATAGGAATTTTTTCAGACTGGGGCTGACTTCAGCCAACACACAGATACACAAACCCTCAAAAGACTCTAACAAGGGATCAGAGGGGCACAAGCAGGAGGCTAGCTGCCTTATGTTGCGACCTGTGGGTGGGTTCTATAGCCTGAGCTGGATAGAAAACTGCAGAGAGGAGGAGGAGGAGGAGGTGGAAGATGATGAAGGAGGATAGGTAAAAAAAATGGTGGTTGCGTGATGGAGAAGTGGGCAGTCTTGTGATAGGTTTATTAGTCAGTTGATGACAAATTATCTTACTATAAATACTATAAATACAATACTTTAAATTGCATTTCTGATGTGATACTGATACCTTCTACTAATCTGATCCCGGGGTTACATTAACAAGCTGTCCCTCCAGAGCCTAGCTTTGTGACTTCAAACACACCAAATCAATGCATATTGTTAAATATATTCATTCATATTTAAAAGCAAAATAATGAAAGACAACTTAGTAAAGATTTTAAAAAGTGTTTTGCACTAGTTTGTTTTTAGCTCAGTGTGAGAGTCTTTACTGCCTAGAAAGCCACAAGAGATTACGCCGCATGTTTACAACAGAAGAGTTTAATGTCAAATACTCTTCCTGATGCAACCCCAAAGGGAATTTGTGTCTGTGGCGAATGTGTTAACCGCTAAACCAGGGATGTTTCATTTTGCATCAAGGCCACATGCAGCCCCCTTTATTTAGTTTTTACTGGGGTGAAGCAGTAAAACTGCCCTTTCTGTCAGTGTAAAGAGGTTTATCTGCACAGTTAATCCCCAGAATATCTTAATAATATGAAAAAGAAGTGCACTTGCAACAGAACATCTCAGTTTTCCTACATAATAAAGAAATGCCGCTGTAGTAAATCTGTCAGCACATTTCTTTGGCCTTAAATCTTTGCTTAATGGTGATGGGGGTGGTCTTCTTTATCTGCGAAGTGGTCCAGTAGGCCAGATTGGAGCAGGCCTTATGTTTGATACCCCCCACTACACCATTGGAAAGACATGTACAGCATGGTGATGTTAATTGCAGCCATTTTAGTCTCTCCTTCCTCTGTGATTGCACCTCCTCACACACGGAGTGGAGCAGACAAGGAAATGAAACGCCTCCAAACTGCTGACTCTTTGCTGTTCCCTTTCCCCACACTCTCGCTCCTGCTGAGGTGTGTCGTAGTAAAAACAGAACTGACCTGATGTGACTGGACAGCTCCGTTGATTGACTCCGTTTTTAAAAGAAGTTTTTGTTGGATAAGTCAGGCAAACCGAATGTGCCGCTGACCCTTTGGTCATAAGAAATGTCAGATAAACTGCCAAATGTTTATCACAAGTAAACTTATGTTGGATTAAAAAGATGAAAAAGAAAAAAATGTGACCATCAGTTTCAGCTTCTGTGAAAATCTGTGTTAGGATGCGGTTTTGTCTTGTCCAAAGAACGCCCTGCTCAGGGGTCGGGTATGAAAATGCCAACCTGCAGAAATGCAGCTCTGGGTTTTCTTCCTGTCATCAGCAGGCTGAAGCAGAGCGCTGCTGCCAGTCTGACCCCTGATGGGGGGCTGACTGTAGGAGGCTGATGCTCACTGGTGTGGCAGTTGGTAGTGTAATGGCAGGCCTATTGCTGGTCCAATGAGCTTTGTGTGGGACTGCTAAAGAAACTAACAGGTCTTTATTAATTCATTATAAGCGTGGAAGATGAAAAGGCCTGAAGGTGCTCGCTTCAACGCTCACGTCTGTTTCTCCACCGAGGAAAGAAGACGCAGAC
Organism: Maylandia zebra; assembly: GCF_041146795.1. Taxonomy (NCBI): domain Eukaryota; kingdom Metazoa; phylum Chordata; class Actinopteri; order Cichliformes; family Cichlidae; genus Maylandia; species Maylandia zebra. The sequence continues at coordinate 28,430,516 of NC_135174.1, read as the reverse complement.
AGGATGACAGGAATGCACTCCTGTGGTGTTAGGATGGTGATCATCTCTTACAGAACATGATATTGCGGTAAAGTGTCTAACAGCATGTACCCACAGAGGGCATGCCTCTGTGTAAAGTCCCCAGTTTAAATTAGACTTTGACTTGCCTTTAATGATTGAAAACATTAGTTCGGCTACACCAATTCAGTGATGCACATTCATAGACGATTAGCTGAGAGGCTGATTGAATCTTATCATGTTCTGGTTATGTCCAGGTTATTCCACCTTTTCCTCAGACTGAGTATTTGCATGTTTTATCTAAGTGTGTTTGAAAAAGCTTTATTAGTTATTGATATGAAGTGGATACAATTTATAGAACAGAAAACAGTCCGAGAAAGGTGTTATTTGTACTTTGGGGAAAAAAATACTTCTTTTTGTTTTAATGTGTCAGTGTTGGTGAGCGGCTGCCTTTAATTGCCACATGGAGGTGGATTTAATTATGAGTGGAGAAAGGTCACCCATTATTCTGCTCAATGGTGGCCAAAGACTAAAACGTGAGTGTTTATTTAGAAAGTTTATGTTCCTCCATTGTGCATCGTACTTGGTAACAAGCAGTTATGAAGAGAATCCCTCTTCCCCCAGAAGACATCCATGGCAGGTGAGTGCTTTAAGAAAGTAATAAGAAAATAACCTGTGTATGCTCTTTTGGAATAACAATAAAGCATTCATCATCTCCATCTAGTTGACTTGAGGAGTGACAGTAATGGTTTTGCTCTGCAGCTCGCAGAACAACAAGTGTGATAAGCTGCTGCAGTCCAAGATGCTCTTTAGCAGCGGCTGAACTTTGAAAATACAACTTTGAGGACTGTCTGCTAGTAATTTGATGTTGTTCTTTTATAGGGTTGAAAACTGTAATTAAATTACAGATGTCATTGTGAAGCTGTTAACACACCTCCAAGAGTATTATGTGGTAAATACGATGGTTGTTTTTAATCCTTTGTGTTTCTAGCACACAATGACCCTTTGGTGGATGAACGCTGGTTTTGTTTTCTCTGCCTCCTGTTGTTTTCTTTGTTTGCCTGACTGTTAGCTGCCGGAGCAAAATAAGTTGGACTCAACAGCAGAAGACCAAAGTCTTAACCTCTCTGCTCTGCTGCTGAAATGCAAGATGCTGAATCTAATTTTTGGATGACTCACATCAGTGGATGCGAGTGAGTGTGTGTGGGCAGTAGTGCCTCATGACTATATGTGTGTGTTTCACTTGTTTGTCAGCTCCCGTACTGTACTGCGAGAGTGGCTGGCACTGTGCGTTTTGTTTTTTTCTGATGTGAGATTGCACATCATCACAGAGCCAAACTATGAAGTGAAGTTATCGGTCTGTGTGGATTGAAATGTCAAGAAAAAAGTCCCAGAGGACTGTGTGTAGATACTACACGGAGACGCGTTTGCTACCCACTGACAGTGTGTGTACACTGTGTTTCCTCGGGTTGTTGTGGTTGCTGAACAAATGCCATCTGTATGTTTGATCAGGAGTGTATTCAGCCAAGCATTGTAATCCCAGGAGTACTGCAGGCTCAGGTTGTTGAATGAAGCTCGAGTGTCAGGGCGAGGCTGCCTCGATTGTTTCAGGTGTTTGATGGTGAGAGTGGACTAAAGGGAGATCAGTAGGTCAGTTGATGTTTTTTTGTGGTGTGTTTGTGGTATTTGTATATGCATTGAGCCATTTTAAAGTTTTTCTACTGGCCACACAGCACAAGTTGTGTGTTTGAAAGACCACATAATACCTTATCAATGCGTTAGAGCACTTTGCTCTCAGATTGCGGCCTTACTTGTGGTTCCTAGATTATTTCAAAGTAGAATGGGAGGCAGAGCCTTCAGCTTTCAGGCCCTTCTTCTGTGAGATCAGCTCCCAATTCGGATTTCAGAGGCAGACACTATCTCTACTTTTAAGATTAGGCTTAAAACTTTCCTTTTTGATAAAGCATATAGGCTGGATCAGGTGACCCTGCTGCTGGGGGATTCCCATGATACACTTGGTGTTTCTCTTTCCCCTCTGTGTTTATGCTTCACTCTGCATTTAATCATTAGCAATTATTAAACTCTGGCTCTCTCTCATGTAGTTTGCCTTTTGTCCTATCTGCCTCCCATCAACCCCCAATCAACTGGCAAATCACAACAACAGTTGCCTCAAGGTGCTTTATATTGTAAGGTAAAGACGCTAGAATAGAACGAGGACTCGCTCATGGGGGGGTTGTTTGAGGTTTGGACAATATAAAAGCGACTGTTATGGTCATTTGGCACCGATGGACCGATCTCAACGAAACGCTGTACAAAGTAATTATTAATATCTATATGTTGTTCACTGCTTTTTATAGTGAACAAGCTGGAACATATACAGAGTCCTGCTTCTGTAAGTGTTTGGATTTGGACTGTTGGTTGAGCCATACCAGGAATCAAAAGATTCTGTTTTTCAGTTAACAAAAGAAAAATCATAGATTCATTGATAAAAATACGTGATAACTTCATGCCTTGTTTTGTTGCTTAAAGCAGAACTGCAGTGAATGATTTTCTGAGGAGAAATTATTATTTGAGGCAGTTGTCAAAAGACAGGATTGAAATGTAGACAGGCGCTTGTTTGCTTCCCTGTGAGATATACAGGTGATGAAAGAAACCATCCCACCTCTGATTCTCCTGTTATTGACAGAAGCTTTCAAAGTGTCTCAATTGCAGCATCAATCTCTCCTTAAGATGCTATGTTAGTTTTTGTATTGCCTGACTGTCACCAGAGAATGTTATCAACCGATTGGAGTCATAAATCCTCCGTAAAATACTGTCGTACTATCAGGTCCAACTTCCGAAAGACATAAGGCAGTCCTCCTACTAAGCCCAAAGTATTTGTTCTCCAGGGAGGATTTTTTGTCGCGTGTGCGTGTTTTGGGAGTGTTGTGAGTAATACTACCGAACACTTTATCCCCACTGTCACACGTACAATCTGTTCAGGTTTTTTTCTCTATGAACACAGACTTTTCAGTTTAGCCAAGTGGACGAATAAGCAGAGAACTGCTATCAACATTAATCGTTTCTGGTTATTTTTAGAACTTCTGTTCTTTGTACCACAACCTCTTTTTGTTTTATTAGTTCATTGCTTTCTTATTAGAGTTCTCACCTCAGCTCATAAGCACCACAGGTGAGAAGCAGGACATCTGCCAGGAAATTGAACCTTAAAGGTTAGCAGTGGATTGACTGAGGAAGTGAAGGGTTTTTGGCAGAGACCTCTCAGCAGGATTTCCACCTCCTCCTTCTTTCACACCACAAAAGGATATTTCTGGGTCGAGTCCCACCTCTGTACTGATCGGGTAGATTAAACCAGTCTGGTCATTTTTCCTTTTGTTCACATTTGAAAGGTTGTCTGAGGTGAAAACAAGCCTCCGGCCTCTTTGCTCATGTGCATAAAAACCTATTGAATCCAGATGCTTTGCTTAGGCCAGATTACTCCAGTGTAATTGTTTCAAACCAGTGATTTTCTTCTCTGATTAGTCACAGTGCTTTCAGCTCTTTTGTCTCTGTTCAGCGTTATATCGCAGGCTTTGTGCTTCAGTCCCTGCAGAAAACTGTGCCTCCTCAAGCTTGAGGGTTTGTTCTAGCTTTGTGTGTCTTGTCACTGATCGTTGGGCAGCAGTCGTGTTTGTGAGCGTCACAGTGACGGTCTCTGACAGCGTTGTGGGGTGTGTGATGGTGTTATGTAAGATGGGAGCGGTGCAGGTAGAAGGGGATGCAGTTATGCACATGTTTGATATAAAAGTTAATTTAATTTATGTTTTCAGAGTCACGGCTAACACTCTGTGGCACTTTTATTTGTTGTGCATTGACTGATTTAATGTATAGTACATCTTCATGAAAGTGGAGCAGCTAAAGTGTCTGATGCTTATGTGCATATGAGCACTGGACAAACAACCTAGTTGTAGGGCTGCAAAACTTTTTGAAAAATTGTGTGCAAAAAGCCAAAAAAATAAAAATGCAGAGCTAAAGAGGATTGCTTAAAAAGCATGCTTACAGTTAGCATGCAGCTCACAAGAGTGCCAGATGCCAAGAATTTGCCGATCCTAAATTTCCACAGTTTCTCTATTTACACAGATCTCGCAGGTATTAATATGATGGTACAATTTCAGTTTCTGTCAAATAGTCATTGCTTTTATTAAATTTGCATCAGCAGTTTGGTGCAACTGCAGCTTACAGTACTTCAGGACAGTATTTCTTAGCTTTAGTGGTTTAAAAAACACTTCGAGCATGAAACCAACAGTAATGTACCCTAATGCTTCACTTATGATGCTTAATGCATCTGTTGCTGTTTATTGTTATTTATGTACATCTACTTTCTTCGTTTTTGCGAGAAATCCCATACAAGATGATTTCACACAAGAACACACGTGTTCTACTGCTTGTTAACACAAATATCTAATCAGCCAATCACATGCCAGCAACTCAATGCATTCACACATGTAGACATGGTCAAGGAAACTTGGTGAAGTTTAAACTGAGCATGAGAAAGAAACTGAATTTAAGTGAATTTGAATACATTTGGAGTATTTTCAGAAACTGCTGTAATTTACAGAAAACACTCTCAAAAAGTGAGCAGCAGTTTTGGATAATGAACAGACTGCTTTGAGCTGATAAAAAGGCAACAGTAACTCAAATAAGCACTCATGACAACCAAAATATGCAGATGATCATCTCTGAATGTATAGAACATTGTTGTTGGAGGCCAGCGGGCTACAGCAGCAGAACACAGTAGGTGTCACTTCTGTCAGTTAAGAACAGGAAACTGAGGCTACAGTTCGCAGGGGCTCACCAAAATTGGACAATAGAAGATCCAGGGGTGGGGCTTCTGTTGGCTGCTTCCAGCAGGATAACACATCAAAGCTCAGATCATCTCAAACTGCTTTCTTGAACATGACGGTGAGTTCAAATGACCTCCACAGTCAGCAGATCTCAATCCAATAGAGCACCTTTGGGATGTGGTAGAATGGAAGATTGGCATCACGTGTGCAGCTCATAAATCTGCAGCAGCTGTGTGATGCAGTCACATCAGTAAGGTTAAAAATCTGTGAGGATGTTTCCAGAACCTTGTTTAATCTGTGCTATGGAGAGTTAAAGGTCTTCTGGAGGTAAACGGATATCCAGCAACGTGTACCTAATAAAGTGACCGGTTGAGCTCAAGAAGGTAGTGAGTGTTTGTTAATAACGGTAATAATTTTACAGCTGCAAACTCAGTTTTTTCTTCAATTTTCAGCTCTGCCTGTTTAACCCCGGCTCAGTACTGAGTGTCGAAAGAAGACCTTCCTCTTTTCCTCACAGGGCAGATGATGTTTAAGATGGCTAGCAGCTGTAGCTAAGCATTTTACTTTGTTAATATTGTGCATGTTTGGCTAGTCATCTGTGGGAGTAAGAAGAACACCCACAAAGAACAAAATGTACCCAGAAAAACGAGATGCTTTTTGTGTTTCAGCCATTTTACCTCTTAAATGTGTGGACTTAAAATTCTTAGAAATATCAGTGAGCTGTGAGCATCCTTTGTGCTGTTTTACATTTCTTTACATAGACTACACAAACTGGACCCTAAATCAACATCCAGAAGGCGTCAGCTCAGTGCAGGTGCACAGTGCATGGAGTTGCACTCTGTATTATTTAGATTTCACCAACTGCTCTGTTACGACACAGCTTCCATAGCTGTCATACAACATAACTGCCGGCGTCTGCTGTGTGTTTGCAGCATGTCAGCAGCCTTTAGCACATCGGTAAGTTATCTAACTTGAGCTGGAGGGAGATAGATAAGGAGAGATGGAGGCTGCCAGGGAGCAGGGGCTTGGCAGAGGATGAAAGGAAAGTTGCAGGGATTGGATCTCAATAGAAAGAGTGTGAGGAGACAAGGGTGTGGATCCCCTGTTCTGCTCTTTTCTTTTCTTACACTAATTAGACTGTAATTAAAGGGGAAAGGCCTGAGGGGTGAAGAAAAAGCAGGTGTTTATGGAAGATTGCTGTATGTATGTATGTGTGCTTGTTCAATTGGAGATGTTGCTCTGGAGTGGCTTTTAAAGTGAAATTTGAGGTTGAGAGAAGAAGAGAGGGGATGAAGATGTGCTTAGAGGGGTTTAAAAAGCAGAAATGTGTCATTATCTGATCCTTTCGTTACTAACACACACACACAGAGCCTCCTTTGAGATAAACGGCACATCTTGGCATCACACATGTGCTGATACGCTTTCATATGTTGTACCCTTGCGGAGGAAGCGGTGCCAAGATGAATCTTCTCCCGTCATTTTCAGATTTAAAACCTGACCTCGTTTACGGTGTTCATGAATACTTTGTGGGAACATATGTGATCGCGTGAACATGCATTCGTTCACGTGTAAATCTGAGAACAACTGGTGCACCGGCTGAATCAGATGCGTCACTGTGAGGCGATGACGATGATGATCTTCTTCCTTCAACACGGCAGCCGTGGAGACTCCCTCTCTTTCCATTACCCCCCCTTCCTCCCTCACGTCCTCGTTCTCGCCTCTCCTACCACCCCGTCAGCTTTCCTGTGGTATGAGCTGAACGTGAGGTGAATAAAAAAATGGGTTGCCCTGTCACGGAAGGGGGGAGATTCCAGCACTTCCATATATGGCTGCCGGAAGTTCACCCCTCCCTCACTCCTTCCAAAGCTGCATCTGTGGAATAGGGGGCGCTGACTCTCCTGCTGCTTGCCTGCACACAGATAAGAGCTCATCTGAAAGGGAAATTGGCTGACTTCACACACATTCACATGCACGTGCACATGCGTGCACACACACGGCATATCGGCGCTGTATTCCCGTCTCCTGAGGGCGTTGAAGAAGGGCGTCTTTAGCGCCGTGATTGTCACACTGGCTGAGCAGAGGCAAATAACATCCATTTTCTGGAAACAAATAATAAGGGACAGCAGCAAAGCACTAACGGTACATAACGGTGCATATATCTCAGCTCATCACTCCCACATACTGTATATAATGCAGTACGGGACTGCTAATTGCTTTCTTCACATTAGCAGCAATGTTATGCACTGCTTCTTTTGTGCGGTGCGTCACATGCTTTAAAGCTTTGGTGACTGGGAGCTCTAAAAACCCCTCTGTATATGTGTTTGTTGATATGTGATGGATGATCAGCAGCACGGTCTTCAGTGAGAAGGCTTCTCAGTGTGAAGCCATAACACTAATGTAAGCTATACTCACGAGAGAGCTCAAAATCACAGGTAGCCTTTTTCTACATATCAGTGGAAAGGAAATTTAACAGATTCCTAGATTTTGTTTAAGAAGGCCGGCCAGACTGCTGGGAGAACCGCTGGATGAGAGGTTGGAGAGCTAACTTATCCGCTAAGGTCAGAAAACTTGGATGCAACGTACATATACAGCTGAACAGACACCTGCTAATTACTGCTAACTAAACGATTAATAACATACCAGAATCCATCTTTGTATCTGGAGGCGGGAAAAACAGAAATATAAGAATATGATCTAATTCATAATTTGAAAAAAATACTTCAGTGGTTCCTGGATCTGAAACTAAAAACTCATCACTTGTGTTTTGGCCTGTGTTCCAACACTCCACCAGATTTAATTAAAATGTATTACTAATTTTTCCTTCTGAATGTCTTGTGGGCTTACACACGGACAAACAAACAAACAAGACTGAAACCATGGCCGCACTTCTCCATCCAACCCTTGAAAATGACAAAATACAGTGAATGCAGTAAGGTGTATTCTCTAACCGTACTGTTCTTTGTTAGTTTTACCCTTTGGGGGTGATATTTGTTTGTTTCTCTGTCTCCACAATCTGCTCAAGGGCTGCCTGCAGGCATCTGTACGAGCAGCATTCAATAACCTCCGCCAAGGCTGAGCATTCCCTCCACACCATGCATGAACTGAGTCACTGGATCCAGAAAGAGATGAGGGCTGTTTTTCTTATTTAAATTGATGTGTTTGTGAAGATGTAATGTGAATTGTCCGATCAATTCTCGTGTCTTCATAGTAAAAATTCCTAGACAAATGCAGATCTGATTTTGACACTAAAACAGTCCCTGCTGTGTTGGGCAAAGCCCGGCTTCTGGTAATATTATCATGCAAATCCATTTATACCTGTCTGAGTAATCCTTCAGACAAACAGGGAAACAGACAAGCTGAACATCCTTGGTACAGGTAATAAGCGTCCAGGTGAAACACGCAGCTGAATTGGACCCAAGTTCTCATCATTTTTACTACTTCAGTTTGAACTTTCACATTAGGAGCAAGTGGCCTTGAAATTGTTGTCTCCTCATTAAAGAGCGCTTGGCGATTTGTTCAAATGTTCACAAGAGACACTAAAGCACCTGAGGTGATGCCAGCATCCATTTTAATCCGATTCCTGCCGATTGGAACGTTTCCTCCGTGAGAATAAAGACCTCTCTGTCGTTATCGGTGGGACTTTGTGAGAAAGCACACAAGAAACAGAACAGCCAGATTGGTAGAAAGCAGCTTCTACCAAAGAAATGTCTGAGTCATTACCAGCACACAAACGGAGACCTAATATGTGAACAAACACAATGACCATGGTACCTATGCTAAAAATGTCATGTGGTGACAACAAACCCCCGTCTGTACCATGTCTGGGAATGTTTCTACACCAGCTGATGCCACGAGAAACAGCAGTATATGAAGATAAGTCACGCTCATGCGCACACACGCACAGTAAAACTTGATGACAGGAGGTCACCTTGACATGTGACTGTAGTCAAATACACACCAGCGCCGCATGAGCCCTCCCCATTTCCGTGGCAACCACATAGAGCAGATGACCTTTCCTGTGTGTGTTTAATCTGGTTACATTTTGTATCCCACCCAGACGGGAGAACAAAGTGGAAACTTTCCTTATCAACTGTTGACAGTTTGGTGTTTTTGTGGTTGTTATCCAGGAGCTTTCTCATTCAGAAACACAGTTGAAACTTTTGTCACGTGACAGAGAAACAAAAGTTTTCTTTAAGATAATATTTTTATGGTAAAGGGCCTGTATTTATAGTAAATATTTATATATTTTTATTAAACCAACCTGCGTACTGTTCCATCTCTGCTTTAGTTGTGGTCAAAATATGATGTTAGTGCTATTTTCTTTGTAAGGTAGAATGGGTGGAAAAAGTCAAGGTCATTAAAATAAGCAATAAAAAAAACATAATGGTGTTTTAAAATATTACAAATACATCGAGGAAAGTCCCCCCCCAATAACTCACAAGCTGCGCATCAGATATGGACCTCTTTTTCTTTCTTCTTCAAAGGAAGGAGGTGCCAGTCCAGTCTGCTGGCCCATCTTGCAAACATTTTTATTTTTTTTAAAGAACGATGAAGTTTTGGGAGTTCCTGATCAGCCAACCAGAAGAAAGAACATCTATTTTCATTAAATACTAACAGTAAATAACTTGAGGCTGGTGGCTTTCACTCATTTATTTTTGCATTTTTTTTGTAGACTGTCTGTTTCGGTCTCCACCTGGTGCGTCCCTGCCTCTCCATCCTCGTTGGGGTTGCCAGATCTCCTCTCGCTGGTTAATCTGTTTGGCAGCCAGCGCCGCAGCAGGTTCTAATGGTGCCACATGGCTGTCTTGGCTTTACAGTAATTTACGCCACGACATGATATGAACCTGCTGCTGTTTATGTAGGCTCTGACTCACCCCACGTTCTCATCTCCTGCCACCAAATGACACATGCTAACACACACATATATGCTCACACACACACATATAGACTGGCTTCTCTACACCATCGCTGATGAAGGCAGCTAGGTCACAATGTTCTTAACGCTGCTTGTTTTCTTTCCTTTGTTCTCTCAAGTGTTTCCCCCATCCATACCTGGGTGGGAGGCATGTATCAGATAGTAGGTCTTTTGAAGTAGGTTCACTACCTAGATGTTCTTTTTTAGGTTTCTGTTTCTCTGCTTCTCTTCGTAGATTCTTTTCTCCTTTATTTATTTTGACCTTGTTCTGTTCTTCTCTTGTTTCTTTCCTGCTTTGTTGCCTTCCTTCCTTGAGTGATCAAAAGAAACAAAATCTTAACAAATTAAATTGATTTTAAAGCATTTACCACGGACAGAGCTTTGGGTTGTTACCACCAAAATTAACTTGGGATAAGGACTCACAAAGGTTTATGCATGTGTGGGCTCTAAGTGTTTGTGTATATAATTCTTCAGTGTGTTTGAGTACACTTTAACTTGTCACGAACGCTGCAGTGTAACACCAGTTTTCCTTCACGCTGCCCCTTGTTCTGTTATTAATAGCTTGTATAACCTCTGCCTCTATTCCAAATCACTCATCTGTCATGGGACGTGGTGTCCGTGCCCTGCGATGTTGCTCTGATGGATCTATTAACCTTGGCTTTGAGGGCTAGCTGCTACCTATTCAATCTCCTTCTCATCATACTAGCAATCTGTTATGGCCATGGCAGCAGTAAGTAAAATATCAGTGGATTTAGGTTGTGGGATTTTTGGATAGATTCTTGTTTAAAACTGCGAAGGAGAACTTTGAAGAACCTTTCCAGCTTACAAAGGCAGCTCTTTTCATTATCAGTTCAACATTTGTTATATTTTCTTTCCTTTTAATTAACAGGGCCAGTGTCTCTTAACAGGATGAAGCTGCAAATCACACCTTTCAAACAAGATGTTAAATTGAAAACAAGGTACGCCAAAAATCTCAGTGTACCTGTGGCCAAGGTGGTGTTTACTACACACGTTTTGTTTCCAACTACACAAAAACAAAATAAAATGATAATGCAGGATTTGAGAAATCTTCTTAGCTGCTCCTCCAGTTCAGGTTGGCAGGGAAGCTGGAGCCAAAGATGCAGTGAAATCAGCTGACTTTGGTTTCAGACTCATCGTTTATCACCTGAAACAGCTGATCATTTCAGCAAGCTCAAAGTGGAAGACTCCTGATTCTGTACTGTTTTCCTTTTATTTTAAATTACGTTTGCTCTTCAGCTCTTGAGGTAATGTCAGGTAAATATGCTTGGCCTCTCGTGAGCTCATTTTTGTGGTGGAGAAAAACTAAACCGAGTCTCCAATAACCACATTGGCTGTTTTGCAGTTTTCATCCCAACTCATACCAACATTTGATCTTGGTTTCTTTAAGCCAACATGTTTTTCCGGTGGTTGCCAATTATTTTTACTGTCCTAACCACAACCGGAGCTTAATCATAAAGCTGTCAGGACAGAAAATGCGATCCTTAGTTAGCAGATAGACCCACACTTTGTTTAGTTATGAATGCCTGGTGCGGCTCTCTGTCAAACCTCAGAGGATGAGATAAATGGATTAATTGTCAGGTGTTCACAAACTGCAAACAATACACACACACACACACACACGGAAAAAAAAACCTTAACAAAAACACTCACAGGCCCAAATCCTCATTTCCCTTGCAGAAATTGCAAACAGCCAGTCCTTCCTGCCAGCACAGTGCTCTGTGAACACACACACACACACACACACACACACACACACACACACACACACACACACACACACACACACACACACACACACACACACACAGGACCATTAAAGTGCTGCAAACAGAAGGTTGTTCCAGAGTTGTGCTTTTGCGCACGCACACAAACAGTCATTCTGCCACGCTCGGATGCTTCCAGGATGAACATCTGTCTGGCCAAGTGCTGGTGAGATGTGGAGGAAGATAAATATTTCACCGAACAGACCGATAACATGTCAGGGAGATGGATCGTACTGCTCTAAAGTCATGTGCGTAGTCTGTGTGAGACTGCATGAGGATGCTCACATGCTTCCAGTACTCTGTCTGTCTATTGGATTGATAATTCATTTGATCTATTAATGCATCTTATTTCTCGTAGATGGTTGCTGTGCACTCGGCAAAGCTTAATTTTCTCTCCTTTTTACTAAATAATTATATGAACATTTGTTTCTTTCTTAAATATGCCTCATGTTGCTACAGTTACTATCTCTTGGCCAGACTTTGCCCTCCCAAAGGTTAATTCCATTTTGCTCTTTAGTCAGCTAATTATTTGCTTATCGTTTCTATCTTCACTCTGGGATCAGCGATGTGCTTCACGGTAGATTATCTCCTCTTTGGCATTTAGTCTGCGCTTGTCACATTAAAAAAACTGCGGCCTCAGTGACACTCAAAGTCCATTAATGATTGATTAAAAACTCGTGATCTAAAAAGAGCAGAAATCAGAGTATCTTTGTCATCACTTGTGTCTTGATGACAATTTTTCAACTTTTTCTTGAAGATATGCTTATAATTTCCCTCCAGATAACATTCACTCGTGTTCCCCCAAAGCTGCAACGTGATAAGACAATCCCTGTATTGTTGTGGAGGTTTGATGCTTAATTGGTAAGAGTGATTAGTGAGTCAATTAGAACACGTGACTGGAGCAAACGGGCAAAGTGAGACAAAGCAACGTTTGCTCTGTAATCCTTCTCATTTCCCATGCAGTCAGTTAAATATGGTCTTTCATTCAGTGGAATGCTAATCAGCCTCAGCCCCTGTTGCTGAAGGAACAATCTCGACTGATTGAGTGTGGATTAAGCAAGGACCGGGCAAATTAATGATCCTATTAGATTATCCCCTAAACCGCATGAGCATGTCGTGACCAGGGGAGAACCCGTGAATTATGGCATGTTTATTGCATTGATAATGATTGACTGTTTGGTGCCGGCTGAGAGTCTTTACATTATTCACAGTTGTTACCCGGTTTGTTTGTGTGTGTGAAGGGCAAAGTTGTAGAACTCCAGCATGGACCCAACTGAACTTGGAAAATGTCAAGAACTTAAAATTGGTGGTGAATTGGTATTCAGTGAAGTATGCTGCTGTTCCTCTGCACAGATGTTTGACTTCAAGACTGCAGTCAGCAACTTTCATTAAAATGAAAAATGCACCCAATGCAATACGCACAAAAAAAGATTCTTGGAGTAAAATGCAACTAAAATATATAAAACTGAAGGTTTAGTTATTGGAACTCTCTCCAACTGAGCTTAAGATCTGTGGACTCAGTAGTCTCTGCACTACTGTATAGCTCTGTAATAATCATTCTGTACATACGATAATTTTTAACCCTACAACTGTTTACAACTTGCATAGTTCTGTATAGCTGTATATCTCAGATTCTGTAAAGTTATTTATTTCATATTCTGTATAGTTTTTCATATTTATATCCTGTTCATAGCCTGTACATAGCTTGTACTCACTACAGCCTGTACATACTTATAGTTATAGAATATTCACAACATACTTCATACCGTGTACATTATAACATACCATAATAGACCCATTTCTGTAATATATGTACATATCTATATTTATTGTAATATATCTATATCACTAAAGCACTTCTGGATGGATGCAAACTGCATTTCGTTGCCCTGTACCTGTGCATGTGCAATGACAATAAAGTTGAATTCTATTCTATTCTATTCTATTCTCTTTTAAAAAAACAACTAAAAACATCTTTTTCGAATTGCATTTTGTTACCTTCTGTCTGTTTTTGTTTTTTTTGTGAAGCACTTTGAGATCTTTTTATCTAGAAAGGCAAAATAAAATTTTACTTACTTACTTCATATAATTAAACAATTAAATCAAGTAAATTTAATGTGACCAGATTCCATGGAGTTAATTTTCTACACTGTGGTTAAGTAACAACATTACATAAAACATTTAGGTGTAATCAGATTACTTAAAGTCAGGATTTCTGGCATATCTATTTGAGTGTATTCTGTTGTGTATAGAGGTTTTTGGTGGGTGTGCAGTTGAAGCCGAGGTGGTTGGATCAGGATGCTGAATTTCAGCATGTGAAGGGCCACTTGTAACTACACTACATCTGTCGATATCACTCAGGCGCTCACTCTGGCAGAAAGGCACTTAGGTCAGGTGGGTGACAGAAATCTTGCATGAATTCAGACTTGACTGATATCACACTGCTGAGAATCAGACCTGAGTTAGAGTTTAGTGCCACATATATAAAAACTGCTTGGTTTCGGACAGTTTTTTAGCTCTTAAACGGCTCGCTTCAGACGAGAGAGAAACTGAGGAGAGAAAAGATATAAAATAATTTGACCCATCAAAGCAAAGAGCTTTTCCTTTGCAATGTTTCTGTTTTATAATTTCTCCGTGCTTACAGTGAACACAGTGGTCACAATGACTGTTTCTAGTGTGCAGCTGAATGTGTCAGTAAGTAGCGCATATGAAATAGTTAAGGTATTTTAATAGGAAGCATCACATCAAGAATCAGGAATGCAACACATGAAGCTGGACCTGTCTGACAGTGATTACATAACGCAGCTCACACAGTGACACTCACGCAAACGCATACACAGACACACACTTCTTCACACAGTCGTTCCCCGTTCCTCGCTCTGTTTATTTAGACATGAGATCCAGGCCGCTTTCCATCATCTATTTATATTCTTTTGTTGATCGTTCCTTTCTTCCTGCCAACTGGTGGTACAGCCATGGTGATGATTACTGCTGCTAGGAGTGTTCCTCCGTACTGGGTTTGTTCAGCAGCCGACGCCTTGCATAACAGAAAATGCACCCAGAGATGGGAGAGAGGGGATCTGGATATAATTAGGTTTGTTTTTGCCAGGAAAGCCACAAAGAAACACCACCAATGGCCTTTTTTCTTTATGTGTGTGTGCACACACACAAAGCATTTATGACATCATATTGTAGCAATGCAGCAATGTCAGTATCCACAGCAGGGTGCTTCTGATCACATGCAAAACCAGTTTTGGACCCAGAACCTTGCAAAGCCGAAAATACTTTTATGCATTTAGTTTCAGTCCATTTCCCTGCATGTCCCACTCCTCTAACTCTTCCTTGGTGCCAAACTAAACCAACCTCATCTCATTTGTGCACCTTGAAGCTCATCTCACTCACCGGGCAGTCAGCCTATTTTCCTTGCACCCCTGTGTCGTCCTGTCCTACTTCCCGCTTCCATTTCTTTGAAATCATGGAGAGGTTTGTGAACCAAGGTGACTATTCTGCGTCAGCCGGTGGGCATGAGCAGGCGTCCCGTGTAGCAGGCTGACTTGGAAAAAAAGGCATCCATCAAATTTAAACGTACCCTACTCTTTCTTTGCAGAATACTCATTATTCTGTCTGCTCTGTCCCTTTGTGCTTCTTCCTTCAGGCACTTTGAAAAGAACACAAGCATCCTTACTGCCTCAACTGAAGTCGTAAGCCAATATCAAACAGTGATATGCTTCTAAATTCACTGATTAAATACGCTGTTCTCAGAATCTGTTGGTCCTTGCACTCTACAAGACCAAGGTGCCCTGTGGTATCTGGCAAATTGATGTTTGCAGAGGACCTTTTCAGATACTTCAAGCACACTAGAAACCCTGCAAACTTTGGCCTTGTGTCTTACTAGTTTTGGGGTACTTACATGGAAATAAGAGCCCACTTTAATGGTCTAAGGGGACCTATGTATACTCCAGGAAGTTTTTGCAGTTTGTAGTTCCTGCAGTGCTCACATGGAAAGTCTGGGACGCGTCCTTGAACGACTAGAGAACTACAAAAATGTTTCTACTATCTGAAAATACCAAAATTAGCGTGGGCCTTTTGTATTTCACTAGCTGGGCCCACGTCCTCATTTTAGGTTTGACAGCGTTTTACTAGGTAAAAGTGATGCTTTGACATGAATTGAGCTGTGGTTTGGGGAAGGCCTCGAAGGGGACTGGCGACGGCTCCCGGGCCTGGCAGATCCCCGTGTACTGAATAGAAATGAAAAAGTTAAAAGGATTGAGAACAAGGAGGGAGGGAGGGGCACGTAAACGAGAATGAACAGCTTGCAGAGCTGGGGGAACCTATATAGATGAGAACCGGAAGGAGCGTGTTGGGAGGCGTGGTCCTGCTCCTGAAATTCCAATACATACATACAATACATACATTCTCTATCACCATTTCCATTGAACACGCTGACTTTAGAAACTGTTTACTTAACTTCCAACAGGCTTTGATTGTTAAGACATGAGTGATGTTCTATTCACCTCATTAGTCAGTGTGCCATAACTGATTTAAGCGCCTTTTTGCACTTTCTAGGATTTGGATCATAGTCATGATGGCTTAGATTAAGGCTGTTTGTTAGATGCTGCTCATCCCTCACTCCCTTTACCTTCCCTCTGCTTCCATCCGTGCTGCCTCTCTGGCAAGTTTGAAAAGAAAGTTGCAGAGAGAAGATTTCTGCTTTTTAAATTGCTGGGTTTGGCCGGAGATGCAGCGAGAGTGAAAGGGCAGCTTGGATTGAGGGGGAGGCTGAGTCACTGCAGAGACAGACAGTAAAACTCATTACGCATTTGTTCTTGACTTTTTCTTCACTTCCTAACAAGGCCTCGGGCCTCTGTTTGTTTGTTCTCGTTGTGGATGCACTTCACTGCTTGTGCGCTGCTGACCAATGCTTGGCCATCTGTCATGAAGGAAGGAGATTTGGATTCGTGCACTGTTTTATGTGTATATCTGTTGGGGAGTAGTCTGAACTTGATATTGGCAGTTTTTCCCTGTGCTTTAAGTCACAGCGTTGCTCATTTTTACTCATCGTATTACCAGCTTGTTGCAGTATTTTGCCAGTCTTCTCTATTATTGCAGCTCCAGCTGTGACGTTTTCTCTCTGCTGCCAATCTCCCAGAGCAGCGTGTTATGTTGCTGAATGTTTCACAGGCAATAATCAGCAAATTCATCTAAACACGTGATCTGTCTTCACCCACTTTGCTGTTCTTGATGTTTGACTTAATCTCCCCCACTCCGTTTAGCAGATATCTACAGAATCTGACTTTTCGGAATTGCCTATTCTGTTTAATGCTTCACTGAATAAAAAATGAAGTGCTGTGCTGTACAAGAACATATAAGCAAAGATTGGGGTGCTTAGTTTCGGTGTTAGTGTTCTCTGTATTTTGTATTAATGATGGAAAAAGCGATTTGTAATGTGAGAGTTATCACCTTGCCCCGCAGCGCCTCAGAGCTGCGAAGCGTTAAGCAATTTTACTGTTCTGGTTCACTATCACCGCTCTCATCAATCTCATTTCCAGCAGCAGGCACCTTCTTCCAGCTAAAGAAGCTTTGGTAAACCTGCCGTTCCGTATGTGATCAGGATGATTAACGCGGAACACAAAGAGCAGCTAAAGTACTGGACATTAACCTCTTAATATCCAACACTGACCCTCTAGGGTTTGGGTTAGGTTAACGGCCACTACTGTTTTCATTTGTTTGCTTGGAAACATTGTTTATGTGTGAGACTTCATTTAGGAGTTAACATCTTCTAGCTTGTGAAAGTTTTCCTATTTGGTATGTGGCTAAATAAAACCCAACCCGAACCCTAGGAGAGTTGACACCGTAGATTTTAACAGGTTAAACTGAAAGTTAGTGAGTAAATATTTAAGTGGAAAAAAATGTTGCTGGGTGTATAAGACACCATAAGGAATCATTTGTTTGTATTTATTTTATTTTAGCAAACTTTCTTTGTAGTTTTAATAAATATTTTATTTGAAAAAGTATTATTGATGTCCTGCAAGCTGTAGATGGTATAAGCTTGTTTAAGTTCACTTCCGCTATGTATGAGTGGGGCTTTTTGGGTCCAACGATGATCGTCTTGATTTCATTTGTCTGAATTTCTGGTACTGACCTCTGAGACTCGATGACCGCCGGTGAAAAGGCAAATTTTGTGTTATTTTTGGCCACAAAAGCAATTAGCAGGAGCAGTGTGCCAGAGTTCAAGTGTTAGGGAGACAGAGGGAAATGGCACTGGGTCCAGGTCTGCTGCTGAGCTGAAGGATTCAGCGGCCAAAACCAGATTTTATTTTTAATTCATACAGCAGGGGAGCTGAGGGGACAAAGCACCACACAAACATACAAATATAAGCCCTCCCTCAGTGACTCTTTCCCTCTATTTCATCCAACCATCCTCATCGTCAGGCTCGGAGTCTTGAAATGAATCCTCTGCTCTCCTTTTCCTCATGGTTGGCTCAGTTGACTCTGTCTACGACTGTGTGTGTGTGTGTGTGTGTGTGTGTGTGTGTGTGTGTGTGTGTGTGTGCTCATGCCCCAGTAAAGAGCAGAGCTCTGTCACTGTAGCTCATGTCGGTGTTTGTATCGTATCTTTCCTGCTTCTAACCAAGCATACCTTCTCTTTTTTCTCTCTCCTTTTCCAGTCCATCATGGAGCAGTTTAACCCGTGCTTACGGAACTTCATAGCCATGGCAAAAAGCTATGAGAAGGCGCTCACCAGTGAGTACACCAACCATTTCTTGTTTACCGTCTGTCTTCGTCGTTCTCTCGTTCCTCCAGTCGTCCAGGCAGAGGGCCAGCTCACCCGACACTTGGCGCTGCTTCTGTATCGTCTTGATTTACCTGGAGACTGGTTAGCTTTAGGGTGACGATGGCTCAGATATTCACGTTAAGAGCATTGTTGATGCCAAGCTTACAATCCCCATCAGAAGCTTTTAAACTACACACACTAGTTTGTGCCTAGATCTTATTCACACGTTCGGTATTGTGCTGTGATGTCCTGTGATTGTTCCGCTGTGATCTCTTCCTCCTTTCTGTCCACCAGCAGTTCCTCTCATCATTCTCATTAACGTCTGTCTCTACCTTTTTATCCTTTGTCATTGCTTTTTGAGGTTTGAATTGGTGTGATTGTGTGTGCGTGGGGGGCAAAGAGTAGGGAGGTGTGGGAAACTGAGGTATACACTCAGTCAAGGTCAAAGACAAAACACAGGAAATATCCAGAGGGAGCTAAGTGGAGCATTAGCCAATGCAAAGTGGAACAGGGAGAGTCGTGAGAATAACGGTACCCCTACCCCATGAGGCCCAAGAAATGAGAACGAGCAGAGCCGGTATTCAGGACAAGACAGGATAAAAAAATGTTTTGAAAAAAGGAGAAGGTAGAAGGAAAAGACTGCGAGACAAATGTTCACAAAAACAGAAATTCCAAAATTCTCAGCAGTTATTGGAATCCTGGAGAATGTCCAGTGGCTTATTCTTTAACTTCACAAACTCTGATTAACTAAAGCTACGCAGTCAGCATGGATAACGTGATTTCATGCCTCTGGGTCAGGCCGATAATGCTTGTACTGATGCCTTGTACAGTATATGTATTTAGATAACACACGCCTCCAACCATGTTGAGCTCATTTATTGATAAGAAAACCTTCCAGCTCTGCTCTTAGATGTCACTCTGTGGAGGGAGGAGGATGAGGAGGAGGAAGAGGAGGTTATCGGGGTCGTATCATATATTCAGTGATGGTGCAGACTTGCTTGGTATGCTGCGTGCGGTTTCGAACCGGGCTCTCCTTTGTGTGCTCGGAGAGGAAATGCAGGGAAGACTCGGCAGCCTGCAAGAACAATAAAGAAGGCCTCACTCTAGTCTGATAGATAAGGCTAAAAATAGCCCTGCGACTCTCTGAGTGGGGATTACACTTCATCAATGCCAAGCAGCGGCACAGAGGCAGAGTTTAGAGTGGGGCTGGGCACCCAGCAAGCATCTATTGTCATAGGAAAAATGCCAGTGCAGCCCCTCCTCGTACTAGAAGTGGGGCGGCAGCTTGACATCTCAGCGGACTGAGAGGACCAGAATGATGCAGGAAGGAGCCTGCTTTCTGGGCTCGATGAGCACAGTGTGGTTTGGGATGTAGCGCTCAGCCAAACTCTCTCTTTATTAAAATCTTAATTGCAGCGTGGTGCAGGGCTGCAGCAGAAACGTGGGAGCTGTGCGGCTGGAACATGCTGTGCTTGTGGAGAAAGAGGAGAACACATGTGAAATCAAATAAAAGGAAGATGTCAAAACTGGGCTGTTCAGCTGAGACTGAGATTTCTGTCTTGTTTGGTGACATCACTGAAAAATCGTTGGTCTCAGTGGAACCTTTAAGCTTACAAGAGTACAAAGATGTGTCTACTGATGGCTCTGTGATTTAGTAATGGCCAACCTTTTCTTCAAAAGCAGTTAATTAAAAACTAGTAACTTTAGTTTATCTTTAATCTGCTTGTTTGGTTCAGTTACCATAAAACAGGAGAATATTTGAAGCTGTAATCAGGAGCTGTCTTTTTCCAAATTTAGCCCATTTATAAACGAGACGTTCGGGTTTTGAGCTGAATCAGATTTGTCTGCTTTCTGTGGAGGAATGTGAGAGGAGGCTTGATTGAGGTTGTGGAAAGCTTGATTTTGAAATTGATGACATTAACATGAGTCACGTGTCACCAACCTCAGCTGATTTAAACCTTGTTTATGTTTCATCTGCTCTGCTCTGTATTGGCTTTATATCACTGTTCTAATCCTCTTTACAGGCAGGTCCTCCTTTTCCTCGTCCTCTGCCTTCTTCTTCTTCTTCTTCTTCTTCTTCTTCTTCTTCTTCTTCTTCTTCTTCTTCTCTTCTTCTTTATTTTTTCTCCTGCTTCTGTGCCTCTCTGTCACTTTCCAGCTGACAGACAAGCAAAGCATTCCCTGGAGCTAATCCGGCTTCACCTGGACCTGCTCTCCTCCCGGCTGAGATTTCTCTGCACATCGATTAAATTAGCCTTGCTCACCCAGCCATCTTAGCCTTACCTCCATCCCCTTGCTTTCGCATCCACTCATATCCTACCTAAGCTTAACTCAAGCCAGGCTTCAGAGAAGCCGGAAAAGGGTCTTGGCCTGTCACTGTCATAGCTTACGGAGGAGGGTTGCACTGCTGTGTAAAGACTTTTGTGGCTTTTTATTCCTGGTTTTCATAAAAGAGTCCTCACAAAATCGTCTTACTGGAGAAATGAAATTGTTAAGTGCTTGTGCAGACTGAGAAGCCAGACGCTGTCTTAATTTACAGAACAATAACTTGCATAGCTCAGTGTCTCCGCGGACTTCTAGATGTGAATAGATTTTCATTGTTTTCCATGCGGGGATATGAATACTTGTCATTTTCCTGCTCTCTCTGTGGGATTCTGCATGAACCTTCTCTGGCAGTTCAAAACACACTCATCAACATGACGGCCCTGTAATAAACTCAGCGCTCATCCATATGTATATCCTGACTAGGCATGTGTCCTCTGTCATCATGACTTTCACTCCCCGTGTAGCTGACCCCTGACCTGCTTTAATTCACCGTCACCGCTGCCTGAGGCTGTCTTGCCCTCATTTCTAAGCCCTGAGTCACCGCCGTGTCTCGGCTCGTGTCCCCGGCTTCTGTGGCGATACACCGCAGAGAATAATGGTCGACAGTATTTGAATTGTAGAGTGCTTACACATCACTGCTGTGAAAGGGTTTGTCAGCATATTATTATGTATGGGGCTGTAAAGATGTGAGGTGCCATTAGGATTTTAAAGCTTTATTTCATCCAAATTACGAGAATACTTATTTTTTCTGCTTATGCCATGCAAATCATTTTTATTGTCTGTCATAATGTAAATTTCAAGTGCACCAAGTGGCACATATTCAAAAAAGCAAACATATTGTTCACCTACTTGGTGTTTTTGCTTATATTTCAGAACCTCTACAGCATCTGTGTTTAATTTAGTCCAAAATCTGAGGGTCCAGGTTCATAACTAATTTGATTAGACTAAAACATTTATAACCTGTATATGAAGGACAAACTTGGAGTTTTAAACCACCAAAAGAAATTTAACTCAATCAGCTAGTTTATTAAACTAGAGAAGAAACATTACTCTGCTGGTCTAGATTAAATTAGATGAGATTAGATTAGATTAGTCCTTATTGTCTCCCTTGGGAGAAATTTGTCTTGGACAAGCGAGGGCGACACGTCACATAAAATCATAACTTCACACACTGATAATCGCCCTGAAGTTTGGTGCCTCATACCTTTATCAAGACAATGAGGAAATCGGTTTTAAGATTAATCTCAAGCAGCTGCATATAAGTTACAAGTGCCATTAGCTTTCTTTATTCCATTTGTAGTTCGTTACAGCATTATTGAGCAGATTCAAACAGGTTTTGGATCCATAAGGGTAAACAATGTTTAAAATGCCCTCACGTTATTCGTATTACATGGCACTGAATAAAAAAACAAAACAAAAAAACAATACAAATATTCATATTTTATATTTTTCATGTTTCATTTCTTCTCATTGTATTTCCACTTCTCCAAAGAGGCTGTTATAGTTTCATAATTATTATTTTTTAAATATACAGAATTACCTTTTGGGATGGATGCAAAGTGCCTTTATGCAGTACGACTGATTTCAGGCTGAGTTTTCCTCCTCCACTCATCTGTATCACACTCACAACCCACAAATAAACGATAAAATAAAATAAAAGTTTCAACATCAACACAACAGACAAAGTCATCATCAGTTTCAAAGAATGGAATAAGATCCTTCTCACGATGGTTCCTGGAGCCGAGAGGCTTTTCTCACTGAGCCTAGACTAACTCATGTGACCCTGGCTGAGTGAATAACCAAGGGACAGATCTTCAAAGTCTTCATCACTACAATGTTGTGCAGCCAGAGACTAAATATCACCAGACTCTGATAAACTAGACCAGTTTAAATGGGAGTTGATATTTCGACTTAATGTGATGCAGATCTATAACTGATGACAGGTCAGGGTAACTGATGGATGATTTAATTTTGGAACTGTATCCAGAAAAAAGATCAAATAAACAAAAGTAGCAGACATAAAATGATTCTGTGATCTCTCCATACCAAAAACCCGAGCTCTTTCCCCTCCCCTCAGTTCCTGCTCTCTCCGTCACGCTCTGTGTGTGCTCCGTCACATGACTCTATTTCCTCTATTTTCTGAGTGCTGCCTACTCCAATCAGAGAACGTATCAGATGATGATGATTAAAAACGTATAAACCTAAAATTTAGATCAGTGGGTTGTCGGTTTACTTCAATGTGATGTCTACTTGAAAACTGCATTGTTTTCACATTTTAGACATAAGATTACTGTATGATGGGAGGAAACTAAGAAACAAACTCATTGTCAATATATAGCCCAGAATAGAGAAACCTTTTTTTTCCCTTTATGACCTGAAAAAGAACCTTTGTGCAACTTACAACAAAATTACTTTTTTTAAGCATTAAAAATGTTTCTCCTGGTAAATTATAAATAAGGAAAGTAATAATAAACGAGGTAAATAGGAAATAAAAAAGTCAATTAAGAAGAAGAGAGTCTGTTGGTTTCAAAATGCCCACATTTCAAATTTGGAAATTTACTGAGTGATTCTGCTGAATATAGGAAAACTGTTAGCTGGATGGTATTCACTTTGCAAGAAAACAAAAAACATATTACATTTTCTCTGTTGACCCAGAATCTGACCAAAAAAGAAATCCTTTAAAACTGATTAGAACAGGGAAGATGAACAAATAACATGTTTGTTTTTTTAATTTTCCTGTAATTTGGATAAACTAATCCTTTAAAATAGATTTTTCCAAAGTAGTTTGTGGTGAAAGGTTGTGCTTTGCTTTTTAACCTGGCAGTCTTGAGATTTCTGTTTCCTGTAGTTGCCTCCATAGAGCTTTTTCTTTTCCCGCCTGGTCTCCATTTCCGCCTGTCGATCTCCCAACCTTACCTCTCTGGGGGAGGGGAGGGTTGTAGGGGATGGTTGCAGAGCTGAAGAAGACATCATTTCAACTCCGCACCCTTGATCTGATGCCCAATGCTTCCATGTTTCCAGGTGTCACATATGCTGCAAAGGGCTACTTCGACGCTCTGGTGCGGATGGGCGAGATGGCCAGCGAAAGTCAAGGCTCTAAGGATGTTGGTGAGTCCTTGTAGTGGCAGTAGCACCCTTGATGGGGTACAGGGGGGTTACACAAGCAGATGGTGGATGGGATCGTGCTGTAGGGCAGAAGCAGCTGATGACCAACCTGAAATTGGACACACACACCCAAACACACACTCACAGATGTTTTTCTAGCACTTAAGTGCTTCAGAACGTTGTGTAAATCTTAAAGATGAGCGTTAGCCTGTCTTTTCCTGCACTTCAGAGCTTATTTGATACATTATCACCTCCAATTCATACAGTGAAACACATTCTGGTTCGAGAAGAATTAATTCTGCATGATTGTCACAGCTTGCCCATTTGGTTAATCCCTTGTTTCCTCACATTCCGGAAAGATAAAGGCTTTCCAGTCACTTTTTTATTGCACCGCTGTGAGCGAGTAATAAATTTACAAATTTGTTTGGCATTTGGTATTCACAAGAGCGCACATGGCGAGGTGGATTTGCTTTCTATTCATAATAAGCCCTCAATATATTTACAGTGCTAATGAAAAATCTTCCTGTTTTGAATGGCGCTTCCAGCAAGTTGTCAGGATAAAAATTTCCCAGCTCCCTTTGCTCTCACGCAGCGTGTCGTCTGGTTTCGGTTGGATCAGCTCTGGTTCTGTTTGGTATAGACGCAGCTATAGTGATAACTGGTGTTGATGAGAACTAGCTGATAGCTGTTGTATGAAGCAGGACAGCACTGTTATAATTGTAGACCAGGTCACATGCCGGGGCGTGTGCAGAGTCTTTGTTAGTCCGGGATTGTGGAGGCTTCTTCTTTCCTTCACCTTGATGGGATGTAAGATAGCAGGCGTGTCCTGAATCAGCAGAAAAGAGGAGGAAGAAAGGATGGAGAGATGGTTAGAGGAGTGTGACACAGACATATCTGAGGTGACTGAGGAGGATATAAAAGCTGCATCCATTATTCATGTGAGGACCTTTTTTGGGGGCTTCCTCGCATTTCTTCTGGAGCTACATCTTTTCGCTTTTCCTCCCTTTCTCTCTTTGAGCAAATACCGGGTAGAGCTCCAATATGAAAAGCTCTTTTCTTTATCTATTCGGTTTCGCCTCCATGATTTTTTTATGTAGTTTGAATCATTTTCATATCACACTGTTTTAGGGTTGAATGTTTAAACATCCAAGCCGGTGACTAACTTTAAATATAAATCATTAAAGCCACTTAAAAGTAGGAGGAAAGGCCTTTGCACACCAAGACTATTTTCATCATGAGTAAATATTTCTCCCAAAATGTCCGTCACAGTGTTTTGCAACTGTTTGTAGGAGTCACTTATTGTGTATATATGCAAATATGCACTACACATGAACGCTTTTCATACATTAGAGATGATTCTTTTTAAAAAATGCAAATTTTTGACTTTGTGTGCAAACTCCTTAACAGGACATCCCATCATCCATCTCTGCATCCCCATTTCCATCAGCTTGGTTGCTCTTCTGTTTGCCTTTCATGCTCTCTGTCCTCCACGACTGTGCTTCTGTAGTCTTTTTGTCTGCATGTTTGTGTTTCTTTTTCAGTTTCTTTTTCTAGCAGCCTAACCATGACTCAGCAGCCCTTTAACAACTCAGCAGAACTTCCCTCCGCCTCCAGTGAAATGACAGACTAGGCTGAGCAAAATGGATTGATGCCGTCTCTGCATATCAGCAGCGCTCAGAGCGGCTGTGGTCTGTGCAGAGCGGAGGGGGAGCCCTTCTGACGGCGGTTATTGCTTTTGTGGATTCTTTAGCATATTCCATTACTGGTGTTAAGCCTCACGGCTTCACTGAATTACCTGATGAAAACAGAAGAAAAATGTAGTTTGTGGATGATTCTGCAGTCACTCGGTATGAAGTGTGCAATTTATATCAAAGTTCTCCCAGTTAATCCATAGATGACAGTGTCTCAGTGGGATTTTCTTTTCTGCAATAGAAGTAGACAAATATGAACGTTTTCTGGAGATACTGAATTATTAAAAATACATGAGCAGGCGATGAGAGATAATTATCCAATTTTTCTCATTAGACCAATTCAATGATACGTTATAAAGTAAACAGCCTCCTTTTGCCAGTTTTGCCGGTTTTGCTCCAGAAGAAGCCAGAGGAAACACTGAGCACCATTGTTGCTGCATAATGTGGAAAAACTCCCAAGCCTGCCAGCTTATTAATTAACAGATAACAAGGGTTGTGCGTTTGGTTTTGTGTGTGTGACTGAACTAAATTTCCTCAGCTGGCACATGTCTGTAGCTGTGACCGGAGCCACGAGCACAGAATCCCAGATAAGCAAAACTGTGTGTGCGTGTTTGCTGGGGATAATCACTCATCCAGGCCTTTACCACAAACTTCATAATTAATGAGGAATGAAGGCAGATTTGTAAAATCGTCCAACTTGTAATTGTTCCTTTAATTGGGTTTTGTTGAGGAGAAAATGTGTTGGCGCCGTGGAGCTGAAGTAACAGGGCCGAACTACAGACTGCTTCAACTCTCAAAGTGAAATCTGGCAAAAGGCTCCGCCACCTCCGACTGTACTCTCTGAAACAATGTAATTAATCACAGCGCATTAAGATGAACAGCAGCTAATGGCATTAGCACATGAGCAGAGGATGGAGAGTTGCATGTGACAGGGTGAAATGAGGAGGGGAGTGAAGTCGGGCTGAGAAATTGACCTTGATGGTCAAAGAGAAAAATTTAATGTGGGATGGAAAAAGCACTGGACTGTTGATGAATTAGCTCACACATTAGCAGCTCTGATCTTATCCAGGCTAAATGGATCACTGCCGTTCCTCTTAAATAAAAGATGGCGCGAAAGTTGATCATATTAGACATTATTGAACAGCTTTAAGTTACAATAAGTGTCCTGTTTGTGGAAGATCTGATGTTTTAATGAAATCGTGAATGAATCTTTGAGGCTGACGTTTGCAGTTTGAGTCTGTGATAGTTTTTCTTGTCCTGTAATTGTAAATGGTGAAATCCACTTTGTCAGATGGCGTTTGTGCCTAATCATTAAGCACAAGGCATTTTATAGCAGTGGCACCTGGTCAATACTGGTTGCCTGTCCTAAGTTGGTCTGCAGAGTCCACTTGAGGAGGCTGAAAGGGTGGAGGTGGGCTAAGTCACAGGTAAGTCAACCATAAAAACCACTTGGTTAGATTAAGGCATTGAAAGTTACTTATTTGGTGAAATTTAGTGGTTTGATTTAAAAGGCACCCTGCACCTTACCCCAGGTGGCAGCAACCTTCGACCAGTACCATAAGTTGCTGTAGGACCGTGTGGACAGCCTAGCTTCAGTGTGGCGAAGGAACTAGTTCCTAACTGAAACTTCTGTCTGTGTATATTCCCAGTTATCCATTTCATGGTAACCTGTAGATCCTGAAAAGATGTTTTACCTCTTCAGAGCTTAAGAAGCCTCTTAGATGAGAGGCGGAACAGCTTAAAAACCTGAAGAAGTCCAGCTGTGGTTTTTTTCAAGCTCTGAGGACTTCTACATGGGTTTGCTGTTCTGTTTCTGGCACTATCACCAAACAATGACTCGTAAAAAAAGCAAAATGTAAGCCTTGAAATATAAGCATACAGCAAAAAAGGTTGACTTAAGGATTTCTGGTGACACCAGCGGTAAAATAGTGTTGTGGATTTCTTCTCCTTACTGGCCACTTTGAGCATTTTACACCAAAAAACATGTTCATTCATTCATACAAGGCGTTTATCCTTCACATACAGCATTATATATGGAGTATATGGATGTTCACACACTGATGGATGCATCAGAAGTGATCGTGGGTTCAATATGCTGAGTGAAGCTTCGATGTCTCAGTGAGAAGCTGAAGCTGCGATCAGTGGGAGACCGCCTCTACTATTTGAGCGTGAGTCGCTGAACTAATCCAGCCTTTACCCGTGAATAGCGTTACAAAAAAAATGTAATAAGGACTAATGCATGTTTCATAATAAAGCCTCAATCTGCTTTTCAACCCATTTTCAGCACCAGTTATTAACAGCAGAGGTTTATGAATGTGTCAAACTGCAAAAGAAGTTCTAACACAGAGATGCTCACCACGGTGTTTTTAAACTAAACACTCTGGCAGCTTTGTGTGTCACTTAAGAAGCAGCTGTGGAGACATGGGAACAGTTTAATAGTAGACTTGAGCTGCCGACACACAAACACATACTCATAAATAGACTTATTGTACAAGCAAACACCCTCACATGCCAGAGCAGGCCATAATCAAACTGACTAAAAAGCAAGAAAGCATTACATGATTATTATCCACTCCTGCAGCCTTAAAATAAACTGACACACATCTCCACACGGGGACAGAGATGGACCGTGTGGTGTCATACATGCTAAACAACACATGAGAAACTGTGACAGGAAGAGGAAATGATGCACCGCTGTGCTTCATTCACTTGTTCTTAATTTACGCGATGCTGTCAGAGTTTGAACAACTGCTCTGCTGCATGACTCCCTGTGAGGAGAGACGAGATACTCCATGACTGCAGAGTGGAGTGTCATCCCACTCATCCTCTCCGCTTTCACTACGCTCTGTGTCTGCGAACGCCCCCGCTTTGATGTGGGAGCTCAGGCAGCCCTGGGAGAACACGCCGACTCTGCACACATTTCTAAAAATAGATTAAGTGAAACGCAGCGACTGGAGCTGCTTCAAAGCAGGAGGAGAGAGGAGCTCGGCGCGCGAGCCGCAGCCCAAACATGGTTCGCCGGTGATGTCAGTATCGATGAAAATGACATTATCCTTCTTCCGTATACTAAATATGGGCATGGTTGTGAGCAAAAAAATAGGAGGCTCCTGCAGTTCCGGTTCCCCTTTGTCCATATAAGGTCTCTGCCATTCAAATGCAGCGTTAGGCAGGGATTGTACTCACTCAGGTCTGTGCTCAGACACAAAACCTGCTGGAAGCATGAGGAAAAACAGCCCTTTGGCTTTTCTTATCGTTTCCTGCAGTACAGCTAATTTAAAATCAGCAGACTGTACATCCAAACCCGCATTCATTAAAATCTACTTTAAAATCTCGTCATTACTCAGGCTTTTCACGTATGTCTTACCGCAGGTAGAACATGGAGCAGGATTGTTCAACAAAACAGGATTAATATCATGAGCCTTATAAAAGATGACCTCATTAAAACTGTTCTGCTCATACAAAGTCTGCTTGGGGTGGCAGCAAATGGAGATGAGATCCAAAAAGACATCCTATTCAGATGTTCAAACTACCTCAGCTGTCGCCTCCTGATGTGAAAGAGCAGGAGCTTCAAGCCTCCTCTGGATGTCTGTCTTTAAGGCTGAGGACAGCCAGTGGCAAAGATGCAGCTTCATATGTGAGGGTTTAACTGTAAATCGACTGGTAGATCAAAATCAAATCAAAATTTATTTATATAGCACATATTAAAAGAAGCTTTGCCTTCTGGCTCAGCTCTGTCTTCGCTTGGATTCTCTGGTACATTTACATCACCGCTGATGCCGCACCGGTTCAGCTCACGCTCCATCTTTTCATCACTCCCGTGTAAGACCTTGAGATAACTGAACTTCACCGGTTAAGAAGTCTTCCCTCAGCTCAGACAGAGCCACAAACTGTTCTCCAGCATAGATTCTGATCCCGGGTTTCTCACAGTCTTCTCATGGTAATGTTCCGATGAGGCCAACAGAGCAGCATCATCCCCCATTCTGTCTTTTTTACAATTAGATTAGGACATTATTTTCTAAAGCACTGATTTATAGCGCTTTCACTATACATCAGCTCTTAGGTAGATTTTTATATTTCTGTGTCTGTTATTCATGAAATATATTAATTATTGTTTAATTCCATAGTAAGCACAAAGACCTCATGATTCCTGACTATCTTCCACCAGAACTCCAGCTCACTTGGGATGCGTGTGAGCAAATTATCGTGGTGTATCCGCATATTTTATGCTCTCATTTTGTTCCTATTCATCAAATTAAAATCTATCCCGTGTCTTCTCATTGCCGTGGGCTGAGCACTCTGTAGCATAACATCCATCTCATTAAATCAATTTAAGGTTAATTTAGATGGCCAAATTTAAGGTCCAGGAAACAATTACCCTTTGGATGATTAATTCATTGCAACACATATTAGAGAACTGTGTCGACCTTTAAGGCATATTTCTCCACTTCAGCCAACATACTGTTAAAGGATAGCACGCTTTCACAAATGGGAACAGGGCTAGATGCAATCAGTGACTCAATTAGGCAACGGTGGGGGAGAATGTAATTCTGACGGGTCAGAAAGACAAAAAAATTCCTTCCTGTGGTTCAATATTCATCAGCAAATTTCACTGTATAATTTTCCCCTCATTTGTCTCTCAAATAATTAGCTGGTGTTGCAGAGGGAAGTGGTTTGAATCGCCTCTCATGCTGCACAGCTGGATGGCGGCAGCAGAAATATGAGCACTCGCTCTTTGAAGCAGAGGTAGAGAAAACAAGATGAAAGCAATAATAAAGGCTCGTAAAGAGGGACATGAAAACATCATTTGTGACATTCTAAGGCCATCGCTTAGGGAAATTCTTCCATAATATGCACAACTGGTGTCCCTCCAAATGTGTCTTGCTTGAAATCTCATGCTGCTCAGCTTTAGGGAAAAAAAAGCTGTTGACCCCAGTGTAACCCTCATTTTTCTGATCCAGCAAAGGCAGAATTTCCCCTGAGCTTCAGCTCCAATCTGAATTCAGCCAACATTCATTCTGCATAGAGGGGAGAAAATGCAGCAGAAGCAAATGACCGTGTATAACTTTAAAAATCATTGATTGCAGCATTTTGAACCATCGCTTGACGTGCAAAGTCAAAACGAAAGGATATTACTGGAGTTTACACTCAACTGGAATGATGAGGGACACAGCACAGGATGATAAATCAGTTAGTGTTTGCTTTCATGCCGAAGCGAGGACAGTTTTCCTTTTTCTGTGGAGAGTTATAATTTTTTTTCTCCTGAAGGTCTTAGTACATAATGAAGTAAGTACATCCCATCTCATCCCAGGGTGTCTGCTACTGCCCTTTAGATGTCCTTTAGATACTACTGATGTTGCAGAGATGCATTAAGGTATACTTTGGCACTTTAATGAACCGGATGCAGCAATTTAGTCTTTCAGTCCTCTTTTAAAACTCTAAAGAGTGCAAAGAGCCGGGTGGTAGGGGACGTGGTCGAGTAATGCTCTACACTGCACATAAACGATGGACATAGTCACTGAAATTTCCACATTTTGAAGAATTAACTTTAGCATTTTAGCTGCTGCTGGAACCTGGGGACGGGTCATAGGGGCAGCAACGTAAGCAGAGAAGTGCAGACTTCCTTCTCTCCAGTCACCTCGTCCAGCTTATTCAGAGGAGCTGAAGGTGCATACTCTCCAGCATGTCCTGGGTCTACACCGAGGCCACCTCCCAGATGGGCATGTCTAGCACACCTCGCCCAGGAGGAATGTTTGTCAGGGTCCTGAACCGCGTCAACTGACTCCTTTTGATGTGGAGGAGTAGCAACTTTACTCTGATTACTCAGAGTGACTGAACTCCTCACCCTGTCGCTAAGTTAGCTGGAAGCTGTCCTTTGGAGAAAGCTCATTTCCACCGCTTGTATTTGTGATCCCATTCTTTCATTCACTACCCAAAACCCGTGACTGCAGATCAAGGCGGGCGAGGCTTAAATGCTTACCTGCCAGCACAGCTGTGCCACCAACTTTTAAGCCTTACCAAAATCCAAACTTATGTGTGATTAAAAAAAATAATATTTGATATATATTCCAAAATATATACTATATAAATATTTTGGAGCTACCCTCTTGTCGTCATTGCCAGTCGTTAGAAATGCACAGGTTTGTCAGCCAGGAGACTGCTGTTTGTGTCCTGTCTGGTAGCTTCATGATTTACATTTTGTTTGGCTTTGTTTTCACTTCCTCAATCAATCGGACTAAATTAGGACAGAACCAAAGCACGCAGTGTTCCAAAAGGGCTTAAGATACAGTTTTTGTCAGCTTTTTTTCCCTAACTGGTGATGTAACCGAAAACCCAAGTGGCTAATCTGCGACTGGGTACCAAACTATCCTTCCTCTGCCCGGACATCACCAGAGCAGAGCTGCCCTGCTAATTTAACTTCCCTTTACTGCTCCTGCCTTTGTCCTCATGTCACCCCAGGTGGAGAGGGAGGATGCAGAGAAACAAAAAGAGGAAGAAACAAGAGACATGGTGAAGAGAGAGATGCAGAAGAAAGAGCAAGGAAGGCGAGACAGGAAGCGATGTGCTCCCGGCTCGTTAGCAGCTTCCACCCAGTCTCTTGGCAAATCAAAACCAAACTGCCGAGTGAGCACAAAGGCCGGAGCGCCGGCACTTTGATCACCTCCACCTGCCCTTCATTAATACAACCCACTGCAATTCATCAGCACTTTAAAACAAGCTGTCTTGTCAACAGTGAGCTGGACGTCTTTTTGGGTGTCAGTCAACTGACAAAAAAGAGATCAGCGAGGGATTGTGTAGTGATTAATTTAGCAAATGTCTCTAATGGGATGGTAATGTGGCTTTAATAATGTGTTGGACTATAAAATGTCCTTGAGCTGTCGCATTGTCCTTGATGTGGGTAGTCGGCCAAATGGTGACTTAATGATGCTGATAATAGAGACTCTGATCTGAGACACTTTTCATACATGCGAGTCGTTTCGCACAGGAAGCTGTTGTTAGGCTCTTGATGCCTGTCTCCTCCCAGGCTTGTGGGATTTTCTCTTTCTGCGTGTTTATCCATTTCAAAAACCGAACATAGTGGCACTTGTCAGCTCATTATTAACTTATTGTCACCAAGCTGTAGCATGAAGCTGTCAATGAATTCTCCTCTGTCATGCCTTTTTAAAGCAATGCCCCATTTAGTGGAAGAAGAGATGTTTATAGGCTTGAAATCCACATTATACCCTGATTCCCACTGTCGCCTGTGCCTCAGTGTGCTAACTCTATACAAGCACACAGAGCAAATATATCTTCTTTTTCTTTATTTGTACATTTCTCACTGTGAGAAACGATTAGAGGTCAGAAGTAATGATTTAAGATGACACAAATTGTGTTTACCTGCCTGGGTCTCTGTTGATTTGTCGAAATCCCATCCACCACTCTGTGCCTGCGTCTTTGTAGCAGCTTGCATCTTCTGCCACAGATGATCACTCTTCATTTAGCACCCCATCAGCCACCACGTAATGATTATGTATAGCCAGTCATTCCT
This sequence comes from Maylandia zebra, assembly GCF_041146795.1. Lineage (NCBI taxonomy): Eukaryota > Metazoa > Chordata > Actinopteri > Cichliformes > Cichlidae > Maylandia > Maylandia zebra. Next base: position 28,397,579 of record NC_135174.1, on the reverse strand, counting down.
ATCGATCTCCTGTAGCTCGATCGCGCTTTTAAAAGATTCATTTTTCTTTCCGATAAACTGCAGAAGCGAAGACGTCAAACAGCCCAGATCTAAGATGACATGTTTACACTCACTTCAGCGGGATTTGTGCCCTTATTGTAATTTATAAGATGAAACGCAGTGACAGCTTTTAACATGTCAGCTTGGGTTTTTACTGCCGGTGGAGTGCAGGATTATAGCTGGACTACAGATGCACCAAAAGTTATGCAGATTAACTGCGAGTACAACAAAAAAACTTGTTATTACTTTGTTGTCAAGTGGATACTTAAAATCTGAATGCTAAATCAAGCATTGTTACTACTTCTGGGGAAATTTGCACATGTTCTCGGGGGTGTTTATATGCACCCTGATGCAGCCGGTGTTTAGCAAAATTAAAGACCCAGAAGAGCACAACAATAACGGTGTCAATCATGTGGCATTGTGGAGGACAAATCTCCCCGCAGCACCTTGTACTCCCTTCACTGCAGCTTTCTGGGGATTAGAGCTGCTTGTTTGCTTTCAGCCTTCTATAATACAGTCCCTGCAGAGATGCACACTACATAAAACACTTTCCTTCATATGGCCATTAACTGTGGCTCACTCCCTCCTTCTCACTCTTTAAAGCCCAGGAGCTGCATGGAAAAGTAGCTGGGGTAATAAACCCAGATGTTAGCGCTGCCCTTTGGTTGCCCAAATGAGTAATGGGCTTGTTCCCACCCTGCAGTCTGAACTGCTCTTACTGTACATATCCACTGACAGAGTGTGGTTTGGCAGTTGAGTCACTGGAGTGTTGAGCGAACTGTGATTGCTGCTTTTTTTCTTTTAAAATCAACTTTACTCCACTTTTGGTTTCTCAGCATTTATGAGTCATTATTTCTCAGCCCATCTATGTTGAGCTGTTGTGTTTTTCTCATGTGTGCTGTAAACCTTTGAATCTCACTTAATTGCTTTTGAGCATTAGGTTTTCATTTGTTAGCTAGATGTGTCCTTTTTGTGTTAATTTTTCCAAGAACAGCATGAAGGAACAATGTCATCCTAGGTGGAAGACAATGCGACTAACTGTGAGAGTGTGGCCTGCTTGAGTCTTGGTTTGTGAGAACATTTTGCAGACAAAAGCAGCGATTGTGTATTTAATCTTTAATTGATCTGGACCTGCGTGTGCTGAGTGTTTTACTCCCTTTTAAGCCTCAGATGTTGTGATCGGCTCTGATTAACAGTAAGCAGCTTACTTCTGCCGGGTAGAAGTCCGATATTTCACAATGCAAGGTGGAGAGATTTTGGATTAGATGGGTGCAATTAAACAAGAACATCCAGGAATTTGGGGATTTTCCAGGTGATAAAAGCCTGTGGGTCAAAGCCACAGAGGAGCACTGTGAGACCTGTTGGCTCTTTAACAGTTTTTTTCTTTATTACAAGTTGGTTTTAATTTTTTGACCCTTGTTCCCATTGGCTGTAATAGTATTGAACTTTGGCAAATGGATCAGGAGATGCCTTTCAAATGTTACTTATTTATAGAAGATCGGTGCAGCCATACTGAGATCTGCTGTTGGCTTTGCACTGTATAGTGTATTGCTGTTTATTATTGTGCTGCTTGACAAATAAAACACCAGAACACCACCGTAACTGAAGGTCTACCTCTCAGTAGAGCATATTTAAATTCAAATTCAAATTTTATTTGTCACGTACACAGTCATACACAGTACGATATGTAGTGAAATGCTTGGACAACTGCTCGTGACCTAAAGAAAACAAAAAGGAAAAGGCTATGAATAAGATAGGAAATAAATATGAAAAATTAAAAAGGGTAAATTTAACTAAGAAGGAATAAAATATAAATTAAGGTTTAAAAATGAAATAACTGTACAACACAAATTAGAATGAAGGGTAAGGTATTTATCAGATAATTTGATAAAAGTGCCAATAAAGGCAATAACAGCACAAATGTAGTTAAGCTGTGTGGTTCAGTTTTTGGTAGCAGGCTGCAAACTTGCTTATTTCTGCTGTAAAGTTGAATATTTAAACGTAACCGTCTCACTTTTAGAGCCTGCCTCAAGTGGTCATTAGAGGTATTGCAGTTTTTGGCACATATGCGTTGCTTCATTGTTCAGCTGCTTGTCTCTTACTAAATTGCAGACATTGTGGTGATAGTTATGCTCCCATGCCAGCTTGTTATCAGTCAGAACTGCCCTTGAAGGCATAAAAGCTCAAACGAGGATTTATTTATTTTTATATGCTTCAGCAGCTGGTGGCAGGGCGACCTTTCGGTCACCATCTGCTGCTCTAAAGTTTAAAGTGAAGTGAATGTCTCTAAAGTTAAAGTGAGATGCTCTCAGTATGTTGATGTGGAGACTGAACTCTGGCCTGCAAGGGGATGAGAATCAGAGAGAGAAGTCTTCCTCCTCAGGGACAATGAAGAACAACGTAAATTAGCCTGCAGGTACATATTTAAAAACCCAGAAATATGACCAAGGCCAGTTCTTTAAATGTTATTACCAGCTGAGAGGCAGTTTTGTTGGCAGTGAGGGAGGAAGTATGGAAACTAATGTCTGAGGGCTACCTGTGTGATTTAACACACTCGTTTCTCTCTATTTGGACATTTTCTGCTAATATATGGTGAGAAATTCTGAATATTTTCTCAGAGGGAAATATAAAGGAAAATGGCCAGAAATGAGAATAATAGAAATAAATTAACAAGGAAGTTGAATCCTCCCCAAGAATCTGATATTTTGTTATATTCTAGAAATGAATGCCCCTTTAATTGCGCCCTCTCTTCAGTATTCTGCTACCCCCCTCTGGCTGAAATCAACATTGGTGCAGTTGTGTGTGATAGAGGTGCTTGAGTTCAGCCCGGTCGCCGTCGCTTGTCGATGGCCAGCGGCTGTTTATTAATGGATGGGATGGGAATGTGCGTTGGGTGTCCTCCAAGAATCAAAGGAGAGTTTTGAAAGTACACATCAGTGCATTTATCTGCCTCGCTGGCCCCAACGCCCTATTCGCCGGCAGTCAGACACTTCCACAGCGTTATAGCCTTTCGGTGCATTTTCATAAGGAAGCAGGAGGCTTTAAAGTAAGCTGGTGCGTTGGATGAGAAGGGCTGTGGGCTCAACTCCCCTGTGTGGCTTTCTGTTCTGCATGCATGAGTCAGGTTTGCCTCGTGTGTGACATTGGAGTTTTGTGTGAGGTTAAAGGGCAGCCAGGATGACATCTTGCAGAAGTTAAAATCTTGTACTGAGAAACTGGTGACAGCAAATTTACAAAAGAGGGATGTGCTGCACGGCTCTGATAGCTATTAGCAAGAAAACAGAAACCATTTACTTTGTGTGTTTTGTAGGACTAATAAGATTACCTTATTATACTGACAGTGACAGGCAGAAGCTGTTGCAAATGAAGCAAATAGGGGAAAGTAGGGAAGAATGACGGCAAGAAAAAAGGCTGGTATTGACCTCAGCTGCTATACATCTATCTGAAATACTCAAGTTATTTAGCAGAAGCTTGGATGCAGACTTAAATCCAGTCCCCTTAAGTAAATATAAACTTCTTTTCCTTCCACCTCTGCCCCCACCTCCTCCTGCTCCGACCTTTCCTAAATCCCCTCTATCTCATCTGCATGAACACAGCACTTCCATTAAGCCCATTAATCCTGTCCAGGCAGCCCACTCTCTGTGTCCCCTCTGACTGTCCACTGTCCGGTGTTCACAGGTCTACCAACACACTCGCATACACCCTTCGCTCAGACTCACTTCAAGTCAGCGCTGCAGCGGCGTACATTATCTAATGTCAGCATGCATTATGCAGGAGGCAGATGAGTGACATTAATATATATTAGTGGGTTCATTTGGAATAAATCGGGTGCTTTATGGTGCCGCTGCAGCTGTAAGATGTACTTTAATTTAGGCTTTTTCATAAAATACCAAGAGCGGTTTACTTAGTGTCTTATATTATTAATATTATATTCTTATATTGTCTAAGAAAAGGGAAAAACTTCTGTATTTCCAAATATTATGGTAGATGTGCAATAAGAAACTGCAGTACATGTACAGGATGTTCTATGAGATGTGTTTGTTTTTATAGATGATTAACTATTATTTTCTTAAGGCATGTGAGAATATTAGGTTTCCTTTCATTTATAGGTTATATATAATGTTACTAGTACATTACTTTTTAGTATTAAAGTATATTACCTTGTTTGTAGAGCTTCACTGATGCTGGGTTTTTGAGGCAGATACTGAAATTTGAGAATTTACAAAGCATACAAGTAGGGATGCACTGATCTGGGCTGATGTTTTAAAAAGTGCTTGGATTCAGATAAAAATATGTTTAAAAAGAAATTTGTAATTTCACAATTTTTTAAAATGTAGCCAATCCAAAATTATTGATGAATATCAAAAAAACAAAATTGCCAGTATATCAGTTTTTCCCTATTTACGTGTGTTGATTTCCATACGCTGGACAGTATTTCGTTGACAAACAAGAAGCCGACACGAACATTTAAATAATACATTTCACGACCAAATTAATACCCCAGTTTTTAGTCAGTCCTAACATCTGCATGAAAAATCCAGTGTCCGTCTGAGCTCTGGTGATGCGGAGAGCACGTAGATGGTTTGTAAGGGCAGGGTCAGACTAACTGCCTGTCTGAGTGTTTTTCTGTGTGAAATCTTGTTGTGTGTCTCATTTTTCCTGGGGTAGTTTGATCTGTCACTGTCTCTTCAGGTCTCTATCCCTCTGTTCTTTGCTCAAACTAGATCTTTTTGTTCCTTTTTTTGTTTTTTGTTTTTTTACAATGCATTGCGTATTCAGAAGAGGCAGCATGTAGGTATCTTAAAACAATGCGCACCTCCCTGGCTGCATGAATCATCCTTTACTTTCTACTTAGTTTTTTGTGTTTTGTTTCGTTCTCTATTTTTAGCTTTGATTTCTTTCTGGGGTCTGCTTCTTGGTGTTTCCCCCTGTTATGTTGTAGTAATACATATGTCTTATTGCAAGGATGAAATACTAAAGATTTTTTCTTTTACCATGCTGTTCCTGTGTGTTTCTTAGCAGTAGTGTTGTAAGCTCTTGGTAAAAGGGAAATCCACATACTTTCAGTAGGTTTCTTGGTTAACACTCTTATTTTTCATTCATTAGCGCATATTTCTCGAGTGCACTTTTAATTTTTGTCACTGTTTTGAGTTTCGTCTGCTTCGTCGATATCACGAGCTGTCTCATTTTGTCCTCTTCCCTCGACACCGTACACCTGTCTCTCATCTGTTTTGCGCAGCTGCATGGTCTCTCTTTTTGCACGATGTGTGTTGCTCTCACACAGAGTTTGAATGATTTAATATCGCTATCTTTTTTCCCTCTCTCCCTCCCCTCCCTTCTCTCTTTTTGTTTATTGTCTTTCTTTGTCTTCTCTCTCCAGGGGATGTGCTCTTTCAGATGGCTGAAGTGCACAGACAGATCCAGATCCAGCTTGAGGAGATGGTGAGCATGTGGTGGTGGTGTTGCTAAAATCAGCAGTTCTTAAGCCTCGAGCCAGACGGATTGTGGGATGGTTGCTTTGGAGTCACACGATATATTTTAACATTTAATACCCAGCAGGACACACTCCCTACTGTACACGAGTAGCTTCTACTGTAAATCCAGTTTCTAATGGCAGCAACTCTCTTTATTTGCTATGGTTTGTTTACTGATACTCTGATATGTAAATTACAGTCATTACAGACTGAAAACATTCTCATTTCACTTCTCCAAAAGGTCTTTATTTGAATCTAGCAAAGAGTAAATTGGCCAATTGTGGCAACATTAGAAGGAAACGCTCAGTCAACAAAAAGAAACAGCGAGGAGCATCCTGTCTTTAATGTTTATGCAAATTGTGTTAAAGGGTATTTTGCAACTGGAATCCTTGATCTTTTGGATAATAGGTGTCAAAGATTCAAGGTAATAATGATATTTTTTTGTGCAGTGGTACAAGATGCAGATTAGAAACTGAGCAAATATTACATTTTTATGCAAATATTTCATTCGGTGCTGACTCTCAGCAAGTTAAATAGAACTTGGGTTATATGAACATATCCAAAGGAGAGAAGGAAGGTCACAGTATATTATGTGCAGAATCCAGTCTATACTGTCCTGTGTTCTCTCAGCTTATACGTGCACACAGGCAGCAAACTCGGTGCACACTGCCAGACACCCTCCTTTATTTGCATTGTAACTGGAAAAGTCTCACACTTCACGGCATTCCTCTGCACCAACACTAACTCATGAGTGAGTGACGTTCCTGTTTTAAAAATAATCTGCTGTGGTTGATCATGTGACTGCTTGAGGTTTCAGTGCATTTTGTTGTTTCTTGCATTGTGTTTGAGGCTTTTCTGTGTCTTGCAGTTAAAGTCGTTCCACAACGAGCTGCTCACAGAGCTGGAGAAGAAGGTCGAGCTGGACGCGCGATATCTGAATGTGAGATTCCCTTCTTCACAAGTCACTAAACTGTGCCGCTCTGATGGGCCTTTCAGCCTCTTCTAGCTTATTGTTTTGGTTTGGCTACACTGTTGCTGTTTAGTTCAAACGCATCACTTTGAAAAATACTTGCTGTGTGCTGTTGGAATAAAAGCTGCAGACTGGTTTAGAAACCACCTGGAGAAACTGGTGGAGACCAAAGCAGCGCTAAAAGAAGACTAACTGATGGACACTAGCTAGCCTTTACTTGATTCAGTCAATTTCATTCATCTCTAAAATGTTGTAGACGTTCATAGACAATGATACCGTTTAGTTACGTCTACCTTGTGCTTTCCTGAAGCATTTCATGGACATTCGTTGGGTACTTCTTCATGTTTCATTTTAAGGAAAAAAAGATCCCGGCTTAATTGCATGAATTTTATGAAAACCACTTGTGATAAGAATTACTGCTTGAGGAGATTCTGATGGCATAATATTCAGATTCATTATGTAACAGGACACCTGCCCCACCACGAGCTTGAATAAAACATCCTGTTGGACCTCTCATGGGAGTGAATTTATGTGGAATACAGTAAGAACCACATTCTCATAAAATCACTGGCTCGGAGTCAAAATGCACTCCTTAATTTTCCACCGGCTTTCATCCAAACCACTGCAGCAAGTTACATAAATCACATCCTATTCTGTCCTGTGAATAGTGAGAAATTCTGGGAAACTGAGGAGTTTTGCACAAAAAGAACAAAATTAAGTGGAGGAATTTATTTGGGGTGATCTGTGTTTGGAATCAGCCCCCAGAGCGTTATGTAATGCTAAACAAAGGGTTTCTAAGCACTCTTGGAGGGCTTTTGGATGAATGTCACTCAAATATGTTTTCAAAAGAATGCTTTAATTTGATTTGCATGTTCCTTTAAGTTGTTAGGAACATATTATATAATGCATACTATTGACATGAACACGCTACAGTTGATGTTGTGATACATACATGTGATACACAAAGAAAAGAAAAACATCCGATCAGGAAACAAAATATTGGGAGTGAGGAGGAGAAATAAGAGACCTCAGTTCTCCTGTCTCAGTGATGCAGAAGCTGACCACTTGTCAAATAAATGTCTGCCTCTGTCAGTGTGAAACATCATCTGCTGATGCTGACACGTGCGAGCAGCTCTGCTGTGCCCCTGCTGACTTTGTGCTGCCCCCCTTCCCCTCCAGGCTGCACTGAAGAAGTACCAGATGGAGCACAAGAGCAAAGGGGAGAGTTTGGAGAAGTGCCAGGCAGAGCTAAAGAAACTGCGCCGGAAGAGCCAGGGCAGCAAGCACCCGTCCAAATATGGGGACAAGGAGATGCAGGTCAGTGTGTGAGTGTGTGTGTGTCGGTCAATGTAAATGTGTGCAGCTTCTTCAGTGGATCAATAAAGAAAAAAGCAGATGTCTATGGATCACCAGTATCCGTATGGCTATCTGCAGGACCTCTTTTAAAAAAATGCATGGCAGCATGGCTACAAATGCCAGTGCCAAAAAAATGTGATCCGGCTGGCTTCAGGCCAGCATGTGGCGCAGACAACCTGCCAGTCAGCTTCTGCTGAAAATGTCTGTTTCACATAATTCACTCCATCTTTATTTCAGCAGTGTCAAAATTCGAAACGCCAACAGAGACTTTTAGTGAACTCGTGCTGACTTTTCAGTCTAACACATTCAGCTCCTCCTGGCTCACAGATGCTTTCCCTCCTCCTGATGGGATTTGAGCCTCAGTGCGCCTAGTAATCCGTGACTGCTGCCGGTGCTGATGGGATAGGACGTGCTGAGCTGAATGGGATGTGGCCCCCGACCGTGCATTCGTGCTTTGTGTACCCGGTCTCTGAGGGGAAGTGGAGATAGCGAATGTTACCACTCAGACAACAACACACAAATTTTAATTGAGACTGGAGTTTTAGTGTAGATCATAAAACAGTAGATGCCAACAGACATAGTAATATTTAGTCTACTCCCCAATAGAGTAGACAAAATAAAGCCATGTGGGTTTTAGACCTACCAGACTGATGATTTGGGTAACGAGCATTATCCTGTACATGCTGTTTAAATGTTGCCTCTAAAATGTGTATAAAATACCTTAAGAACCCAAATAAAAAGTCTATGGGAAAAAAGTGATGAAACTCTTATATATTATACTAATAAATCAAAGAATCTGTAGAGATGTTGCACCTAAAGAAAAGATCTGACAAAGCAACAGAAGCAAAATAGATGCTGATGCATAAAAATTGCTTATGTCCTGCTAGATTTAAATTTCTGTAAATTAAATTCAGTTTTATTTATATAGCACCAATATAATATGAGCCATGTTAACCAAAGCTAACATGGCTATGATCGCCGGTGTTGCACCAGTTTAAGAAAAAACCAAGCATTATGATAAAAGGAGCTTGACTACATCTATTTGGTAACTGTTCAATGCACTCCCACAACTTTTAATAATTTATCTGTGTCATTAGTTGCTGCACTTATCGGCGTTGCATAATATTTGTTGACAGTATCTAGGCCAGGTGAATGGGTTGAGTGAGGCATATTTCTCTCGTGTCCCGGTAACTGCTTGAGCGGAGGCGTGATTAGACGGTGCAAGTCTCTGCGCTCTCATCTGTAGGTGTTGCAGTGACACATGGTGGGCGTGCCCTCTTATACAACCTGCACAGGAGATGCTGCTGTTAGCTGCTGTGATCTGACAGGCTGATAGAGAGTGAGGATGCAAAGGGAAGGAAGATGATATCCTTTTATGTTCTTATGCTTCTTAGTTAACGTTTGCACACGTATGCAGCCTTATATAGGTTAGCCTTAATTGGCTTCAATCCGGAAATCGCTTTTGTTACAGCTGCAGCGTCATAAAGTCAGTTTCAGGCAGATTTTGCTGTCTCCACAGCTGGCTGTCTGCTTACTCAAATGTCACACACACTTGTTTATGTTTGTATATTTGGGTGTTAGCAATATGCTGAATGTATGATTGATGGACCTCTGAAGCTTATATGTGTTGTCAGCACTTACGATATCAAATTAAACTCAGTGTAAAGGGGAATATGGGGCTTCATCTGCTGACAGCCTGTCAAGCACAAAACAAGTACTCACCTGCAGCTGCACTGGGTAAAAACAGAGGTTCACACGTCTCTTTAGAGGTAATTTCTCTGTCACATCAGCTATTGCTGTTTGAACAGAGCACTGGTCCAAAGTATGTATTGTAAGTTCCCTTCCCCTGAAATGTATTACGGTCATTGTTAGCTGACTTGATACTATTTAGAGATCAGTTCTGGTCCAACTTACAAAAATTTACAGAAAGAGAGGTCATCATATATCATGAAGTCATACACAATGTGGTTTTAACTTATTGTTATACTGCAAAGAAAACAGGGATCAGAGGCTAAAAAGCTAATTGTGCAGCACATATAAAGGCTGAAGAAGTCGCCCTGTGCTGCTCTGTGGGAGCAGCAGGGGAGGTAATTATTGTTTAGTTGTTAGTGTTGCCGCAGTGGATGGCTGCTGGAGCATGAAGGGGGCGGCCAAGTCGGTCGTTCCAAAAATCGATACGGGGGGCTGGGTGGGGGGGGTTCAGCTGCAGCATGAGGAACACCAGCACAGGGTCTGTCATTCCCTCTGGGCCTTAATGTATTATTGGGTGTGAAAGCTCCGAGCAAGAGCAGCCACGTCTTCACCTTTTGAGTATGCTAGCATGTACTGTGGACCTCCTGACTAGCCTTAGCACAGTCAGAGGGCAACAGCATGTTTAAAAAGCCAGATTCTTGTTGTGCATCATAAGGGCTCTCGTGGGAATCAGGTCTTGGCAGGAACAAGTGACACCAGGCAAAGGTGAAACACAGATCTGCCTTTTTGTAGCATGGCATACAGCAAGGATCTGGGTGTTTTCTGGCAGCAGCAAGCTTGAAAGTTTGCTTACTTCCTTCCATGAAATGAGGCCATCACTACAGCATCCTCCACTGTCTAACTTTTAATTAAATGATGGCACAGCTCACTGGTGCCTTCTAGAGCAGCGAGGAAGAGAAAACACAGATTAAAGTAACTGCCGCTCGTTCCTCCAGCTCAAGACTGATGTTAATATTAAAGCGGGCAGTTCTCAGGGGCAGCAAAACTTCTCTTTAAGCACAGCACACAGTCTGATGTGTTTGTTATTTGGACTCTAGGTTTAGGTTATGCTCATTAGAACAGTTTTATTCATCCTCCAGTTTAACATTATCATGTTTCAATGGAAAGAATATCAACATCAGTACTTCACATTATGATTAATGCTGCAAGAGTTACAAGGTCAGTACATTTGCAGAATCCCAGGATGATAAGAAGAGAAATAAAATGTTTTTTAAAAAAGCTGAATAGAATAAAAAAGAAACCATTTTCTTCTCCTTTGATATTCATGAACTCTAAACTCAGGAAAACACTGAATATAAAACAACATAACTGAATAATCTTCAGTAATTTAGCAACAGTTGTATCGTCATCCTGTCAAATATGAGCGTTAGTGAGTTGTTTTTATTTTAGATTATTGTAAATAAATATACTCTGTGCTTTTTATGCTAGTTTTTACAAAACAAGACTGACATGGCCTTTTACTACTTTTAGAGACAGTACTAGTAATAAAAGTATTTGATGAATTTGCATTATAATTAGCCGTAATCGAGTCGCACTGGCACTTGAATGAAGTCTCGTCGGTGGTCTCTCATCAGCGCAGAGCCATTTCCCTTTATACGCTTGTTCGACTCACTGCGGTCTCCTAAATCATCGATGTCCTACTGAGAAAAATACACCAGCATGCTTTTCCACACTTTTCTGAAGAAAGTCTCGTCTTTCTGAGATCTCTTCTGTTTGGGGCCAACTCTGAATCTTCCCACACTGATTTCAGCTCGTCCATTTTATGTGCAGCTTACAGAAACTGTGAGATGACCACGCTTAGGACACAGATCGTTCGTGTGTTTCATAAAGGGACAGAACATATCTGCAGACACTTGTTTAATGCATATTTCTGCATATTGAGCAACGATGTCACAGATATTCACATTAATCAGCAGTAACACCAATCAAAACTACAATCTCATCATGAGAGGAATGCGAGGCTGATGAGAGGTAAGTGAGAACTGTGCATAGTTAAAACCTTTTTCTTTGTTTCTGTGTGTGTTTATTTTTTTATGGGCGTCTTGTTGAAGATAAGAGGAAGTCAGCTCGTAGCCAGCTTGGCTGTGATTAATGATCTCCCTCTGCCGCTTGTGTGCTCTTGTTCTTCACGTGTAAACACACTTAGCTGGCTCCATCAGACACATTTCTGCGTTACATAACCAGGCTCAGTTGATAAGTCGCTTTAATGGAAATGTTACGAATGGAAAGAGATGCGGTTGTTTCTACATTTATGTGCCGACGCTTTTTTGTTGTGATCATTTCAGATGCAAAGAATAGAATCGCACCCTTTGCTCACATTACAATACTGATTTCTGATCAGCTGTAAAACAGACACCAAATATAGCATGAAATACAAATAGGTTATATACTGTAAATGTAATTATAGTTTAATAACTCTGAACCCTGCTTGTTAGATATCATACGCTACTTTCTGATATCCGAGTTCAAAACTATCCTGCTAATATCCAAAATTACAGCATAAACGGTATATAAACGATGGGCATAGCAACCACGATGTCACCCTTTCTGTTTTCAGCTATAAATTTACACCTGCTGACTTCGAGGGAATTATATTTGGATGATTTCTAACTTAAAAAAAAAAAAAACATTGCTTGTGGCTAGGTCCATCTTTTATGTACCGTCTATAGGATCAACTCCCTTTTGGGGATTTTATTATTGTTATTATTATTATGTTGTTGTTGTTGTTGTTAGAAGTCTGCCACATGTATCTGATAACCAGGTTTTATTTGAAACACATATGCTGTAGGCCTTCTACTCATGAAGATGGGACCTTACTATTTGGGTTTCTTATGACTAGGATCAGCGCTGAGACATCAAAATCAATTTCATTTTATTTTTATGGCTGGCAGGCTCCTCTGGAGGGAGTTAACACAATAGTCTGTTATTACTTTCGCCCTTTTGGCAGTTTGCGTTTACTTTCCTCTCAGTGAGACACAGAAAGCTTTAGCTGTAAGAGCTGGATGTGGAGGTAGTCTTTAACCTCTCCATGTAATGAATGAATTTACCTACAGCCGTACACTGCTTAACATCCCTCTGCGCAGCTCGGTGTCATTTTGAAGAAAACGCTGCAAACGGTACCGATAAGCCTTTTGAATGGCCGTTTCCACCACAGACAGACATGTTTCATACTCAGCAGAGTTTTTGCACCAGTGATTTAGACCATCTTTAATGTGAAAACTCGGTGATTACTTGGACACCATCTCCCTCTGTGCACAGGCCTTAAATGCTGATCGGGCTCACTGTCAGCAGAAACCAGAAGCAGTGTTTGGCCAGATTTATATTTGTGTAAAGGCGGAGCTTTTGGGTGAAGAGTGGCTGATTGGCAGTAACATGAAAAGCAAGTAGGAATCTAATTAGGGCTCCATATCTGAGGGTGATCAGGCTTAATGTAGTGAAGCTGCATGAATAATGGAGAAGGAGCTGTGGTGAAGAAATGCACTTGGATGTGCAGTATATCAATTATCCAGGGATGCTTTTATAAACATTTGCATCCTATATTCCATATACGTTCCTTTCTCATGCATATGCAATGGCAGCATAAGGATTATTTAAGATATAACAGAATTCATGATCTGAGAGATTACATTGACATACTCCTCGTTTATTCAAGGTTTTGGTCTTTTCGAGGAGGTTAAAGTTTTATTTTGATTCTTCTACTGTAGCTACACTTGATTTTTCTACTTGTCATTGTTTCAGCCTACTTAAATGTAATTATTATTACATTATGCAATATTATTATGATGATGATAAACCAAAAAGCTGCTGTTGCCAAATATTTCCCCCCTTCCTTATACAGTCTCTTTAGATAGATCAACCATGTGTAAGTACAGTATGGCTTTTTAAACTAGGTTTTAATACCAGACCCGTTATAACGCAGTACGTCTGCAATAAATCCTAAATAGAATAAAGAAAATGAGTTATGCCCCAAAACACATTCAGGGACTACAGTTTAGTCTAAGCTTGCAGCCCTTTATGTCTACATGCTGTGAGTAAAGGATCTTAGAGGAGGAAGGCTTTAGGCTTCAGATAGAGGAGACCGGTTTGCCAGCTTCTGCTAATTAAATGTCTCCTTTTACGTTTTTCGGTTTCCTTTTGAGTTCACATGGCATTCTAGGAAGATGACATAATCACGAGGAATTCAGTAAATAAACAAGTGACCTCCTCGGTAAACCGCAGATTTATTTCCTGTAACTCTTAAAGAGTAAAATTCTCAGGAAATCAGGCAGAGAGCTGACGGAGGGGGAAACCGCTCCGTCAGTCACTTCCCGGTGATTGACTGCACCCTTCTGGCCGCTCTAACCTCGCGACGGTCGGAATGCGATACCTGCAAGCGGCTCCACCTCCGCTGTTTTTATGACTCATGAATGGCCTTCATCTTCCTCTGCTGCTGCCACTTTTTTGTCACCATTTATTATTCCAGTGTGGGTGATTGGTGCATGTTCAGCCTTTGTTCGCCTACATAAACAACTTTGTTTAGTTCTAAGAGATTGCTCTTTTCTGCTAAATAACCAGATTCAGCCACATGAATGTCTTTATTGTGTAGCACTGAGTTTTACCACCTGCCTATGAGGAGTGCACAGAGCACATTATTCACCCCATCACAGAAACTGGGTGGTGAAAAAGGCTCATAATTAATGGGTATATGTTTCACTTTTGGAAAAAAGGATGATTTTAGCATGAGCAGTCGTGCTTTCTGTCTTTGGTTAAACTATAGATACTTGTAGACAGTATCTTACATAGTATCCAGTTTTTAACAAAAGAGTTGCTTTATTTTTGTCAACTTTTAAGCCACAGTGGATCATCTCTCTTCATTTCATCCTGTCACACAAACCCTCGACATGTCTCCCTTCATTACATCCATGAGTCTTCTCTGAGGTCTTCCTCTTTTCCATCTTTAACACGTTTTGTCCAGTATATCCACCCTCCCTCCTCTGCAAATGCCCAGACCATCTCAGCCATCCCGCTCTAACTTTGTCTCCAAAGTAACGGATGCTCTTTTACTAATATTTTGTTTTCATTTTAACCGGAAATTGGTGATAATTAACATAAAACTTAGACGTAGAAGAACAAACAAAAAGTTGGCTGAACTTTGATTAAAATGCAAAAGAAAACCAAGCTTGTGTCTCTTCGTGTGGTAGGATTTAAACCCCCAACCAGAATTTAAATAGTTCAGATGTCCAAAATCTTTGTAATATCAACTGTCAAATATGTCACAGGAATAGATTATATGCATATTTTTCATGACTGCACTCAACCTAGTCTCCGGCACAAATGGGGCTCTGTGCTTCCAACTGTAATCACTTTGTAGTGAAGAGTGAAAGGATGAGATTAATTGCTGGTTGTCTGCAGCTGTTGCCACATCTTACCTGTCAGTCGGGGTCTATTAGACTCATTAAACACCAACACCAGCACAGACAGCCGATCGCTGTGAATGTGTCTTCTTCCTGAAGACCAGTGACCGTCTGTATGAAGACACAGGTTCAGTAAGGAGTGGAGATGACATAGATCAAATAATCATACCATACTCTTATTTATTCCTACTTTTATTACAGTCATAATCTCGACAGAGTTTTAAAGCACTCGCAGTGATAAAGTGTGTAAATGACCCCCAGTGAAGGATTATCGTAAAGCTAACGAGCATATGTAGTTAAGGTTCGGCACAGTATTACACTGTAATAAACACTGCGTGGCTATGAGAGTGTTATTGGTTAAAAAGCAGGAAAAATAAATATTTCTAGAGTTAGTCGGTTCCATAGAGAACTACAAGCCTAAACAATTAAATGCATGATGAACCACTCTCTGCAAAAGCCCTCACTTAACTCCTAAATGTAACATCAGCAGATAGAAAATCCACCACTGCTTATTTCACAATAATGTCTTCACGGCCAATTTTCTCAATAAGGACGAGCGGAAGTGAAAGCCTTCCTGTTTTAATGTTGATCTCTGTGCATTAGATTGCGTGATAGTGTTATTTTGGTGCCTGCACATTTATTTCCACAGATGATTTTTAATTAAATCTCTCAGCCGGCAGAGCGCTATGGCTACATTTTAATTGGAGCACTTACTATTTAAAGGATGAGCTAAAGCTTTACATGAACACAAGCTTACTGTGACGATATTGTTCAGTTTTGCTTTTAAAATTTAGATTTTCTTTAATAATTCAGCAAATTCTTATTTCTATTCAATTATATACAGAAAAAGTCTGAAGAAGCTTTTTAAAAGAGTCAGCTTTCCCCTTTGTCACGAGGTTGTTGCCACAGAGAGTAGCTCCACGTGTGTTTTACACCAGACGCTCTTCCTGACACAACCCCAAAAGGGATTTTTGG
Organism: Maylandia zebra; assembly: GCF_041146795.1. Taxonomy (NCBI): domain Eukaryota; kingdom Metazoa; phylum Chordata; class Actinopteri; order Cichliformes; family Cichlidae; genus Maylandia; species Maylandia zebra. The sequence continues at coordinate 28,381,620 of NC_135174.1, read as the reverse complement.
CACAGATAAAACAAAAATGAATATCATGTCAATAAAATACATCTACAGTGTGAAAAATCAGTTTAACTGGAGTGAACCAGTTTAAAGAGCTGTGAAAACACAAACTATGGACAAAAGTGGTCGAGGGTCAGGTAATGACGTGAATTAATAGTACCTAAACGGGGCTCAGGTTGCTGTGAGAAGGTTACGCGAGCTTATAGCAGCACAACTAAGGGATGGTTTAGGGTGACCTGATCCAGCCCTAATTATAAGATTTATCCAGAAGGAACGTTTTGAGGCTAATCTGGAGAAGAGGGTGTTTGTTTGGTGATCCCAAACCGGTTCCATAGGAGACGGGTCTGAGCTGAAGGCTCCGCCTCCCATTCTACTGTTAGAAACTCGAAGAACCCCAAACCAGCCCGCAGTCTGAGAGCAAAGTGCTCTGTTGGGATAATATAGCACTATGAGGTCTTTAAGATATACTGAGGCCTGATCATTCAAGGCCTTGCATGTGAGCAGAAGGCTTTTAAATTAAATTCTGAATTTAATAGAAAGCCAATAAAGAGAAGCTAATATGGGAGAAATATGCGCTCTGGTACTCTCGCTACAGCGTTCCAGATCAACTGAAGGCTTTTCGGGGAGCTTTTAGGGCAACCTGATAACAAAGAATTCAAGCAGTCCAGTAAATTTCAGCTTTGCATAAAATACTTCAGATGATTTCTTTTTATACATTCAGTTTCCCATGTTGTCGGTAAGTGTGATGTTGATGGTGAGGCAGGAATATTTTCTAAAGAACACATGATTATGCTTCATTAAAGGACTAATTAGTACATCTGGTGCTGCTTAATGTGTGATGGTGGTTATAGCGCAGTGTTAGGTCATTTAAGTGCTGCTTTCTCTTTTTTAAAAGCTCCAGTCTGCCATCCACAGCACTGGTGCTAGTTCAAACAGCCAGTTGCACATGACAGTGCGTAGGCTTCTAAGTTTCCCTGCAAACCACCGAGCCGCGGTCATTAACGCCTCATCCAGGAGCTCCTTGCTGTCTGGCACTCAGAGAATGTTGTTTCACATTATGTGACACCGTGGGAATCTGAATGTTTTCACTTACGTAAGCGAGCCTGCGTTCATTCTAATTTTGCCTTTGTGTGCCTCAAGGTGATTGTGGATGTGGACGAGTGGCTCCACTTGTTTGGTGGAGAGGAGCCATTCTGCACCCTTACGCAGTACAAGCACTAAATGGACTCAGTGGGCTGAGCCGGTGAAGGAGGTTGAATGAGTTTAAAAGCTCGATATAGCTTGGAAAGAGCGGATTTCAACTAATCTGCGGGAAATTTAGAGCACCAGTCACTGTGATCACATAATAGATATGTGATCAGACAGCCTGAGGGGCCTGACTTCTTTCTGTCTAATTCACGGTTTTCAGGTCTGATGTGCTGTGACATTTTCGATTTAATTTTCAAGGCGGCACACGAAAGCCCAATTTGTCTGCTTTTTATATGTCATGATTGTGATGTATGATGCCTGAGCCATCGAAATTCTGTCCATTATCTGAAGTCATTTAAAGCTTTGATTGTTAAACGGTTGATTCACCCACTTCACATAACAGTTTTCGGGGGTTTTGAGAATAATCAAGACACCGCATCCCTGAACTTCTGTAAAAATACATTTCTGGAAAGAGATTTTGTTCTTAAAAACTTACTCCAGAGTGTATCAGTTTATTAATCACCGGAGTAGATGTTGCGCATTTCCAGTCCAGTTTATGGCGTCCTACTTTTTCCTTGAAACTTGTATTATCAGTCGAGTGTCTGGATTAAGATTGTCCTCCATGTTTTTGTTTCATGTGCTTTCTTTTTGCTCCTAGTATGTGGAGGCCATCAGTAATAAGCAGAGTGAGCTGGATAACTACATCGCTGAGGGCTACAAGAACGCTCTGTCTGAGGAGAGGAGGAGGTACTGCTTCCTGGTGGACCGTCAGTGTGCTGTGGCCAAAAACAGCAGCGTCTACCACAACAAGGTGAGAAGATATTTGATATGTTTGAATTGCTGTTGCTCCTACAACACCATCATTTATGTTGTTCCAAAACCTGAAAAAACAAGAACTTTTATAGGTTTTAAAAGTTTTAGTTTTTTTTAGTTATCTTTGTTTTTACAGTCACAAGGCTGTGACATCACAACAACACGATTGGTCTTCTCACTGACTGTTGGTCGTGGTAGGACCACATTCATAGCTCACTGGTAACTGAGGCATTTCCCAATAAGGGTAGCAGGCTAAAATGCTGTTTTAGGACTTCCAGTTGTGTAACAGGTTTGTGTTATTGTAGGGTCTTTAACTTCCAATGTAAATCGCCTTGAGGCAACTGTTGATGTGATTTGACGCTACTGTATATAAATAAAAATAAATAAAATTGAGCTTTGGGGCTTTATCAGCTTTATATTTGTATTCCTGGAAACAAATGATGATGCGCAGATCAAAATAATCATTACTTATCTCATAGTGAGTCTTTATGCAGCCCCTCAGTTTATCTTCATCATCTTAAAAAAGATGTTTACCTTTAAGTTGTTACAACTTTAGGACCACCCAGCTTCAACCTTATTGTTTGGCTTCAGAGCCTCGGCGAAAGTATGAATGTATGTTCCCACTTGTTTGGTGGGGAGGAGCCATTCTGCACCCTTACGCAGTACAAGCACTAAAGCACTAAAATCCAATATTTCACTCCAAATGAATGATCATGTTTTCTGCCACTTTTACCGCACATACCGTACAAGCTGTGATAGGAGACGTGTGCCGCTTTATCGTCTTCCTTTACCAATCGCGGCGACCTTCTGCATTTTTCATGTATTAATTCCATGAAAAACCCTAAAGACGCCTCAGATGCATCAGCCAATCACGACTCCTGTATCGCACTCCCTCACAAATGGTAAAATGTGAAAATGTCCGTTTCCTGTTTTGTCTGTTTTGTACAAATGTAAAATGTCAATTATTTTTAAAAAAAAAGTAGCAAAGGGAAGTGCGAGAGGATGTAGAAGAGGAGGATGGGAGGGAGTGTGGAGGTCGGTGGGAGGGAGAGTGACCTACTTCTGCAAGAACACTTGGTTCAGACTCACTGTGTGTGGGTGTGAAGTGTCTGAATGGGTGATTGATAGACAGAGGGAGGAAGCACAGAACACAAACTGCTGCTGTGATGATAAAACAGCCTTAAAAAAATTGTCTTAGAGGAGTTCACATTAATACTTATTTTTGAAAAAACGGTTCCCACTTTCAGCTTTATCAGTGGATGTGAGGCTCTGAAAGACTCTGATAGTTGAATTAAACTCATGTGGTGATGATAATAATCATTTGTAGTCACCCTATTTATGCATAAATACATTTAGATTTATGTAAATGTATTTTTGGGTGGTTGTGAAGCTCAGGACCAGGTAGTTGCTTCAGACTCAGGGAAGCAGCTGAGGTATCACTATGTCGCCGTTTCTTTGGTTGTAAGAGTATTAGAAATGAAATGTAATCCTAAGTTATTGCTGCTTTGCTCCACTGAACTGTTGAAACCCTGCAGGTCCGGTACTTCTTAGTTACCCTCAGGAGTACATGTACTGTGAGATGACTGCTGAAGCTCTCTGTTACTTTGGGAAATCTCGTGTTTTATTAGTTACTGTAGGCGAGCGGCTCTCTCGTGCTGTTGTCAATCAGCCGAAAAGAAAGAATGAAAGAAAACAGAGCCGCCTTCTCCTTGTCGATTTCTGTCATCACTGCTAAAGCTCTGCCCACCTACGCTCCACCTTAACTATGTGAAAAGCTTAGATTGTTATGACTCATCTTTTTCGCCAACATCCACATGAACCGAGAGAGATTTTTATGAAAACACAAAGTTTTGCGTGGGTCATACTTCATTCATCGCAATTTCACTGATGCAGGTACAAAAAGGAAGCGCTAACAGTGTTTCCTTCTGACCTGCTTTGTTCAGTGATAATTTAAGTCCCCTGAAACAACAAAAGCTGCATTAACTGTGGATAATCTACGTATGTTGTGTACTCACAGCCTTATAGCCACAGGTGGCGTGAGCTGACACGGCCGTCTCTGAGCCCGACGACCAAACTCTCCGTAGAGAACAAGTTTGAATCGCCACTTACATGATGTCACTTTATCAGTGCGAATTAGTTCTTGCTGCACTTTTTTTCCCTTTGTGTATGTGTGAGTTTGTTTGATCATCCAACCCACACGCAGACACCTGACACTGTGGCCCACATGCACTCAGCGGGGCCAGACAACCTTGGAACCACGCTGTGTTTATCCTCCACACCAGCCTGGCATGGTTAAAAGCTGTTTGCAGAGCAGATTCTGCTCGCCGTCTTTCTTTATTCATGAAAACTCAGAACTTCATCATTTATTCACTGATGACAAATGCAAATGAGAAGTATCTTTATGTAACTGAACTACTGTATAATGTATGGCTTCTCATCCCTCGTGGCCTGCGCTGACTGCGTGTTCTTTCTCCTTTTTCCTTTTCCCTTTTCCTTGCATCACCTTTTTGTCTGCTCGGATTATGTAAAAAAAAAAAAAGTGTTGTTATATTGATGCCTACAGGGGAAAAACACTTACAGAAGCGGCTTTATTTCAGAAGGTAAACAAACTAGAGAAATATATGTACACCCACAGCAAACAGGGGCAAGCGCTGCTCCCAAAAAAACAGAAAAATTAACAACTCACGCTGTGGAGCTCCAGCTTTACCTGTTTATTGCGCCACAAAAAAGTGATATTCACAGCACATCTGTGAGCTTTTTTCCTCTTTTTGTCAGCCAGGTTTTTTCTTACAAATAAGAAATATTTTATTTCTTTCTGGAATATTACATAACTGCTTAAGTGGCATACGGCGCATGTGCAGAAGAAGTTGTAAAGTGAGTAGTGACTTTGGCGGATCCGCTGCGCTCTGCTAGTACCCTCTCATTTCCTTTCAGCTACAGATTCAAATGATTTAAAACTTACACATTATTTTGACTACCAAGTATTTCTCATCTCTTTCTTTCAGGGGAAGGACCTTTTAACTCAGAAGATCCCACTGTGGCAGCAGGCTTGTGCTGAACCCAACAAACTGCCAGACCGTGCCATGTTTCTGGCCCAGCAGATGAGTGGTGCAACGGGCACCATGCCTCCTGGTGCTCATCACCCCGGCCTTCCCATCTCTGAGCCTATTCCTGGTGCTAAACCCCTGCCAGTGCCTCCAGAGCTGGCAGCCCTCAGGGCCAGCGGTGGCATGGGACAGCAGGTGAGTTCTTCTTCTGGCCTGATTTAGTTTGCCAAACACTGGTACACCCGTGTGCTTTGTTTCTTCACGCTCACTTACGTGTTAGAAATAAACATCTGTTACTATTGTTTTCCAGTGAGCTCGCTGTGGGCTTGTTGTGATAGAGATTCAAGCTTAGACTACAATGTACAATAGACTGTATTTAAAAGATGGGTGTAGCCACCATGATGTCACTCACTGGTTAGTGAATTTCCATGAAGTCTTCTGCTGTTTTCACTGTTTCTAGCCATTGGAAAACAGCACAGTTCAAAGAGTCGCCCCCTGCAGGCAGTTAGAAAAAATACACCCAGAAGCTATGTCAGTCTTTTTTTAAAGAGTTTTCGGTTATGGACACTTTCTAACTCTTGAGGTTTGAGAATGAGCGGTCAACTGCATCGGGGAATCCCTCAACACATCCTCACAAAATCTGGGTCAAGGGAAATGAAATCATTTGGTCCTTATATCCTCAGGCTCTTTGGCACCCTGCCCCCTTCCTTCTCCTCCTGCAGGCTCAAAAATGAACACAGACTTTCAAGATTCAAAGACTTCATCATTTTAATTACGGTGGTGCAGATTAGTAGAGTTTTATAACGGCAGACTAAATATACTTTGAAATTCTTTTTGCCGTCTCCCAGCTACTCCTTAAGCTTATCTTCAAATCAGCGTGAACTCAAATAGTGTTTTCACTAATCACAATTTCATGACCCAGATCTGCTCTCCTCCTTCATTATCACTAATGAGCTTCAAGATGTTGCGTAACAGCCTTTTGTGACGTAACGAGAAAAAATGTTTGCATTTTAATTGCCTGCGTGCAGAGGCTGATGGGAGGTGTGGAAGGAGGGATGCCTGTGATGAATGGTACGGCCGGCGTTCATGGAGGAGAAGACTACCAGCAGTGGATGGAGGGCAAAATCGCCCAGGGCAAAGCCTCACCGCAGACTCAGCGGCACGGAGGCGAGGTGTACTCCAACACCCTACCTGTGCGCAAGGCCGCCCCAGCCAAGAGCAAGACCACACTGAGTAAGGACACACACTGTGGGCTACATTTATTCTGTCGTGGTGTTTAATCTAACATGTCCTGGCAATAATCACACTAACGCTGCACTTTTCTGCTGAGCAAGGATGCTGATGAAAGGACTCGTTAACTGACTTCATAATCCTAAATGTATTTTAAAATTAAGAAAGGCTCAAAAGACTATATGTAATATAAAAGTGGCAGACACTTTCTCCAGTCCTGCATGGCTGTTTTAGTTTTAGAGAACATTTGCAGTTTGGTTCAGTCTTATCAGCCTTATTTCAGCCCCAGCTCTAGCAGCTCATTTCACAAAGAAAGCTCCACAGTGTCTCTCTGCACAGCAATAAACAGCAAAGTGACGACGAGACTTAGCTTCAAGAAGAAAGGAACCTCTAGCAGTCACATATAAAGCAGTCAGATATAGGTGAAAACACAAAAGAGCAAAGTCTGAGGAAAAAACAACATAATTACAGCAGTAATATTCAAGAGGATAGAAAACGGCACTCCAAATAAATGGTTCTCTTTGTTTCCGGCAGCTGGATATATGAAAAGACCATCGTTTGCTTGGCAGAATATTGTGAGCCAGTGTTATTTCAGGGCGGTGAGTTTGCCAGCTTGTTGTGGAGTTGTTCTGCTGTTTAGTGGCAAAATGAAAATATCTCGAAAAGCAAATTTAACTTGGCATTCAGCGTGCTTTTAATCACAGTGAATGTACTGGAAGGTATATTTCCAGAAAAGAATTACTGCATCTCAGATATAGAAAAAGCTAATGAGATGACCCGGCTGCCACACACATGCTCGGTGCCGTTTTAATAAGAAAGAGGCCAAAGCAAGTGGGAATAGAAGGAGATGTGATAATAAAACCAAAGTAAGACGGTACATTTCTGAGTAAAAATAGATTCAGAGGAGAATATTTCACAAAAATGTGAATAATATAAAAATCTACATTGAATAAAATCCCTGTAGACATTCTGTATGTTTCAAGCATCGTTAAGGGCTTTGTAGCAAAAACTGAAGTTTATGGCAGTGTGATAACAACTGTCTTCCTCCTCCTCCTCATCTCCACAGCAGAGACCCGCACGCTGCCCCGGTCCAGCTCCATGGCAGCAGGTCTGGAGAAAAACGGAAGAACTCGTGTCCAGGCCGTCTTCTCCCATGCTGCCGGTGACAACAGCACGCTGCTTAGCTTCGCTGAGGGCGACGTGATTACCCTGCTGGTACCCGAGGCCCGTGATGGCTGGCACTATGGAGAGAATGAGAAGACAAGGATGTGAGTGCAAAATGAAATGCAGCAAAAAAAGCGACAAATGCAGTTCTGTCAGGATCACTGTAGTCAAAGCTGAGTCGTTATTTCCACCTGCAGTGATTTATATTCGGCCCACTTGGAGAGAGGAGTGACAGAATAGAGGAATCTGCGACAAACAGACATAATGTTAAATAAGTCAGAAATGGCATGATCAGCATGAAGTGGAGGAGCTGGGGCGAAGAAGGGTTGCAAAGTGGGTTGCAGCGGCAACTGCAGACTGTAGGTGAACAGGTCAGCCAATGCTGTGCATTTGATTTTTGTGTTGTTTATATTTGATGTCCTCCTTCTGCAGGCGTGGCTGGTTTCCCTTCTCCTACACACGGGTGATCACTGAAGGAGACTCTATGCGGCAACTTCGAGTACACAAGTGGGTGTTTGCACTTTGCAGACTTCATTGTTTTGAATGCATAATCAAACTGAATGTTGTTAAGTTAAATATTAATATTATTCACAGAAACTTAATGATTTTGTTGGTTAACCTGCCAGATCTCCTTTACCAGTAGAGTTGGGGTTTTTACATAAATATTAATGTGAGATGTTACTCCTTACTCGGGCAGCGGGGTGGAGCTGCGTTGTATTACAGCAATGATGTAATTGTGCCCATGTACAGTGCTTGTGAGTCCATCAAATGCACTGAAGCATTTTTCAGAAGCATCCCAGAAACGGCTCTCTGTTCTGTGCGGCACAAAATGCACAGCGAGTGTATTTTGGCCAAAGTCATGTCAAACTGCACAGAACAGATGAAATGGGCAGGAAAAGCATTAGGAAGCTGATCAATTTTCAAAATAAAAGACCCTGGCTAAAATCTTCTGAAATGCTTTGGTTGGGATTTGACGCTGTGTGAAGGATGACACAAACCCCACCGAAGACGAAGCATCCCACACACAAAAAATGCACTTAGGAGCTGGTGAAAGCCTCTGTCTGCTGAACGTAGTCACACATCGATGAAGCAATGAGCGAGGAATCAGAATCAGAATCAGAATACTTTATTGATCCCTGGGGGAAATTATTTTTTGTTACAGTGCTCCATTTTAAACCAACATTAAGACAAGACAGACAATACGCTAACTAAGAATAGTACAATATATACATATATATACATACATACATACATAAGTCACTTATAAATAAATATTTGGAAAAGAAACATGTGTAGTTGTAGCAGCAAACAGTGTGTTAAGTGGATGCGTTGTACAGGGAGAGGGAGGTGGTCTCACACACACACACACAACCCCGTTCAGCTATCCTAGTGAGGACCTTCATTGACATAATGCTTTCCCTAGCCCCTTACCCTAAACCTAACCATAACCTAATTGTAACCCTGACACTAAAACCACATTTTGAGCCTCAAAAATGGCTTTAAATGCCTTTGTGAGGACCAGGTTGTGTGTCCTCACAAGCAGTTTTCAGTCCTCACAAAGATAGCTAGACAGGAACACACACACACACACAAACAAACATAACAAACTCTATATACAAATATCAGACTCTAGGCTATACTGCCTCAAAATAACACTGCGATATGACGTACTCATACTGGGAACAGTAATGCATGTTATTGTATTACATTGCATAAATATAATGTGATTGCACTGCCCCAGCACTCAAAATGATATTGTACCTTGCAGCAAAAGTAAACCAATCATGAAAGTACTTCCAAAATCAAAATCAGTCCCCTGATGACTCGCCCATATACCTTCCCTACCTAGAGACATCAAATGTTAGCGCCTGATTGGCCCAGGAGGAATTGCCCGATGGGGGATCACATGATTTACAGTTTCCTCCTTTTCTGTGTACTTCTTTGTGTTTCTAGTCTCCACCATGGCAAAAGCAGCAGCACGGGCAACCTTCTAGAGAGAGAAGACATGGCTCTCCCCGTCCCTGATTATGGCATCCACTCCCGTATGGCAGCACAGAGCGCTGCTGCGCTGCACGGCAGACAACAACGCCCCTACAGTGTGGCGGTGCCAGGCTTCTCACAGGTGGGGGGCCTGCAAAACAAGCACACAAACACATGCAAACTCTCATCCACCCACATGGGTTCACACATGACACACGAGCAGTCTCACGAAACCTGGCAAAGATCTCGTCTGTCTCAGAAAGTTTGGAGGTAGCTTCCCCCTACGTGCTGCCAGCCGGAGATGCTTCGCTTTGACTCGCTCTCTCTTAGCTTACATAAACGCACAAATCAGCTCTGCCTCGCTTCACATTCCTGGTCACAGAGGGTCGAGTGTAAGATGAGGCACAGCTCAGATTGCAGAGGTCTACCGCTGTCGCTGAAGGAAGTGCTTCTGACAGGCATCAGCTGATAACAGAGTCGGCGTTCAGCCAGGCTAAAGAGAAGGCAGCTGTGGTGATGGAGGCAGCTTAATTTTTCAGAAGGAAAAATCAAAAGTAGCCTTACGCAACGGTAAACTTCACTACTGGCCCACCTTCCCTCCTACGCCTCACCTGGAACATTACATGTGGGCGATGCCTAATTGCTCAGCAGTCATGTAACATCAAGCTTTGAAACATCTCTGCTGACATTTAAGGAAAAATGTGTTTTGTAATTTTGGTCAAGGATATGTATGCGTGGAAGTTATTCGGTCATTCACTTCTGATTTGATCTTTAATAAAGCACAAAATTTTGTTTGTTTAATATGAACATAAAAATGGAAAATATGT